>NW_027286070.1:9494157-10094157 GCF_022747635.1 Hetaerina americana | reverse complement strand
AAGAGACTTATAAAATCTTCAGAATGATTGAATTCAATAAATATCTTGTGAAATTTGTAGTCTGCGGCATAACTTTATGGAATTCGCATAGCATATTGAACTAAAATGAAATCATTGACTTAGTGATTCCACACACTTTATTTAAATAATTGCAAATTTTCCACGGAATGTCGTGTAGTGATTTCTTTGGACCTAGTCAGCAAACTAATGAAAAAGGTCATCCCGAAACAGTGCAAGCTTGTTTCCTTCAATGTACGCAACCTTCTCACTCATGGAAGCTGTGAACCACACTGAGGACATCTTCCGGAAATCCATCCCAGTGCCAGTTATTAGTGAACTCTGCTTATTACTAAAGAAGTGTGTTTCCCAAAATTATTTTATTTTTAATAGTACCTGTGTCAATCCAAAAACCTACTTTACCGGTAGATTACCTAATAAAATATTTCCATCAACCCAATAGTTTAGCCATGGCCTCGCCCTTGTCCCCACTCCTGGCTGATATTCATATGAACAATTTTGAAAAAGTTTTGTTCTCCTCAGCTCACCCTCTCATTAATGATGTATTTTGCTGGTTTAGATATGTACATGATGTCTCTTGTGTGTGGGCAGGTTCCAACAGGCAATTAGATCAGTTTCTAGCACATTTTAATGCTGTCAATTCTAATACACAATTCATGCACGAAAAAGAGGAAAAAGGTTCCCTGAATTTCCACGACCTATCCAATTGTAAAGACAAAGGTGGATTACAGTACTCCATTTTTCAGCTGGAAATGTAAACAGACCAATTAATTAATTCCTCTTCAAGGCATTTCTTCACCCAAAAGCTTGATATCTCATACAATGATCCACCGATTAGCCTCTTTCCCTATGTAAAAATCCAATATAAATAAGGAACTTAATGTAATTAAAACTATAGCAGTAAACAATGGCTATTCAGCAGATCTAATTAATATACTTTCCTGGAAAAACTTGCAAAAATAGCCTTAAGCCACCATTAAAACCGCTAACATTTCAAAGATCCCACTGCCAAATGGTGAACAAATACTCTATCTACGGAATATTTCTCAAAAAGCAATCAAAATTTTACCTAAAGAAAAAATTAAATGCGTCTTTTACAGTGGTTCATGCCTTGAGAACCTGATCTCTCACACTAAAGACAAAGTTCCCAAAGACGAGAGGAGTGGAGTGAATGAATTAAAGTGCTTGGAGTTTAACACAAAGTATATTGGGCAAACAGGATGAAAATTTTAAGAAAGAATAAAAGAACACCAAACATGTAAAGAATAAGAATCCCACTTTGCGAAGCACCTCATTAAGAATGACCACAACGGTGACTTTGTGACTAAAATTCTTCATTTCGAAAATAATGGTCAAAGGCTTGATGCTTTGGAGCAGTTAGAAATTTTGAAATGCATCCATTTCAAGAATGAACTTCCCAACGAAAAATTGCATCCCTTCCACTCCCTACTCCTAGACATACTACCCTTCCCACTCAAAGATTGACACCAAAAGATGTTACTCACTTTTCCTCCCAGCAACATTTAAACTTTTTTACCCCTCCACCCTCCCTTGCCCTTCCTCTCTGACCAACCCCCCTCCCGCAATCAGAAGGTATATATACCAAGTTAGCTTCTATGAGGACCACCTGATGATGACGTTCAATGTAGAAACCTGGGTTGTGTTTTTGAATAAAGTGTGCGGAACTACAAAGTCAATCATTTTAATCTTGTGAAATGCTGTAACTCAAGAAAATATCTCATTTACTGTCCTAGTAATTTAAATTAGGAGAGTGCGAGAGGAATAGATGCTAAAATAGAGAAGAAAGCTACATGAAAGACAGAAGACGATAATCATAGGATCAGGAATTAATTAATATAAGGAACTTACTGCATTAATAAAAATTAAAATAGGTACATATGTACAACAAAATGACTTGAATAAAGAATGGAGAAAGCTACGTCACCCAAGGTATCAGATGTAAATATATATATGTTAACTCAATAATATGTGTAGAACAAACATACCCACAGTTGTAAATGGGTTACTTTGCATACAAACAGTTACATAGTAACCACATATTAGTTGATAGCATTGATAGCTAGATGCATTACTAGGTGAATAGATTAATGAACAAACCACTTCAATACTTAACACCAAAGATAAGACAGTCAAGAGCATGCCAAGTTCTAATTTTAAAAACATGAAACTTAGGTCATTATTAGTTGTATTTCTTCAATGAATAAAAAAAACCATAAACACAGTATTTGTTCCAATGGTTGATTTGGTATGTGATGGTAGAGTTCACACAGTAAGCCCAACAGCATGTGTAGTCACACATCAAGGTAGGAGGGCCAGTTCCTTTCCCGGTACCAGTTATGATTTCCCAGGAATATCTAGTACCCAAAAAAAACATGTAGCTTGGGTGGAGCTGTGGGTGCCCAGAGAGGCTTGCCCGGGAATTGAACCCAGGCCCTCCGGTCAGTAGTCCAATGCTCTACCTCTGGACTCCCACGACCTACCTTCAATGAATATCTATTTTAATTGTAAATTAGCACTCTCTCTAGATGGTTTGCATAATGTTTCCAAAAAAATGTTAAATATTAGGTTAGAATTATTTAAATTAAATCTCATTCATAATTATAGTAATTGTAAACAATACCAAATCTCGTATGCATTCCACAGCAGGATTTTTCTGAGTTGAACTCTTGACAGCATTCACAATATCTTGTATTTTCAATCCTTCAGCACCAGGACTTATTCCAGCCTGGGATAAAATGCTTGACAAATTATAATTCTTTACCCACTCTAGGCCTTTTTGAAAGTATTTCAATTCACTATTTAACTCTGGTAATGACGCCGCACAAGTGCCATGTTTTTCCCATTCATGCTTCCATAAGGAGGTTTCACTGGAGCCATTTTGGATATTTGGCCAATATGTATTCAGTTCATCTTCTATTGGAGCTATTTTGTTTTCATCAAACTTCCATGTAGAGTTACAGAAACCAGGTTCATGGGTTCCATAAATGGTAGGCCTAAAATCAAAGTAAAATCATAATTTCATAAAAATAATATTCACTTCTAGTATCTAAGCACAAAGAAGTACATTGTTGAATGAATTTCTCAGTATCTTCTAAGAATGTTGTATCATCTTCCATCAAACTAACCTTCAGGATGAAGATGGTGAATTTATATTAGGAAAAAAGCACACCAGAACACATATTCAATAATAGCCAATAGAATATATTATATTGTATTAATCCTTTAAAATTTGCAACAACTACAGCACAGCTTGGTGGTGATTTGATTGATTTCATGTTGGAGGAAGCTTTATTGCTTATCATTGGAGCTGTATGATGAAGACTCTTCTGCCCTAGGATTAGGAGTCATGATTGTGATGAATATTGCCATTATTATGAGATTGGTAAAGTACTTATATTGCAAGTCTGGTATCATATAAATGGATTTGACGATTGGTGGTAAGATGCTGAGGGTTTAGTTTGATAAATACGGCACAGTTTAGAATGTATGATGAAGGAAGTGTATGTATAGCATGTTTCTTGGACTAGGGGTCTACCAGAGGTATAGGAAGGATTAAAATTTCATTAAGAGCCATTTTTTGGAGTGCAAACGCCCTTCAAAAAAGTCTTAGTCCGTACGGCATGATGCCATATGAGAGACGACTATATTTAGCATGAATAGGAGTTTCAGGATGTCTAAGGAAACAACTGATACTAGATTCATGAGACAGAGGGTGCCAGATGTTATAATGGTCATAATAGCCTTTATGTTAGAAGACCAGGCCAGGTCTCCATTAATATGTAACCTAAGAAAATTTACCGAGTAGGAATGAGTAAGAGGGCTATCATTTATTCGGAAAAACAGGCTAGGAGAGGATTCCTTGAACTAAGGAACTGTACGTATTGAGATTATTAGCAGTTTGCAGGTAGTGTGTTTGCATGGCAACATTCAAGTCTTGTCAGTAATAATTTTCTGCAGAGGTCAATGAGTCCTAATTGGCTATTTGATTTCAGGAGATGGGGTGTTATCTGCATAGAAAAACAAGTTGCACTTCAGGATTAAATTTAGAAGGCTCCTATTGCCGTGTTACAGGAGTATTTGACTTCCTGATGCCAATTGGTCAGAAAAAAATGATTGAGCACAATTCAGCCAAAAACAGATATCGACAAACAAAATAAATAGTGATTCTTTACGCTGTTATGTCATAACAGCCTAATTAATCCCTTCATTAGGCTCTCATGATAAAACAGCCTAATGATGTGATACTTCAAGAAAAAAGTGGGCATGATGACTAACAAGAGAGACCCCACATGGGCAGGGTGAGACAAACAAAGAGATAAGATAAAGAAGGAATAGGCACACATGAAGAGAATTACATGTAGGAGAAGTGAATGGAGAGCTACCAAATCAGGATGGCCATTGATGAAAGTGCCTAATAAACACCTGAAGTTACACTAATTCAATAGGGGGGCATCTGCATAATAACGAAGTGACAAACATTAAGCAAACATGTTTCTTGTATAAAGAGTTTAAAATATTGATCATACCAAATACCATGGATGGTCCATTCATTTTTATTCTGCGGAAACAGACATGTATGATTTTCATATTTTTCTTTCCATTGGAGGCAGACGGTAGTAGGCCAACTTTGTGTAAAAATCAATATATCCCAATCCGGGGTGCTCTGTCTGAAAAATGGCAATAGAGAAACTTTCAATCGTACACCAATTTTGATTTGTAGAATATCTTTTGAAGCACTACGCATGTGCCAGTTACCGTTCTTTTGTCCATTCATTCAATATTACAACTTCATTATAAAGAAATATCTATATTACCGGGTAGGCTCTGATGACTCAACCGCAGTGCAGAGGAATGCCACGATGAAAAGTTGCCACATTTTTATTAAATTGAGCAAATGGAACTTGAGAGCTGCAAGTATTATAAAAAATTATTCCAATCCACTTTTTCTGAGCCATTTAAAACAAGTCGAACGAGTTATATACTTAATAAAAATATTGGTGGATAAAATAAGTACCGGAATTGCAGAATGTCTTCTGGAAGTGACTCTTTCTTTGAGGTTATACCGTTACTCCAATATTCTAAGGTTATCAAAGTCGAGGTGGCTGGTAACATTAATTTTGTCGAGAATAGTGGGCATTTACCGTAAATTCGAGTGCTTGAAAAGCACACATTTAAATCTCTACTATCGGGCAATATTTACCGCACAGCTTGCGCCACAAATAAATGTCATATTCATGTTTCTCTCTGGGCTCGGAGGAAATTCAAGCAATGCAATGTGGCCTATGCGGAAGGGTAAATTATAACACAAATTATTTTGGTCACCTAAGAATAGTGGTATTAGATCAATCCTATCCCTGAAAATTCATACTTTTTAATTTTTGAATGAAAAAATGAGAAAATTGAAGTGATCATTATGTAATTTAACATTAACTTACACACGGTTGACAATTCATCTCCTTGAGTATAGGCTTTCAATGTTTTCAACAATTTTATTATTTGGGCTAACTCTACGACTACATAATTGTGACGTCATTATGTGTAAATTTTTGGGAACTATTTGAATATTACTGAAAGAAGGTACGTTGTATGCCTTTGAGTTTGGTTAATTTAAATCCATTAAGTATTGCGCGATGTGACAGTTATATCTTCCCAATAGTAAGCAACTATTTTTTCAGCAGTTCCGAAAACTCTCTGGTTAATATACGCCCATTTTAGGTTTCCAGGTGGAGTACATATAAACTTTGTTAAATATATGTGGAGGTGTGTCGTTTAATAGTAATACTTTATTCATTTTGAAAAATGGTATAACCATATTAAATGTCGTCAATATAAATATTATTATTAAAAGAATTCATCCATTGAGTAATGTGGGTGAGCAAGTAACCAGTTATATACCCTATTCTTGAAACTCTGGATACAGTCTGTAACCAACTGAGAAGGCAGATAGTTATACAGTCTCATGTTGTATATGAATGGCTGCGGTTCATTTTTATGCCCTTCTTTTTTGCACAACAAAGAATTATTTTATTGAGTGAAATTATCACTTGTTTTCAACTAAGTTTTCTACCAGCATGTATTTCAATTTGCAAGTTTTTGAAGGTTTTTTAATGAACTTTTTTTCCTTCCTCTCTCTTATTCTCCCCATTGCCCATCCTGCCTGATGCTTGGACCCCCTGCCACCCACCTTTTTGGTGTATCACGGGGTATTTATGGAGATGTAGAAAGGTTAGGATTGTTTTTTTTAGTTCTTGACATGAAATCTCATATGTATATCCAAAGAATTTCTATCACAACATATTGTTTTTCATAGATTTGAAAAAACTTACCAAGCACAACCAAAAGAAAAAAGTTTAGGAAAGCACGCTGACAGTTCTTCTTTATATCTGAGAGTTTTTATGAGCATGATAGCTCATATTCAAGTTGTAGTGAAATATGCTGCATGTGTCAGAACTCGCTAGGTTACACCAGGGCTCAGCTCAAAGTTAGTTTGAGAGTTACACATTGATCTGCATTCACCATGTTTGAAAAAATTTAAATCATCATATTTAGGTATGTTTCGTTTTGGAAGTCCGGCAAAACTGATACTGCAAGTGATTGGTCATCATCATGTAGTTCAGATTAAATTGACCTTCCTCACCATTCTTAAAAACGCAGAAAGCTGTTACCAAGCCTATGCATAATAGAACACCTAGTTCAAAGAGAAGAATACCAAATCATATAAGTTTCATGTATTTGTAGCTGAATTAACTAAAAATTGATGCTGCCAAACATACCAGTTATTTAAAGTGAGATAAACAGCCAGTAGGCTTATAATGCCATGAAGCATCCCTCCCAAAGATTATAAGTTACTAAATACCATGATATAAATATATAGTTTAATGATAGTTTGAATAAGCTTTCTCTGACTATAAAAGCATCAAAAAGAATCCAAAAGACAATTTGTAAGACATGCTGGCCAATTCCAATAATAAACTAATTTATCAAAACTTAAAATCACACACAAACAGTATCAATTCAATTGACTGATTTTACAAAAACTAAGAAAGAAGACTACTACTTCCTCAATTCTGGTGAAGGGATCTTCATAGTCTTTCCAGATGAGCATGATTACATAGATCATTCTACAAAATAGCATATACAATTCTCATATAAAGTTCCCTGTAGCTAAAGATTTCTCTCCTGCAAAATCGCAACCATAGGGATTTCCAAAAAAATTTGCTAACCAGCTAAAAGGATTGCTAACCGTGTTATGTGTTGACTGTTCTATGCACAGGGCACATCCCATCCCCAAGAGCATCAAGCAAGCATAAGAAAGAAGAGCCGAGGGAAAATGAAGAAAAGCAAAAGAGTAACGTCCATAAGTAGGCCATCATCCCAACAGATTCAAGATTTTGACCCGTAATGTCACCTGTAATCTTTCTTCATTTTAATTGAGGCTAGGCATTGTTATTAGCATTTATTTTTAGTGTTGTTATCCAGTGAATTTGCATGATATGCTGTAAAATAACCCTGGTAGAAGGAAGTTGGTTCCTGCAGAGAGAAGTTTCCTTTATATCTGTAGACTTCATTCACATGAAAATAGATATTAGGAAAAGAGGTGGAAAAACATGTCAAAGAGGAGCACAGCCACCTACCCACCATTCCTGTGTTTGTTTTTAATGCGTTCCTATACCTTTACACACACACATTTACATATGCAAGGTCTGCTAGGAAAGGATCCAGCCATGCAATATTTTGAGAAAAAATAGCTTCCCAGAATAATGAGGACTCATCCCTTTTCGAAGTACTCCCCTTGGGACTGCACGCACTTACCTCAATATCCCTTCCATTTTTCAAAACATTTGGCAAAGGCCTTTTTCAGACTGGTCATCAGCTGCCTAGTCGCAATATTTTTACCTCGTCAATGTCAAAAAATTTGTGCTGTTGTTGCAGGGGACTTTCTCCAAGCTGCAAACAATGACCCAGGTTTGTTAAAAAACATCATGACTGGTGATCACACTGTAATGTGCATAAACAGGTTTCAATGCTTCAGCATTGTTATTGATTATTGTGAAACTACAGACAGTTGGTAGTAGGAACTTCAGTTTAGCTTGGCAAGTAGTTGGCAGGAGGTCACAGACAGACATTTTGTTAGGTAGAACCTAATAATTTGTATGAACTAAGGCATTTTTTTCAATTATAAAAATAAATATGTTATGTCTTTCAAAATTAATTTGTTATTATATTTGAATATTATGAAATGAACACATTGTTTTAAAGGCCAAAACTTAAGGTAGCCTGTGAGGTTTTTATGGATTTCCCTTCACTTCGGGAAAATACCAGGTCATGTGCTACTCCCATAAAGCAGATACTATGTTGAAATAATAAAGAACTTTTATTTGCCACTTGTAATTAATGGTGGATTAATATTTTGCCATGCTGATAATGAAGAATATTTTCTATGGTTCATCCCTTCTACTCAACCTGCAACAATGTCGCGTTCATTATACCACCTTTACAAATGCATTGGGTATATTACCTTCTGAATTTCCAAATAGAAGAAGCTGCTGGTAATGGAGCTAAAGATGTTAATGTAAATGAAATCTTTTCCAAAGATTCACATTTAAAAACAATATATTAAGATTGATAAGGTCAATTCACCTTTATTTAATAATTGGTCCATGTCATATTGCCTTTAGATTTTGGAAATGAAGAAATTGGAATCATTCCATTAGTACATTTTTTACATATCCTGATGTTTAGCTTGGATTAAAAAGTATTTTTTAAAAACAACACACAATATGTAAGCAGACAAAAATAATGCAATGGACCCTTTTCAGACTTGAAAGATGAATGAGATGCTAAATTGAATATATTCACTTTAATTTCAGAATATCAACTACACCTCTGGATTGGTCAAGTAATTGTGATTTGAATGCATATATTGAGCAAATAAGAGCTGAAGTGCATTAGCTAATTGCTTACATCCTGTCAAGGTTTAATTACAATCATAGGATGAGTGATCTGTTTTACCCAGGAGATAACTACGATTATCTGGCTAAAAATGCTGGGGGTAGTAAATTTAGGGGAAGTGATGGGCAGCTGAGGTCATTTGTGTCATTAAGGATGGATGGGAAAGGAGGAAGGGTGGAGACAAACCTATCATCAACATTACTCTACTCTTAAAGAAAGCTGCCTAGGGGTCTGCAGTTTAATACCTCTTAAGTGAGTATGCCATCCAATGGATGGCGTACTCACTTAAAGTGCTCTCCACTAAGCAACCAAAGTAGGGATTGGGATACCACTGAATAAGATCTGCCATCTCTAGTAGGATAGCCACCGCACAATCCCGATCCCCCTGAAAGTGTTGCAAGTTCATTAGTGATTCCAGGGATAACCAAGTAGAAGTGATATAACTTTGCATTTGTGGATATTAATCATGTGAAATGCCATAAAAAATTAAAATTCCATATCTAGGTCAAACGTATCCATTTATAAGTTTTTTGTTAGAAAGCCATGTAACACAACCTCTACGATTCCATTTTATTTAACTTTTTATAAACTTAATATTTCAAAGGGGGAAAAAAACTAAAATAGGATTACACCGACCAATTAGTGGTTAATATTAATCTGAATATTTAAAAACACTTCATACACTGAATATTTAATATTAGATATAAGCGGTATAAAGCAAGACAGAGGCGGTCTTGTGCAGCCGCCACTGCACGAGGCCTGACGTGGTTATAATATAGCGGGAGCGGTAACAATGTGATCAGCGGGAACATTATGGTTTCGACAAGACAGCAAATAATAACCGCGCAACGACGAAGGGTGCGGTAAGGTTTCTATTGCTTGTATATATGTTATTTGTACATTCCATTACTTTTCCTGCGAGCTTCTCGCGAAGTCACAAAATCTCTCACGTGATCGTAATTCGTAACATATTTGTAATTGACGTCTGTGGGGCCTCGGCGGGACCCTGTTAGCGCGGGGTCCGGTGCCGTCGCACCACCTGCCACCTCCAAAGGCCGGCAGTGACATCACAGTTTGCGGGTTCAAATGTGGAATTTTACAAAAGCAAAAGGAGCAAAAAGCATGCATGAATTAAGAAAAGAAAAATATACTCATGTAAAAAAAAATTTGTACCCGAGAGGTGATAACAAAAAGCATGGGTTCGAGTCCAGCCTAGATTAGGGGTGTTATGTCAACACTGGCGGTTCGGCTCCTAATGACAAGCCTCAGCTTATTGGGAGCCCAATGATTGCTTGGACCACCAATGAGGTCCGGAGAACAAAATAGGTGATCCTTATAAACCCTGCAGTTGATTTAGGAGTCAGTCTTGTTGAGTTACTCAGATACAAATATCCTATCCCTTTAGATTCACCAAACGACTAAAACATGTATTTTGACATTTAGGAAATTTAATCTCAGTTAATATTATATAATGTAATGGTAATAATGTAAATGAAAGAGGACAATGTTCTTGCCACGAACTGCTGGCATAGGACATAAAAAATGATCTAGGTACTTTATTACAATTTACTGGTCAGGGTAAAAATCAGAACATAGAAGGGTAAGATCTACAAAGTGTATGAAATTATACACAATCAAGTGATGGGTATGAATAGCATTTCATATCACTCTTTTTCGTGCCACAAACTAACAAGTGAAGAACAAAGTTAATGTTTACACTTGTTCGGAGATAACATCAGTGTATAAGATCTTGTATGTCATTCATCGCCCATAATTTAGTTATTTATCTGGGCCTTCTGTTTGTGACGAGACTAATTATTATACTACTGTGCTCATTTCGACAAGAAAAATGTTTAGGTGATATTGTCTTTTAATTAATTGAAAATGACTGAAAAGAAGATTCGCGTCACAAACTAAGGGCCCTGCATTCTACATGTAGAATGCGGGGTCATAATCATAACGTTTGCGTACACATGAAAATAGAGGGAGTGCCATTGGGTTTACTGTGGCGATATCACGAAGAAAAATACACCAGTTTAGGAGGTATTGTCTATTACCTGGAATTTCCGATAGAAAAGACAACTGCTGTCGTGGGCCAAGTTTAGTTAAGTGTTGTCACGATCGGTTGGCCCTGTCTTCTACTAGGTCGAGCACATGGTTTTCGTGTTCAGGCAAATGGAGGAAGTATTACTCGGTCTACTGTATCAGTTTAAGGGATATTTATGCGCTAGTTTACGAGAAATAGCAGAGTACTTTGTAGAATCCGATTGAAAAGAGGATACATTTATGTATGTTGGTGTTACTGAATATCTACTGTCTGTTCCGGCCCACACGTTCAGTGAACTCTCGTTGACTGGAAGGATGTGTTAGTGTCTGTATGTAACTTAATACTATGCTTTCAATCATCTTTATTATCAATAAAGTGATATTACAAATTGTACAACAAAATAAATTTCCATGTAGAGTACATCTATTCGAAGTATTTCTTAACTGGTGTAACATGGGTCGTTCAGGCGTATTTATTTGAATAAGTATCATTGGTATTCAATAGAAACCACCAGGAACAAAACATTGATTCGCATTAAGGTCAACTAATGATAAGATCTCTGTGCCCAATCAATGCAAAAATTATACAATCCATGCGTAAATAAAATAATTTTCTATTAAATTGAAACTACTAAAATATAAATCCTATTTTTCTTCAAACTCTTGAGGCTTTGATACAAATGAGACGTCCAACTTCACATTTCCTAATGTTCTTCCTTCAGTGAGCATTCGGCTACTCATATAGTGTTCAACCCACTTCAACAAAGCAAGTATGGATTCTGTACCAGGAAGTCTTCGGTCTGCAGCTGTCCTTACACTTGGAGAAATAGTGACAAGGAATGTAGCAGCCATACCTTTTAGGGCCCTTATGGCATCCTCATCAGTCACATCATCTCCGGCATAAATAACCCTAACCCTTTCACTCCAATCTACACCAAAAGCAGTGCGCAATATGTAAATGGAAGCTCTACCTTTGTCCCATTGCACTGGTGGGCGTGCTTCTAGAGCACAGTGAGCCTTTCCTGCTGAGAAACCAAATCTTTCCATTATGACTTTGGCTTTTTGTGACATTTCCGCCCGCATTGAAATTGGTGCTTCACGATAATGGAATGTTAGCAGTGCACCCTTATTTTCGACCCATGCTCCATTATGACAAACCTCTTCCTGAAGCGTTTTTAATAATTCATTAACTTTTCCTTCATACTCCACAGGCATTGGATGCACAAATTTGGTACCATCTGGATGCAAGATCTCAAGACCATGGTTACCTGCATAAGTAATTCCCTCTATCCCTACCATGGCTTTGACATTATTTACATTTCGCCCTGACACAATGCCAACATACACATCTGGTGTACTGACAAGCTTCTCAAGGACCTCTTTGGTTTCTGCTGGTAGCACTGCAAGGTCTGGACGAGGTGCAATTGGAGCAAGGGTCCCATCATAATCTAGAAGAAGGGCTAGCTTGTGGGACAATCCTATGTATCCTGAGAGGTATTCAAAATCCTCTGATGACACGGGTAGCATGGAAGATGGTATTACATCTTCTTCATTAGCATATCCCATGGCTTTGAGGAAGGAATTCATCCAATAATTAACATCATTCAGTCTTTCACGGTGTCGGAGATGATTCATACGAACCTGTCTCTCATCCTCGGGCATGGTAAGAGCACGATGAATGACCGAGGCAGCATCATCAATTTCATATGGATTGACAATTAGAGCTTCGTGCATTGTTTCCCCTGCACCAGCAAATGGAGACACAATCAGCACACCAGGCTCCTTAGTTCTGCATGCCACAAATTCCTTTGCAACTAAATTCATCCCATCACGCAATGGGGTCACTAATGCAACTGCTGAGTCTCTATAAAAGGAAGCCAATTCTTCTTGTCCTATGCAACCATAGATATAACGAATGGGCGACCAGTTTGGTGTGGTAAAACGGCCGTTTATGTGTCCAACCAGCTGATCCACCTCCTCTTTCAGCTCTTGGTATTCTTTGACATCTGTCCGTGACGGCACTGCGATCTGTAACAGCGTCACATGTTCACAGTGCTCAGGGTGCGACTCCAGCAAACGCTCAAAAGCCCTCAAGCGCTGAACTAGTCCCTTGGTGTAGTCAAGTCGGTCGACTCCCAATATCACCTGGGGTTAAAGAAAGGGATTAAGCAAGATTGGGAAATTCACAGTAGCTCATTTGTTATTTGATATTATCGGGATTACCTCGAATAAACAACTGTTTGCCAAGGTATAGAAGTTAAAATGGCTTGCATGTGGAGCAGCTAACATAGATTTGCGTAAATATAAACTCATTTACAGTGGACCCTCAGTGAACAGTAGCATTGGTTAATAATGGCTTATCCACTATCAATTATTAAAATCAATAACTCCCCAGTTTTTATTCTATTACAATTAAACTTTATATCTTTTAGTAATGGGTTGCGGTATTTCAGGGGGTAGAGCATTGGACTACTGACCGAAGGGTCCCAGGCTCAATTCCTGTGAAAGTCTCTGGGGACCTGCAGCTTCACCCAAGCTATTTGATTTTTCGGGCACCAGATCTTCCTGGGAAACCATAACTGGCACAGGGAAAGGAACTGGCCCCCCTACCCTGATGTGTGAATTTCGCATGCCGTCAGGTTTAGTACTGGAGGTGACCTACCATCACCTAACAAACCGACCTTCGGGTTAATTACTGTGTTTATGGTTATTTATCTTTTAGTTACTAGCTTTCGTTCCCATAGAAAACAATAACCTTGAAGTAGCTCACACAGCTAAGCAAGATGGGTGAAACATTTTTACTTGAATCAACCAACATTTATATGCAAAAATATTTTGCTGAGGTATGTTGATTAATAACCTTTATCCAGTCTGAAATGCGGGCAAGTATGTGGAGGCATAAATATACAAATTCTCCTACGAGGATGAATTTCATTCACCTTAGGAACTCTATACTTATTTTAATATGACACACAGAAGCATTGCCCCACATGGTAAAGTAATCATTTCTTCATATTGTTATCAGGGCTACAAAAAGTGAAATTCTGCAATAAAAACGTTAATTTGGTAATAATTATCCTACCCCTGAATCCAAAACCAACACTATTTAAAACTTATTGATAAATACATTTGAGCATAGTCCAGGGGGTACAGTGATGGACGGCAAACCTTAGGGCCCAGGTTCGTTTCCAAGGAATTCATTTATTTATTATATCCTGTCAGTTAGGCATATGATATAAAACATGGTCACAAAGATATAAACAAAATAGAATTAGAAAATAAATGAAAATTAACACTTCATGAAACATAGCAGTTGAATCCATACACAATTTAGAGAAATACATGAAAACACTAAATACACACCCTTACATGTAACACAGCTGACAATCACAAATTATCACTCAAACTCATTCACACTGTAACAGCTCTTGATTAATAGTAGCTTCTTTAGTTTATTATTACACCTATTTACCACAGCATTGTTTTATATATTCAGCGGCAATTTGTAAAAAAGAAGTAAAGGAGAGTGATGAGGACCTTCCTTAGATACAACACAAGACTGCTGGATTAAATGTCTACCGTCTCTTCCATGAGTAAAGTGATAATCTACAGATGAGTTAGGTAAAAATAAACCTGGATTTTTTTATGAGCAATACGTAGTAAAAAACATATATGCATGGTGGCGGCATTACTTTAAATTCAGGAAAGTTACTTTAAATCCCTCCAGAAGTTCTGATGGATACTTTAGCCATAGCTTTCGAAGACCTTAGTTGTGGCCCTAGTGTTTACCCTAAAGATTACACCATAGGACAGATACAAATGATTTTGGCATAATGTACTTGCTTTAGGACATCTACAGAGGTAGCCAGGATCAGTTTATGACTCATGAGGATTCCTTTGCCATTTTAATGATCATATCCAATACGCGAGATGCCAGTCAGGAGTATCATTTAGTATAAGTCCCAAAAATGTTGTGGAACTAGATTGTTGTATTTATTGGGTATCAATCAGTTCTGATGGGAGTGCTCAAAATTGGAGGAAAGATTTGACTGACTGACTATGGAAATTCAGAAAACAGGTTTTATTTTCATTCGGTTTCATGTTATTGCTCTTATACAAGTTACATCCAGATGTGCAGAATCATTAACCTCTGTAAATCAATCACCGAGCATAATCTTAAAGTGTCATCAGAATATAGGGTCACTTTAATTTTAGGAATATGAGATTGTAGATCATTTATAAAAATAATAAATGAAATTGGATTAGATACCAGCATATTCGACCGATGAATGTAAGTACTTCCTTAATACTTGCAATGATGAGATGATAAATTTTATATCGGCAGATTCGATAGTAATAATTTATTTATAACGATCTGTAACTGTTGCTCTTGTAATGATCAGCTCATGAGTGAACCTGATGTCCTTGTTTCCACATTTGGATTTTATTGTTTTTGAGGGAAAAGGAAGTTTGAAGATTGTTCAGAACTTTTTAGGAAAGGGTTGAATGCATCTACTTCAAGACTTATGATCTATCCAGTTTTCTTAAGCCAAACTAAGAAGAAATTCATCAAGGCTGTCAGCATAATAGAAATGCTCGGTAACATACCTAGGTTCTGAGGAATGATAGCCATAAATTTTCAATTAACATCCACAAGAATTCCCCTGAGCACCCTCAGCTTCACCCAAGCTGTGATTTCTTTAGATACCAGGTCTTCCAGGGAAACCAAAGATTGCACAGGGAAAATAAATACCCCCAGTTCCCTGGCTTGGGCCAAGAACTTGGCAAGTAATGAAATGTGCCAAGCTTAAATAGATCACACACAAAATCATTAAATATTAGAACAATTTAAAGTAATTTTTGGATCTTAGGGTACTTTCTCAAAAAAATTTATATTTTCACTTTTTCGCTCTGTCATTTAGATTTTGACAGGGGTTAGAAGTAGTCTGCTTTGCTTAGTTGGGAATCTGGGTAAATATTTTGCATGTGCCTTAGTGGATACAAAGACAACACAAAATGTTTTCACAAAGGGAAAAATATTTTATGCCTGAGCTAAATGAAGTTAAGAACTTCTCAAAGGAAAAAATATGATGATTGAAAATGTTTGGTGAGGGAACTTCAAAAATTTATTGAGTTCACGTGAAATACCCCTTCAACATTAGGGGTTTATGCTGGATTTAGGAGAGAATGTCTTATTATAGGCACCCATCCCCACAGTTATTGGTACTTTGCAATATGCCATGTGACATTTAGGATGAGAAAGTATTGCAGCATTGTTGCAACTACAACAGTTTGCTTACAATGTATTTGTTGTTTCATCAAAATTACATTAGTGGCTGCTGGCCATACCACTGAGTGCTGCATGTGCTCTAGGAAATTCAAATATTATATGCAAGTTATTCACATGTTTCTATTGAATGTGTTTTGCAATCCTACAAACATATTAAATTATGTTGATCATGAATGCACATAATATCAGTTGTACTCTAATGGGTATCTTTGAAACTAAGAAGCCTTTACTTTTAGTCAATAGGACTTTTACATATAGCACACCACTTACAGGTGTTAAAAATTTGTTGTATTTTGCAGTTATTGGCATGAGTGTAGCACTGCCATATATCAATAACTTTTACGTTTAACAAATTGCTATTTGATTGTATTGTTCATCAAAAATTGTATTATTATTATAAGGTAATATACCGGTTAAGGTAGATTTTTGGATGGACACAACTACCAAATAAATATTTTGTGACTTGTAACAAAACACAATCCAGCAACCTACTCTACATCAGGTCCCTTTTCATCTCCGAGTATTTCCTTCCTCCCATCCAACATTCGTATCCTGTTCCTACCCTTTCCTTGTTTGCCCAACATTCTCCCTTCTATTACAGTCTTCAACATCCCACTACCAATCAACACACCCTTCATCCATTTTTCCTGCCTCCATAGGATTTCTCCCAACTAACCCCTCTGTTTGCCCACCATACCAAGTAATTCCTGATTTGTTTTCCTTACGGTCCACTTCACCCTTTCCATTCTTCTCCACACCCACATTTCAAAAGCCTCCAATCTTTGTCTACCCTCCTACTTCAGAGACCGTTTCTGCACCGTACATAACTACGCTCCATATCAAAGTTTTGACAAGTATTTTCTTGACATCCTTACTCAATGCCCCTGTCATCAACTCTTTGCCTAGCGCAATTTTTCTCCTTACGTCCCTAATATGTTGACGTTGTTGGTCCAAAACATGTCCGAGTTACATAAACTTCCACCTGCTCTAGTTTTTGCCCTCCTATTTTAATGTTTAGCTTAGCCTTTCTCTTTCTGAAAAATCGCATAACATTTGTATTATTAATAGTGATTCTCATCCCATACCTATTGCACTGAATTTCCACATCACTCAGCAATGCTTGCAGCCCCTTGGCTGACTGCCAAACTAAAGCTTGGTCATCAGCAAACCTAACTGATTTTACAAATTCCCCACCCACTTTCATTCCTACCTCGAGTTCTTCCCATGCTTCTTTAATCATTTCCTCTGCATACAGGTTGAACAGCAACGGTGATAATGAGCAACCCTGCCTTACACCTCTTCCTAACACTGCCCACCCGGACTCCCCGTTCCCCACCCGTACCTGAGCAGTCTGAGACATGTACAGGTTGTGGATTAGCCTCCTATCCCTCCAGTCTATTCCTATTTTCTTCAATATACTCATTAGTTTTTCCCAATTCACTCTATCAAATGCCTTTTCGAAATCTACGAAACAGGCAAATACCTCCTGGCTGTATTCTATATTCCTTTTGATTAATAATCTCATTACTGCAATGGCATCACACGTACCTCTCCCCATCCTAAACCCAAACTGATCATCCCCTAAGTAATCATTTGCCTTACTCTCTATCCTTTTGTTTATGATCCTGAGAACAACTTTAGCTGCATGGGATATCAAACTTATTGTTCTGTAGTCCTTACATGATGTAGCCTTTACCTTTTTCAGAATAGGAACTAACACTGATCTCACAAAGTCTTCCGGCCAGATTCCTTCCTCATAGACTCTACGAATAGGTCCATATAGCCTCTTCCCACCAAATTTTACTAAAAATTTTTAGCAGTTCCAAAGGAATGTTGTCTACCCCCACGGCCTTATTTAGTTTCATCTCCCTTAATGCCTTTTCTATCTCATCATCGAGTATGCCTGGACCTAAGCTATCTTCATCTGCATCATGTTCCTTTACTATAACTAACCTTGTTGGCCCTTTTTTTCCCAAGCCCAAGTTGGCCCAAGTTCTTTACCCTACAGTTCTTCAACATAGCCCTTCCATCTCTCTTGAATCTTGTCTGCCTCAACTATTATCTCACCCGACTTATAGCATACCTTTAAGCATAGAAATTCACTTCTTACTTCCCAATAGTGATTCAACAATGCTGTACAGCGCACCAATTTCACTCTTCTTCTGCCAAATTTCCATATCCTTGCATTGTGTCTTCCGCCATGCTTCTTTTGCTTTATATTTGTTGCCTGTCTCAATTAATTATATAACTATTTGTACTTCATTTTACCTAACTCTGTGCTTACATTCTTCCATTTTCTTCTCTCATCCATCTTTGCCATCATCACATCCGTGATCCATGGTTTCCTAGTCCTTTTCCTGTTAATGGTTCCTATAGTGTCTTTTGCGGCCTTGCTTGATACATTCCCATTTTTCTTCGATAGGGCTCAGCTCTTTACCGTTCCCCATGATTTCCTCTATCGCCTGTTTGTATTCCTTCCTTTTCAAACCATTTAATGCTTCTAAATTCCATTTTCTAACTTGCCGCCCCTGCCTTATCTTTTTGAAACGGACGCTACATTTCATAACAACTAAATTGTGGTCAGAGTCCGCCTCCGCTCCCGGGAAACTGTGTGAATTTATCACACTGTTCCTAAACCTGCGTCTTACCAGGGTAAAATCTAGTTGATACGTTTCTGTGTCACCTGGCATTTTCCATGTATACCTGCGTCTTTTGTGGTGTCTAAACCAAGTGTTGGTGATGACTAATCCCTGTCTTTTATAGAACTCAATTGCTTTCTCCCCACAGTCATTCCCTGTTCCTAAACCGTACTCCTCCAACTCATCACCATCTCTTCCTTCACGCACCATCGCATTCCAATTCCCCATCACTATCAAATGTTTCCCTGCAGCAACACGCGATTATGTCCTCCAACTGATCATATATCCTATCAACTTCTTCCTCCTTCTGGTTGCTCGGTGGCATGTATACCTGAACAATGACCAAGTGCGTCGGTTCTGCTTTTATCTCTACTAGTAATACTATATCTGTTGCTTGTTCTATGCTGACTAAGCTTCTTCCTACCCCTTTATTTAATATTATGGCAACCCCTCGTTGGCTCTCGTCCCCACTGCTGTACATTATTCTACAATTATCCATCCAGTAATCCCTACTAGCCTTCCATTTTGCCTCACATAGACCTTAAATATCTATATTTCTCCTTTCCATCCTTTGCTTAATATTCTCTAATTTTCCTGTCCTCAACATTGTCCTATCATTCCAAGTTCCTATTCTAACTAATTTGGTCTTCTTTTTCTGCGTCTTCTGTCCTGCTGCTGTCGGTTTTCCTTTTCCTTTGCGAGGGTTTCATGGGATGACACCGCGGAAGCCTTGCCTCCCATGCTGCCAGGCACGACACACAGCCGATTGAGTTGAGCCCCGTAGTTGCCGGGACTCACATTTTCTGTAGCGTCCATCATTTTAATCTTGGGAATGATAATTGAGGTGGTTTCCCAAAAAATAGTATATGTAATGATAATTTATATGCATATCATAAATTTTGATTTTTTTTCATTACCTCCCATTGACTACAATATGGATGTGCAGGAAGTCCATACATTCTCTAGAGCAGGACAGGGGCAATGATAATTACTCCTGACAGGGTCACCCATGTCAGGTTGAAGGGTTAGAGCCAGATGAAAGCTTACTCGTTTATGCAGTATCTGTTCTGCGAGGTTTTTGAAGAGGTGTCTGACCCCAGTGGGATGGCCATTTAAGTGACGGTATAACATGAAAATACTATTGAGGAAGCCAATGTGAAACCATGTCTAAAACTCTTGCCATGATAATATGAAAGGCTATTAGAATTTACAAATTAATACATAAGGGAAAAATGTAGATAACACGAAAAGACATTCCTCCATTAAGCTGAAGAAAAAAGTCATTACCAACTGTCCAAAAACCTAACTTTAACAAGTAAATACATTAAATTACATTTGAATTCTAAGATATTAATGTAAGCAATAATTGCTACATGCGCCAATAACTGAAAAAAACAGTGGCAATTACTGCCACCAAGTTAATTAGTAATTTAAAGTGCATTGCCTTGATCATGTATTAGTACTAAGTATGCTACGGTTGCTTTACTAAATGGTTCTACAAAAAAAAGCAAGTAGTCGTACATAAGGTCTTAGTGCTGACATAGAGGTGGAAAAAGCATTAGTGTTGCTTTTCTAAATGGTTACAAATAAAACCAGCAGGTGTACTGAAGTCTTCGTGCTACCAAAGAGGCAGTAAAGGAAAGCATGGGCTTCAAAATGATAACAACATATTTTGGTATTTTGAGGTCAACATTGCAGTTTTATGGCAGAAACATTTTCAAAAACAATCCACAGGCCAGCTCCTGTCCTTTTCATTTAAATTGAAGAAGAAAACACCTCTGCTAGGTGCATTTTAATAGTTTCAATAGTGTAAGTTATTCATTGGGATAGCTCAGAAACACAAAGTTGCATTTCAATATAAATTTAATGGGACACAAAGCCAACCAAAAATTTCAATTGTAATTAAATGAGGCACAATGCCAACCAAAAAAAGAAATGGCAGGGATAGTCACTGTTACTGCAGAAACCTCTAATTATGAAAAAAATATAACCTTCTCAGCTATGTATCAAATTTCATCCATTCAAGGATTAAAAAACTGAACAAAAAATATAATTGTATTTTCATTTGATTTTTCTATTGTTGAGATTTGCAGGTTAAAGAAATAGGTCTTAACCTACATTTTTAAGCATCCAAAACAGCGAAATGATAACTGGAATTTACAGTTTGCATAACTACATATGTCAAATTACCATTATAAATGTATACTACTATATTATTATTTTATTTCCTCTGGCAGCAATTTAAATATGACATTGGAACTGAGGTATGTAATTCATGAGTGAATAAAAATGAAAAAAAGGAAGGAAAATTGGGTATTCAGTATTAAAATGTGACACTATACATGTGGAAAAGAGGGCAATGTGTTCTTTTGTCAATCCATATTTTCAATTAACTTATGCACTGTCAATGACCCACTGATTCCGATGTGAACTTATCAAACCCTGGAGTATTGTATGTATTTCTAAATCCCACATTGGAAGCAAGTTAAATGGAATCCAGAATGAAAAGTCCTTTACTTCAGTCCCACACTAAGAACTGTTTCTTGCTGTTTTAAATGAAAAAGAGAATTCTTGACAAGTTAAGAAAACTCTTCAATGTAAAATATTGTTAACTTATTAAAATTGAAACTCCCTTACTACAATTTTCTCTTGCTTCATTTCAATTGTTCTTCTTAGACAACAATGAGACTTATTTACCATCATTTTCTAGCTTTGCTTTTTTAAACATAATAATGGAAACTATTGTTTATGGTAGGTTTAACACAGGCACAGACTGAACACAAACATTTCTAAACCTGGTCAAACAAGTCACAAACTGACACCCTACACTGTAATCACCTCTTCTTCAATACTGCATCCCTACGTACTTCCTTCCTACCTTCTCAAGTGTGAATACATATAATAACCATAACCCTTATTAATCCATGCCATGGAGATATCATACGGATTTTGTCAAACAGTACAATGTTATAATAGGAGGACGTATGAGTAAAGAATGGACAATGGTACACTTACAATACAACAGTATTTATATTCTAATGGATGTAGAGAAAAAGAAAAATGGATGTAAACGGACATAAAAGATAAATCTTGTTTCCTTGATAGCTCAAATTTCCTTATATTCTCTGTAAGTCATAGATGAAGAAGGCAGAATTGAATTTTGTAATGTCACAAATCCTCCCATTGATCAAAACTAAACTCTGTGGCATCAGACAAACGCAGACCTCTGTTACCATTATTTTGCATAATTTCCTTATATTCCTTGCAATTCATACAAAAGGGAGATGAATTTCATTGGCTGAGGCAATGCAACTGATTAATCATTTGTGGAGAAGGCAGAACCAAAGTTGTGCGGCATTAAGTCCTTTCAAAACTAATTTTGGAATTATACGAGGGCAGGTAGAGAAGTAATGCACACATGCTTGTAGAGCACAAACAAAAACAAATAGCAAGATCAGTCAGAAAGTACATTAAAGTACAATTATTAAGTTTCAAAATCATATATTTATTTATCAACATAGTCACCATTAAGGCTAGCACCTTTCTTCCAACGTGTAACAAGTTTTTTCATTCCGTCACTGAAAAACTCTTCTGACTTTGCTCGAATCCAAGACTTAACAGTTGCCTTCACCTCATTGTCTGAGGTGTCTCTTGAGTTGAAGAAAAAATCAGAGGAATAAGGGGGGTGTGGAATCGGTTCAAATTTCAGGTTTCGCAGAGCCTCTCCAGTTGCATGCAAGGTGTGTCGATGAGCGTAGTCATGTTGCAAGATTACTGGCACCAGGCTGCCTTTGACGCGAATAACTTCTTCCCCAGGTATTCCAATATGTTTTACAATACGCTTTAGAGTGATTCGCTGGTCATCTTGAATCAAATTTTTTATTAGTTTGTGATGTTTATCGTCTGTACCAGGGATCGGACATCTGCTGCACGTTTCATCAACAATTATGGCTTTTCCAGACTCACAACCACCATTTTAATACCCATCAATTGGCAGTAGACCAATCAACAGCATCATCACCATAAACAGCCTTTAAACAATGATGAATCTCAGTAGGAGCCACTTTTTCAGCAGTTAAAAATTCGATAACAGCACGCTGTTTAACTCGCGTTGACATAGCACTAGAATACCTATCCATACTTCTGCTTCTCAAAATACACTGGATGAATGAAACGACCTCAAACCTGCACATGCATGTTGAGGGGGAATTTTACTTTCACTGCCACCAGGAGTGCTTCTGAAGGTCATTTTGTTTGTGGTCTACAAGCATGCGTGCATTAGTTTTCAGCCTACCCTCGTACTTACCTAATATTCAGTTGATGGATTATGATAGATCTGTTTATACCTAGATATCAATATCTTATCTCGGTGGATTTTTCAATGTTCTCATAAAGGATTTGCCTCTCAGAAAGGAGGACATTCAAGAGAGTATCATTGAAATACTGGAGATAAATAATCACAAAAATCCTTTCAATAAATATAACCAAGAAATAAATGCAACCATAGGTTTTTTCGTCAGCACTCCGTAATTTTTTGCCTCATAGGAGTTATTCGTGCAAGTGCATGTTTGAGCAAGGAAGAATCATGTAGTGGCTTAAAGCTGAGGAGGATATTCTCAAAGAAAAAAATATGACATTTTAACAGACTCTGGTAGGGTTTTCAATGGTAATGACATGAACTTTACACCATGTCCTAAACAAAACCTAGTGCTAGAACTAACAATTAAATCATTTAGATGATCCTCGGGCAAAGGTAACATCACTGTTATGTGCACATTCCTAGCCTCTGGAAGAGCATGCCCTCTTAGGATAATAAGTCCTCCAACAGGATTTCATTTGACAGGATCTTTAAAAGTGAGCCATTCGGTGTAGCAGCATCAAGTGGATGAGGTCAGAAATGATTTTGTAATGTACTGAGAATTTTTATATTCCCATCTTTTGGATTAGCAAAATTTCACTGCCAGTAACATTGTTTGTGATGGCAACAAGGCCCATCTATCTGTCACTCACCATCTCAGTTTGCCACGCAAATAACTTCAAGTAACTCATCAATCATACTTCAAATCATTGATTAATCTATATACAAATTCTACAGCAATGTTGCAGCTACTTTTGTGGTTGCCTTTAGACCAGGAAAACGTGTAAGGTTGCTGTCCTGACTGAGTGGGCTAAGAATCCAAACTAGGCGCTAAAAAAAGAGGATTTTACTCAAATTCTTATGAGTGCCTTGAACAATAAAGAGTTGAATGAATAACCAGAGAATGACTTCAGAGCAACAGGTTTATACCCATAGAATACAAATACAATACATTATTCAAAATGCCTACGTTTTGTTGGAGTCTATTTAAATATCTAGTCACTAAAATTACCTAATCCATTTTTGTACAATGATGTCTGCATGATTGCTGGTAAAAAGAAAATGTTAAGAAGAACTCAACTGACTGTGGAAGAAGAAATTTATGTAGAGGATTTCTCAGTTCTATACGCTGTGGGGAGTTTTATTAGGAGAGACAATCAGAAGTGAATGAATGATCAACATGGAAGCGATTTGGAAGAATATACACAAATTCAGTGAAACCTCGCTTTAACTGTTTATTGCTCCAGTACTGTACCTTTATCTAATTTTGTCTGTTGACCAATTTTGAATAATTCTAAACAAACAGTGAAGCCAGTGTATAATGTATGAAAAACAAACGTAACTCCAAGGAATTTAATTCTCGTTTGGTTTAAAACACCAAAAAGTAGGGGAAACAAATATTGAAAGGATACCACTTGCATTGAGCTCAGAAAAGTGGAAAGAATACCATGATGAGAAAAAACAACAGAGGAAGCTCAAAAAGAAAATTTCAGAGGGAGGACAAAAAACTGCAAAAGAACTCGAATCTGGAAAAAACCCATGACAGGAAAGCAAAGATGACGCCTTCAACAACATTCCTAATAATATTACCAGAAATAGGTATGTCAAGTGTACCCACACAGTTGGTAACAAGAAGAATGGAATGCAAAAACTGCAGATAGTTGCATCATTGGATTTGCACCCCTAAAATGTACCAAAACCACATACCTGATGATTCCGATGATGATCTGTTCGTTTGTCATGACTGCTATGAGGTTGTGGGCAACAGCACTTCTGAAGATGAAATTATTTTATTTTCAACGGTTAGTTCCAACAATAAAATGTTAATTCTGGTTAATTAATGCAACTGAAACCACTAAACTCCTTTACAGTATTCTATTATAAATATTTTGTATATACAGATAAACTAGGACGTTCACTTATTCTAAAATCACGTGTTTAGAATATTTATTCAGGTTGGAATTATCTTCGTTAGTTAACGGTAAGCCTAGCCAGTATCATTGTCAGAGGAGAATAATCATTTCACAGATTCTCAAAGAATATCCATGTGTCTTCGTATGTTCACAGCGAAAATGTAAAAGCAGAAGAAAAGTGCATAAAGATTTGGTGTGCCAACAGGCAAATGTGCAAATAACTACGATTTAAACATTTGCTTTTTAATATTTTTTTTCAATTTTGTAAATAGCTGAATGTAAACCTCAACAAAGTTAAAAGAGGAAAATGTCACATCATTTTATTCAATATTCAGGTAAATTTCAGGAAAGTTGAAATGATGATAAAAGGGCCATATGAGGATACTTTCTTAATCAATCTCATCTAAGTGCCAATAACTGGATGGCATTCCCTACACACCAAAACATTTATGGTGTATAGGCTACGCTAATATGTTAATGCATTAAAATATATGATGGTTTCACAATGCATTACAGAAATGTTCATATAACCTTATTTTACACAGTATGGTAGTATAAATACTTATTTGTCTGTTAATAACCTACCATCACATATCTGTTTATCTCATCATCATTACAGTTTATGTATCAAAGGAAGGAAAGTACTTAAACTCCTGATTATCTGGCAGCAAACTAACCTGAGTAACGTGGTCCTGAGTCTCTATTGACACAATTATTTTCCATCAATGCTTTGGGCACCAACATTTATACAAAGATCAAATAAAAACAGTGGAACTTTTATAAATCCAATACTGTTAACATATCAATAGGAGAGGTCTATCTGGAAAGGATCCAGCCATGTAATATATTGAGGAAAATAGCCTACCTAGAACAATGTGGCCTTAGTGGTCTTCAAAGTACTCCCCTTGGAACCTCATACATTTATCCTTGCATCTATTCCACTTTTCAAAACAATCAGCAAAGTCCTTTTTTGCAATAATCATCAGCTGCCATGTCACATTCTCCTTTTTCTCATCAACTGACTATTGGGAAGACTGGGCTTTTGTTTCACGGTTATAGTCAAAGACGCATGACAATTCATTTCCAGTAATGACTTTATTTAGGAAACCTGGGCCATCCTTTGTGGCTTGGATAAAGTCCCCTGTAACTGCAGCATGCAATTCTATAGGTAACTGATGGCCATTCCAAAAAAGGACTTTGCCGATTGTTTTGAAAAGTGGAATAGATGCAAGGATAAATGTATGAGGTTCCAAGGGGAGTACTTTGAAGACCACTAAGGCCACATTGTTCTAGATATGCTATTTTCCTCAAAATATTACATGACTGGATCCTTTTTGGATAAAACTAATAGATGTTTTACAATTATATTAATCTTAACTTATTACACTTTCAAATTATTCCTCACAGCAATCCTATAAGTTAAAAAAAACAGGTTAATTGACTTGAATCAAGATTTAAATCTCGACTTGATTATTTTTCACTTTTTAAAATTATTCTGGAATAAATTAGGTCAATAATTATTTTCCTAAAACAAGAAACATCAGCTCTTAATGTTAACCTAAAAATTCTTGAAAGCTTAAAAACATATAAATAATTTCTGTCACATAACACAAAAAAACACAAACCTTCTGCTTAGTTTTTGGCATTAAACTTGGAGCCTTTTTTGCCAGCTGAACGAAGTGATCAAACGGCACACCTATTGGCAAGGGACGAACCCGTACTGTTCTGCCAGCATGCTCAACCAGTAGATTTTTCCGGTCAACTCTGCATCCAAGTCGTCGCTCACAGCAGTCGACAAAATTTAGACAATAATCCTTAATGTGGAATCCCACCATATCACAACCTATTAAGTATGTTCCAAAGAGAGAGATGTCAAGATTTTAAATTTGAAATTGCTGAAAAATAAACACACAATGATCAAACATGCATCGAAAATCATCATCAGTAAGGGATAAAAATTTTTGGTCAATTACATTTCATTAAGACTCATTTCCTTTCAAGGTGAACATTAAAACCTTCCATAAAAATACTTCCAGCAAATACAAGCTACCTATGCATTGGTACAATTGGCTTTAGGCCAGAGAGATTGGTGTAATGGTTCTCTGATTAGTCATGCATACTGTAAGCATTACTACTTTGTTGGGCTGCCTTTCCAAAAGAGATTGCACATGTGTAAGATGGAGTTATAGTGGCCTTGGTCACTATTTTATGACTATTTTTGGCAAAATGATGATTCAAGGGTCATTACAGTAGCCTAATATGATCCTAGAAAGGTTGTAATCTCAAACATCTATCTCAACATATCTATCCAATTCAGTAACTATCGCATTTGAAAAATGACATTGGATGATATTTTTTCACCTGCATTTTCTATAACCACCTAACAGAATCTGGAAATTACAGAGATAGAAGAAAAAAAATATTGTTCCAGGAATTGGATAAGGTACATATAAAAGTGTTATTTTATTCTTGTAATTTTAAAAATTGCAAATTAAAAATTTGTATTGATGGATTGAAATGGTTTTACCACATTCATAACAGAAGCATAATTGGGGTTACAACATTGCACTAGTACCTACTTGAAAAATACACCATAAACAAAAAGACCCATGCATAAGTGTACTAACATAAAAGGGGTGCACTCAATAAATAATGGGAATTTGTGTTATTTGGAAAGAATTTTATTTATTCATTTGTATCAATGTTATTCCCTTTAAAGTAGTCCCCCAAGAGATATTATACAATTATGCCAGCACTTTTTCCCATCCTCAAAACACTTGTTGAACTTGATCTGGGGTATAGCTTTAGCTCCATCAGCGATGCATTTTTAATCACATATATACTGGCCCATATATATTGTAAAACAATGGCCCTTTAAGGTTCTCTTTATTTTTAGGAACAGGAAAAAGTCACACGGGTCCATGTCTGTCAAATATAGAGGCTAGGACATCATAATAGTGCTGTTTTTGGCCAAATATTCCCAAAAAAAAAAGCAGTGAGTAGTGTGAGCAAGCGCATTATCTCATGGTGGTGCAAAAGCCATGAATCATTTTGCCACAATTATGGGTGTTTTTTCATGTTGATTCACACAAACAGCATTGAACTTGTAAGTAGTACTCTTTATTGATTGCTTGACTTAGTGCATAATCCACCTGCTGTTCTTGCTACAGAGTGAAATTACAAAATTCCCATTACTTTTTAAACACACCTCTTAAATACTATTATCTCTATTTACATTTTATAGGTCTAAACATAGCCAATTGCCATAACACATTAGGATATGTAGGAAACATTCAAAGTATCATAAGCTGACTTGCAACAGTTGCCTAATATCATGACTTCTTGTGTCGGTCCAACTTCATACAGAAATCTCATCACTTTATCTAATCGAATCTAATCATCAATACCTCAAAATACAAATGTTATGAGAACAATGATGAATGGAGCTTAAAATTAAGCTCCAATGTAAAATGCATGCCAATACACATAGAGCTCTGATAAAAATGTATTTTGAATACACATACTTTTAATCAATATTTTGAGAAGTTAAACTAAAAATTACCAGCTTTTGCACATTTTTATACATAAATGGTCATTGAGTTTAAATAATAGTGAATTATCAATAATTATCTAACTTGACACTCTCTGGGAATCAACATACTATTGCAACAAGTGCTATGATTTTTGTGAATTATGCAATTCACTTTATTCCAATTCATTTTTCTTTATATCTTTTTTTCTTTTAAGATAACCATGTTTTCATCATTCAGATTGTTTTCAAATATATCTGTCTCTTTTCTGGTCATTAGTTTCGCATTATCCCAAGCCCTAAAATTCATTAAAATGTATCCAGCTATTTGAAGCCTTGTGTATAAAATCAATCAATTGCTATGAGAAATAAAATATCAAAACCTAATGTCAATCAACTACATCATCGACAGTAAGTTGATATGAATTGATAGATATGCATTGCTATGAAATAAGCCCTTAACGTCACCCACATCTACAATAGGTTCCTCAAAATGATATAGTTTCAAGGGAAACCTTAACTTTTTAAATAGTACACCTCAATTAGATTCATAGTTTTGCTGAGGATTACATTTCTTATGTTTTGTATTGTTAATAGTAGCTATGCTTAAAAATGTATTAAACCATTTTGGTGGAAAATCAGGATTGCCTCTTGTACGTATAGTAGACAATAGAATAAGCTGAGCCAGGGATGGATTTTCATTGATGCTCAATGAATGGAAATTTTTAAAAACTGGTCACCAGGAAAATGACCACAACAAATATTATTACCACCCAAGTTTTGAGGGAGGGAGTAGTATCTCATGGCTCACACTGCCACTCCCAATAATAAGGATAATCCCAAGAGGGAAAGGAACGGAAGGTCAAAATCTTCCTGGACCACCTTTGGATTTGAAGCCTGATAAGGCCAGACATGTGTGTCATCAAGATTTCAACTCTGTAGCTGTAGTTATGATCACCTGCCCTAAGGCTATCCTAGACAAGGGCCAGTTTATCCTAGTGGCACCTGCCACATGCACTCCTCACTCATTGGGTTCACACACTGATTACTTTTTCTGGGAAGAAAAGTAAATCATTTTGATGTTATTCTGGAATTTGAAGTTTCCTTGCCATTAATGATATGCCATTTTGTTTTTGATCATTGATCTGTTTCTAATCCCTCTTATTTCATTTTTCTGAATAACATATGTTTTATCTATATTTGTATTCGAGTTTGTGAAATCAATCATTGCCCCTTGCATCTTTTTATTTCTAAATTTATACCTAATCATAAATTTACCTTCAGATACATAATACGTCTCATTTACTTTTTATATAAATGGTGCCAAAATGTTCTGTTTCACAATTAGCACGGAACATAAATATGAATCAGACAGGGGCCTCATAGCTTAACAGTGGCACAGGCTCCACAGATCCTTGCACTGAGCCAACATGATACTGCCTATGTGCAGGGGGTATGAATTACCTTTTCCCACCCAACATATATAAACGGCAAACAAATCTCATGTTATTCAACAAAGTCACCCTAAATCATAGCATTGTAATTTCAACCTTTGCAATACCCTGCTATTAAAAAACTAAAGATTTTTCAGGCCTTTCTAAGTGAAATAAATCATTCACCTTGACCAGGATTGATTTTTACACTTTGAAAGTGTTGCATTGTAATGCCCATTTAGAGGACGACTCCATAAAAAGTTACTGTTGCAGGATCTCCCATAGTTTCTCAGAATTCGTAAAGATTTTTCACTGAAGTAATTACTACAATGAAATGATTGGAAATGCAGTATGATTTTCCTATCCATACCAATATGGAAAATGTTAAAATAAAATTAAAAATTTCAGAGTGGTAAGTAATGGCAGTGGATCACTTATTTTATTCAGATACTTTTCCTTCAGCCAGATGCAAATTTGTTAATTAGCATAGCAATATCATAATTTGGCTGAACCTTAGCTGAGAAAACAAAATTTAGCTCATCAGGCAGTAAAATAATATCCGAAGATCTTTAGTACTATTGAGGATTCATCACAAGTAAATTCAGTATTGGATCATGAATTACAATCATGTCAGAATCTTTGAATAGAAATCATGAAGTTAATTATACCATTATTCTTTTAATTGACTTACCAAGTACACCCTGTAGAACTTCATCATCCCATGGAAAAAGCCGGAAAATGTCCCATGGAGGAAATGGAATATGCAAAAAAAATCCTATTTTACAGTGCAAGTTTGAATCTTCAGCTTCCTTTAATGAGGAAAAAAAAGCTTACAGAATCTTGAAGAATGTATACTCAGATGACTGAAACAAGTACCTACTGGCATCTTGCACAAGTAAATGCTGAAAGAGGAATGTGCTACCTGGCGAATGGTGTTGGCAGCCAACATGAGGTGGTAGTCGTGGATCCACACTAAGGGAAGCTTAGCGTTGGATGACAAAGTACTTTCCAATTTTTTCAGAGCACTTATTGTTTGATGAGCAAACATCTGGTTTACTTGGATGTAAGCCTAATGCCAATGACATAGAATGAATGAAAATAAAATGGAAATGAATAAGAAAAAATCAAATTAAAGGCCCCAGTCACTAACCTTCCAATTGTCAGCTAAAAATATGGCTCTGTCCGGCATTGAATGAAACAGAGGCCAAAATGTTGCATTACAGCAGCCATTATAATATCTGTCAAATAGCCCTGCCTCAACTGTAACAGGTACTACCTAGGAGAGGGAATATAACGTCAACATTTAAAATAAAAATTGGTAGGTATGTAGATGTACATACAAAATTACACCAATGCAATAAAACTTTTCCATACTTAGATATTAATTTGAAAGTTTTCAAATATCCCAGTTGAAACTCAAAAACCCATCCACACTAAAAAGTACTCCTTAATTTCATGAGATATTACATGATAAGTTTAACTGAAACTACAATTTCAGAATTGTTTGAGATTGAGATGGTCCTTTTCAATTATCCAACTTTTTTAGAGGTTTTTAGTTTTGGAAGTTGAGAAAGGACAGGGCTTGAAATAGCTTCAACCAATTGAGATATGATATTTCTTCATAGATATATTAATCACAGAATGTTGGATGCCAACAACAATAACTTTACTCACAAACTGAACCACCCATACAGCCCATGAAGACAATCAAATAATGTAATAACCAAAGTATGGTAAAGCAGAAAGAAAGAATCAAAGACTTTGCATTTCCACGTGAAAAGATTTATTTACTATTGTTGACTAGTTTTGCCACACTGTAGCATCATCTGAACTCAAGATGATACGACAGTGCATTGCAACTATGCAATATCAATATAAACTACACAATCGACAATATAAAATCCTTCCTTGTAGAAACGCAGTCTTTGATTCTTTCACATGCTTTACAAAGAAGAATTTCCACCAAGTATCAGCCTCAACCATCTTTCAAACAAAGCATAGTAAGTAAATGTAAAATTTCTCCAAATATATGGACTCTAGAAAAACTTGAAATTAAACTTACTCACAAAAGGACATTCAAAAATTCCAATTTTATGAATTAACATTGTTTAAGTGGCAATGTTTATTGGCATGCAAATGCCGGTAACAAGAACAAAAATATAGCTTCTAGGGTTGCATGGGAACCAGCTGCATGATGAACTCTTTAAGCCCTTACCCAAAAGCATTAAATCATTTAGGCGTGAATGCAAAAGGTATACATGATGGGATTGTTAAATGCAATACGGCAGAAGGTGTATGGCTGTATCAAAATATATTGTTTTTTCTCATTTTTTTTTATTTTGTAAGTCTACTATACGACTATTTAATGACACTGTGATATGTTTTAAGAATGACTACTGTTTGTTATATCATGTCATTGCCACCCGGCTTATCGCCTAACAGCAATGTATCCCAAATAATAATAATAATAATAATTTCATGACTTAGAAAACTTAGATATTATATCTTTATTGAAGAAGAGAAGGAATACAGTGAGACCCTACAATTAAAGTAAGGCACATGATCAAGTAATACGTATATTGATTGGGAGACTCACATCAGTCAGACCTGTAATAAACTTAGTAAAGCTGTTTATATGTTAAGAAAGCTCAACTTTATCATTTCAAATGAGTATCGTTTAACACTTTACCATGCCTTCTTTCAATGTCATTTGAATTATGGTGTTGAGTTATGGGGTCATTCCCCTCATGTTAAACAAATTTTGCTACTGCAAAAGAGAGCTATTCGCTCTCTTGCTAATATACCACCACGTGATTCCTGCAAACCTTTTTTTATTAGGTATAGAATCATGACTGTATTTTGTTTGTATATCTTTAAGGCTCTGATTCATGTGAAAGTTAATCTAGAAACTTACCAATTAAGATCCAACCTCCATAACTATTCCACAAGAGGTAAATCGAATCTAAATACTACTTATTGTAGATTGTCATCAACTTACAACACATTTCACAATATGAACATACGACTGTATAACTATCTGCCTACTCAGTTGAAATCAGATGGTATCCAGAGTTTCAAGAATAGGGTATATACCTGGTTACTTGCTCACCCACTTTCCTCATTGGATGAATTCTTTTGTGACAACCTTCATCACATTTAAGAACTTATGTTTATATATTAAGTAATATTATGATTGACGACATTTAATATGGTTGTACCATTTTTAAAATGAATAAAGTATTATTATTATTATTATTATATGTCAAAGTTTAGGGCGTAAGTCAAGAGTGGTCAATAACATCACCCTTATCAGTGAGGAGACTGGCCTTCCAGACGTTTAACCATCGCCCTTATTAGTTAGGAGACCGGCCTTTCAGTCAGAACCATCCACGCCTTTGTAACAGAGGATCTTGCGATAAGGAAAGTGTGTGCAAAGCTGGTGCCGAAAGTCCAGTCCCAATACTTATTGTACGGACCCTGTAGATGCCAGAACTAGCAGACTCAAGGAAGGACTCCTCCATCCAATGGAAATTATAGGATAACAATTGAAGGGTTGGAAATAGCAAAAATCCCACTTGCCACCCACAGCATTTATGGAATATTAGTTTTACACAAAGGCATTCACTTCACTCATCTTGTGTATTTTGCTGTCAAACCCCTTCCCATCTGACCGCATGGGACTGCCATTTAATAACTGTAGTGCATGGTACAATGTTGCCTGCCTTTCTTTTTTGTTTCCAAGCTTCTCCTTCCATCACTCTTCTCTCTCTGTGGGGGAGGGATGCCTCACACCATCCGCTGCTTACAGCGGTTTGTCACATTCCCTACCTGTGACATTAGGTATGGAGATTATGAGTTTCATGTCCACATGATTGTAGAATTTCTCCCTCTTACTTTTCAATACTTCATGACCTGTCCTGTCATGGTGGAGGACTGTTGTATAAATGGTTGTGGTTCATTTTTATTCCCTTTTTTGTGTAGCAAGCAACTAATTAATTAGGTAACAACCCATGTTTTGAATTGTCTTCTTCCAGCATGTAAACAAATTTTCACATTATTTTATAGATTTTTACAAAATATTTTCCCTTTCCCCTTCCTCACTCATATTCTCCTAATTACCTACCCTTCCCACCTTGCACTAGCACCCCCAGGCACACAACTTTTTGGTGGATGACAAGGGATTTATGTTGATGTCAAAATGACCCGACTAGAACTGGCTTCAGCAAAAGAAATGAACGTATCAGCCTTCATAACTATGTCAGTGTTTTCCTGAGTTAGCCAGTGAAACTGAAAATGTAAAGCACAGTGAAAAGTTGGATATATGTTTACTTATAGAGCTGCAGATCGACAGCCATCAAGTTCAACAATTGGTGGTGATCATGCAAATATGACTTCATTAGTTTCATTGCAACACTCTTAACACCATAATATTCTAGCTTTGAGAGTGATATTGAATGATTAATACAGTCAAAAGTCTTACTACAGTGGAATAGTGTCACAGAGACTGATTTCTTCTCTTCAAATGCATTAATGACATATTTACTATTGACTCTAAAGCCATATTTGTAGATTTCCCAGATTGAAAGCCATACTGTAACTTGAAAAACGGATTATGTGACTAAAAAAATCGCATATTTGCTTTCATTATAGCTTCAAAATTTTACCAAAAACAGGGACCATGGAAGGTGCATATGTTACTACTATGTATAATTATGAAAATGGCAGATTATAAATAGCATAGCTACATGATATGTTCCACACATTCAATTAAACGTTAAATGGTAAAAAGAAATTTATTTTTCCTTTCTTATAGAAGCATATACCCACCTTCAGATACAGTAGGCATTATTTTTCTACCACTGAGAAGTCAGCATAAAAAGACAAAATATCATATTTGGTACTCCTTAATAAAAATTGCTTCAACTATTTGTAAAAGTGAAGATTCTATCAATCAAGATTTTCTCTTGCTGATAATAATGATTAATATTAGATAAATATAAATATCTTAGATAATTAGGCTTAAATTAACAGTTCTCTGAATGTAAAGTAATTAACCTTTACTCCATCATCAGCTGGAGTTAGGACATATTTCCTTACAAGAAGAGTTTGTGTTACTTCCAGGGCTCCACGGTTAAGAGTAGGTAGTTAATAGGAAACTAAGCAACTAATGCATACCAATGCAAAGCTAGTTAACTAGCAACATTCAATTGACAACACTCTCTTTATATTACTCTTTCATTCGAAAACTTTTAGATGAATAATTCTATGATACCAAACAATTTTATTTTCACATACTGGGAGGATGTATTGGCAATTCAATGACTAAAACAATTTACAATCATTAATTCAATAAACTTACTTAAATTTATACAAAATATATTCCCAGTAAAAAAAAAAACCAGTGCCTTAATTTTTTTCATATATGCAATCATCGAAATATTTTTTACAACCACTTAAATCAGCATTTCATGTAAATAGAGTTTAGGAAATAATTTAGCCTTTAATTGAAAAAGTAAGAGCAGGAAAAATAATAACAGGCATACTTGCACTAAAATGGGGAAAGGGATACGTATATGAATTAAGTAGAGTTTCCTTCCATAAAGCAAAGCTTCAGCAATTCAGCAAAAGACTTATGCAGGTGGCTATGAGCATGGGTTAATTTCATAATGGAGACGTGCAATAGATGATACTTAATTTTGACATTTGGAGAGGTTTTGCTCCTTCCAAGTAACCTCCAAAATAGCCTTAATTAGTGACCCATTTACAAAATGGGTTAATTCAAACGTGCATTTCATTCTACAGCTTGCATAGTTCTAATTGATTTAACTGGTGCAATAGAGCTAGACTATAGCAACTCAACTAGAGCAATTTTTTTCAAGCTTTATGAGAAAGTTCATTGTGTCCATTACTTCAGTCATCTTTTTAACCGTTATTTGGGATGATCCCAGAGTATTAAGCAATACCTTTTGAAATATCATGGCCCAAAGGCAACATTTTGTGATTCATCATTCTTACAACATTTTTTGGGCAGTGATCCAAGCAAAAACATTGGTGAGGAAAGGGCTCAAGGGAAAGATGCTGTGCAAGGGTCAGCGGGGAGGGGGGACAGCACAAAGGGGTGAGAGCATGAATAGGATATTTCGCAGGGCAGGAAGATGGGAAGTGATAGGAGAGGAGGATATTGTGAAGGCAAGAGTTAAGTAAAGAAGCAGAGTCCAGAGAAGTGAGGGAAGTAGGGCTGGGGCAAGCACTTGTCTACGCTACCAACTATAATACTTGTGCTCTAGGAATTAAAGTTTTAAATGCTCCTGTTTCTATACCTGACATCATGTGATTGATAATGCATTCTTGCAATGAATCCTATTATGCATACTTGGTAGCTAACATGAATCAAAGGTCTCACTCAACAGCTTCCACATTAGAATTATTAGCAAAGAGGTTAATTCTGCAGTTAACCATAATATCATGGAATCTTCCCCATTTACATTTTGTAAATGATGAAGTTGCATACTGCCTAAGTAATACCAAGTTTATCTTTACAAGAGGAAGTTGAATTTAGCATAATGTTGATGCCACCAACAATTACAAATTTAACAAGAATTCACAAAGAAAACTGGAATTAGGAATGGTAAAAATGTCGTCTAGTGATAAAAAAAAATAACTTTTTACTAGTAAAATAGTTAAGCAAAGTGCTAAACATTAGAGAGATAATTCAACTGAAATAAAAATTATGCACATAAATATGCTTGCAATGCCATGGATTTTCTTAGAAACAGTTTCATTGAAAATTTCAATAACTGGCTCACTAGTATGAATAAAAAGATGACTGGTGATTCATTTTAGCCTCAACCAAAATATCACTGTCACCTATTATAAGTACTTCAGAGGGTTTATCGATGGAGTTATAAGTTAGTGCTCATAGATATACTATCCCTATTTAAAGAACTTTTTTCCAATGCACTAGGCAGTTAATTATCAACACTCAATTCAACCTAATTAGTAAAAGACATGAACAAATAGAGTGCTCATCCTAATCTTAAACAGAGGAATAAGGCCAGTTCCCATTTTCCTGATCTAATAAATCCTTCAAAACGTTATATCACATGTGAGCTCCTTCAAGCTGGACTTTCATTTTGATACTGATAAGAAAGGGATATAGAAAATAAAATACATTTCACTCAAACAATTCCATCAGAAATCTCAAAGCCACAGCCCATGGACTGTGATTGCGTATTGTAATGCATATAAATTAGTATCCACTGTGCAATTCCTAATTGGAGATCCTCAAAGTAAACCTTAAGCCTCCCAAGGTCGTATTATATCAGTATCTGTGTGCACCCAATTAAGAAATATTATCACTATGAGAGTTCAACATAATTGTTGGAAAATCCATATATTTACAGGTCTCTCCACATATCCTTTTGTCGAAAGTCGCACCTTGTTCAAGCACTTGAATTCAGGAACAATAGCATGTTCATTACTTTCTTACAAGATGAACAACATGACTATAATATGTAGAAACATGCAATCCATTTTTTTCTGTCACTTCATATTCAGTTTTCCCTAAATTCAGCACAGTCCTGTCCGAATGGCCATACAAAGGGGAAAGTATATCAAGGAAATTTTAAAAAACCTGGTCATGGAGAGAGCATGAAGAGAAAAATATAAGAATGTTCAATAAAATACGAATCAAAAAAGGAGATCATAAGATAGTCTTATGTTGGGCAGCAGATGCCATTGGAAGACAATTAACAGATGATAACCTAGTATATTATTTATACATCATTACTGAGTCAAGAACTGAAATTAAAATTCGGATTCAATTTACTTTGATATTATATACATATATGCACACGCAGAAGTCGTTTTGCTAAAATTCGACAATTTAAGACATTAACCTAAAGATTTGAGATTAAAATCTCAAAATAAAATGAGCGGTGGGAAGAGATTTTAAAAGATCACGCTGAAGAAGTTAGTTTCTACACAGCAATAATGAGCGAATAAACGATTCCCCGGAATCACAAACATATCATGTAAAGAAATGTAATAGCAGAGCATGTAGTGCGTTTCTGTGTCCATAAGGACTGGTAGAAAATCACGCACTGGTGCCAATGCTCAAAATGGATTACAAATCCACTCACCTGTTTGGAAAGTAAGCCTGCCGTGGGGGTGTTGTCATTAGCATTTGATTCTGGTATTGTTTCCCCTTCCTCCAAGCGAATTCCGGGCCATCCTACCCACACCCCACGACAACGTATTACGACGGGAGCTACTGCAGTCACTAACCCACCAGCACTGTTCCATAAAAAGCACACCATAATTTACCAAATAGAAACATAAAAAAGTAAGCCCTACGTCATGTTGCACTATGATCCCATGATAAAATTCCTGTTAACGAATGGTGAAGTCATTTCCATCAACTTACACACACAAACATCTAAATCAAATGGTATATATTTTTTTAATTTTCATTGATGAGAATCAGGAAATAATCATTAGGCACATAATATCTCCTCTACATAATAAAGGAGTCTCGGATTCAAACATGAAAGACCTAAGAAATGTCGAGAATACAATACCTTGCTTTCCTCTCAAGCTCTCCCGCTTCCGTCCTCTTCAAAATGAAAGGTAGTCTGTTTGAAACGACAAGCAAGGACTTAACATCCACAGAAAGCCCGCTCATTTTCATTCAGTGCTCTTCAACCCTATCTTCAGAGTATTCACAATAAGAAAACTACTAACAAAATATTTCAAGGAAAACCACACCTACTCGGACTATCCCCATCAGCTGACCGCGCTCAAATGAAAAGCGGGAAGTACGATCCGCTTTTGTCCTTGCGAACAACCTTTGAGTTGGCGTCTTACCCAAGAGCTGGTGGGAGCATTTCCACGATAACCCCTCATGAATCTTTTAGGTCACAGCACTTAATTCTCGGCACGTTGATATGCTAATTTTCAAGGAGTATTGTAAATATTTGTCTAATAATATTCTTGTATTAAGATCAGATTTATATTTCTAGTCCATACAATCGTTATTAAGATCAGATTTATATTTCTAGTCCATACAATCGTGATGTTACTATGCAATAGATGACGTCGCTTCGACTTAATTTATTCCCTTTCCGTTTGTCATTCACAAACATAGGAATTCCGGAGAATTAACTTGCTTCATCTAACTCGCCAGTTTCCGCGTTCCTCGCGACTTTCATGAGGTTTCCTTTATAAACACAACGATGCTTCAAAGTTTTTGTAGTATTTCCTCATGTAAATTTACAAACATCCGTGAAATGTCACTTCTGCTTCAAATATGAAACACGTCGTTGTTCTTCACATATCATAATCCGAGAATTGATATCATGATATCCGCTCCGTAGCTGATATACGTACCATCAAATAAAATTTTCCCTTGATGTCTCCTGAGTATTGATCATGTTGATTGCATATATAACACTCAAGAAACCACTTCAACCGTCAATTAAGTGAAATAAGAGCGCGTCAATATTCAGAATTGATAGTGTAACCGGGCAAAATCACTCCCATTGTAAGAATGAAAAACCATAACTAGAGGTTAACATTAGGCGGTGAAGAATCAATATGATATGAAAACCTTCACATAAATTCGACTAGAAATGCTATGATACAAAAGGTACGTTCACATTTATGCGCATGAATGCGCTGATATGCTATTCGTCCACACCGTTTTATCTATGATACGCTTATCGGAGAACAAGCAATAAATAAGGTGATCTTATAGCTTACCCTGACATGCTATCTAGAGAGAGGGAGTGTTATATGGCAGGGATATTATAAGTGACATTAAAACCTAGATATATATGAATCCATAAAGAAATAATTGATACAATTGAAGCATTAGTCGTTTCATTAATTAATTTATACGACCTATGTCAAAATCACAAATGGTCCCCTAGCTTTCACTTATCAAACCAAAAAAGCCAAAGTCTTCCTTTACAATTAATGAATCGTTTTTTCTCAAGAAGCTATGGACTAAAGAATGCTATGCTTATGTGGTCTCCACTAAAAATATAAGCGGATGAAACCTCTCCAATGGGATCGTCATCTAAAACGATTGTTTGATAATTCCGCGCTTGCTCGAGCTGTACCTTGGCGCGGTAACCTCAGATTCGATCTGTCTCGGGGATTAACATAATTTTTAAATGTTGTCGCATATCTAGATGCTCACATAGGTAATAAAATCGAATACCTATTTTGCCTATAAAAGCTGATTAACTCGCCTATTACGAAAATGTTGCGAACTATTTTAAATCTAAAAACTATCCGGATTTCCTCATTGCAGATAACAATCGCATTTCATTTACGCCAGAAAGTACTTTCGAAAAATTACATAAAAGCATATTGCACTTATTCATAAGTTCAGCAGTAGGCAGAGATTGCACTAGTTGCACAGAAATTTCTATCAACATATTATGGATGAGTTTAAATACACTTTCAATAACAATGGACTAAAGAAAGTACATCTTAATTATTCCGAGTTATTCTGAAATTTACCCCCTGCACAACTTAAAATCATGCCTGGAAAAATTTAAACCACCTCACACAACTTAAATGTGCTCTTGACTCTTTCAAAAGCCTTTATATTTCATAAAGGATTTCTTGGAGGAGTTTCAAGCAGTTACCAGTTGTGTCACCATTTTGCACTACCACAGATAAGGTGGTATCGATAAAAATGTTATTATGATTAATAATAATCAAGTAATTCTAAAAGTTTGCAAGACCTTGAGTGATTCCAGTTTTCAAGATGAGGGAAAACTAGAGTAATAATACTATCACAAATTGCCATTGCACTAAGTTAAACTCTTATGAGGAGTTCACTAATGTTAACCTTATCTTTTTCTTAATTTCACACAAGTTAATCTCTACCTGTCAGAATCGATAAAAAATAGATCCAATGCATCTGTGGTGCTTGAAGGACATGCTTTTATCTGTAATAGATAATAAAAGGGATCCACTCACTATGTTCACTGGCAGATTTTTCACTTGCCTTTAACAGAGTAAACCAATGCCTCCTTGAGAAAGCTGATAGGTTAGGTATTCGGGACACTTCCTTGAATCAATTGAACTTTGATGAGACACATCATATAGTCATCATGGATGTCAAATACAGTTCTACCATAAAGGGTATTACATTGCACAGAACCCTAAGAGTTTTAGGGTTCTCTTCCATTTATCTTTATCTGAAACTTCCACAGTCGCCAATTAAATGCACAAAAGTAGGAAAGAATTAAAAGGCCAATCCATATAAATGGTATGCTGATGATACTGCACTCATTTCAATACTACCTTATTGCCCTAAGTTCCAATTGCTTGGAATTTAATGCACTGACCTTGAGTGCACCGAAGTGATACATTAAATAAATGTTTATATATTGATTTATATAAATCATAGAGTGACCCCATACTTCATTATAATTGACATCTTAGACTAGGCCCCGAGTATTAAATTCCATGATATCCAGTTATCATCTAATTTATTACATGATGGAACAAAAAAATTTATCAAAATATGAAAGAGCTTATTTATTTTCCGGTGCTTTTCAATACTCACTGTCAGTAGTGAGGTCCTACTTGCTTTACACTCAATGTTATGGCCATATATTATCTGACAATACATTCTGCAACTCATCACCATAAGAAAATAGTTTCTCTAGATTGAAGAAAGTGGCTTCATATGTTTTACGTAGCTACACACATTGTGCCATTACCAGGGCTTAAGCACCATTCCCCTCCCCTTCCAGGTTGATAAATGAATTTAGAACCTACTTTTGCATTTTTCCCAAAAATATGATTTTCTCTGGTAATTTCCCTTCTTTTCCTAGAATCACAATTTGCTTTCGAATTTCCCTCACCGCTATGTCTTGCTGTGAAGTCATTAACATTTAGGCCTAGCTTTATGGAATACACTTGGACATCCCTGGACAACACGTGCACATAAAAAGGTGAAATTATGGGATCACTCATCCCCCAGATATTTGATTGTGATTTTGACCCTTGCCAAAGCTCTCAGAGAGACCATCTGCCACTAGATGCTAGCCTAGTCATTACGATCATTGGAGAGTCAGGTGGTGGTTTACGGTCTATGGAAAGTAGGAGCAAAAAGGTATACTCGTAAAAAACAAGTTGGAAATATGATGGGAAGATATATCCCATTGATTAGTCTTGAAATCATCAAATTTCAGTGTGTGATTAATCAGATTTCTACACTGGCTCTCAGATTTTTTGAAATGGGGAACAAATTAGAGCCCTACCATGTGAAGATGAAATATTCCTGCATGATGTCCATACAATAATAAAAGTTCCATCAAATAAATTCATAAGACATTTTCCATGACCCACACACATTCCACATAATTCAAATATTTCCATCTGAAGCTCACACAATTGCAACGTGAATAATATTATATGCACAACCCAACAAAGAATTTCACCAATTACCAATAAAGAAACCTAGGTCGTAAAAACTGAAATACGTAAAAATTAACTTTCTAGTTAGTATAAAGGCTCATTCACTCAATTACATGCATTTTCTTAAAAAATGGATCATATGCCAATTAAATACTCAGTTTTTTAAAATAATTAAATGATATTACATCAAGTTACCTACAACATGAATTGCACCATGACATGGGTTGGCAAAGTTACTGGTAGGAGAGTTATTCTAAATAATTTGAAAAAAATTGATAAGTGCAATGGTAATTCATGGACTTACTTGATATTGTCTACATGAGTAATACCATGACATGCAATAGCAAAACTTAAATTAACCAGGCTGTTGATATGAATGAAAACCTTGTCATGCTAATTGCTTTTACGCAAAGCCCTTGCTGTTAACACTTGTATTTTTCAGCCATTACATCAACGATATCTAATGCAGTCTCTATAATCAAAAAGGTGGGCAAGGAAGTAGAATAAAAAAGTATTAATCTCTCCTAATTCTTTTATTTTGCTTTCTCAATGTATAAGATCTCTTCAACAAATATAACAGTATAAAAATCTTTCATTTCTTATTCATTGATATAAATTTTTGTAAACCATAAGACACATCAAGCAGTTGCTACAAAATACAATTCGGTATCAATACCAACAATGATGTGAAAGAGAATTTCGCTCCTGGACTTGCATTGGGCAACATTCACTTGTACTGTTCATTTTCATTCAACTTACTTGAATTAATATTGTTTAAAAAAATCAAAAGCTTAAATAGTTGATTACATACAGGCAAAGCATTGTCAGGTCCTTTTCTAGAAAATCTCAAGTTTTTTGTAAAGACTATGGCCTAAAATTCTATCACTGAAATACTAATAAGTGTGAGAAGAAGAGGAAGAAGAAAGAATATTATATGAATTAATTGGCAATATTTTTATGCCATGATAATGGAAGATTATATATTGAACCTATAGGCAAGAGGCAACTCTACAGAAAGTAAACTTGACCACTGTGAACAAAAAAAGCAATATAGCTCACTAATTGAGAGTGAATGACCCCTATGAGAACAATTTACGAATTCTAATTAAAAATGAAAGAAGTATCAATGATGAAGAATAGAAATTTATAAAGTGGTCTATTTTAAATTAAACTTTTTTTTATGCTTGCTTATATGAAATCAAGTGAGATATATTAAAAAAAAAGCTTTGGCCAAGTTTCTAATTTTCACTTGATGGCTGTTGAGTAATTTTACATTAAAACTCTTAAAAACTGAGAGGCTTAGTAAACTTTCATTGTTCAAATGGCACTATTTTGAAGATCCCAATAACTTAAGTCATGCAAAACCAACCTTCCTCAAAACAAAATAACACCCTCAAAATGAACTTGTTCTTCCTTCCAATACATTTAGCACAACTGGAGCATCTGATTAAGGCTAATTACAAAACAATTCTCTTCATATGTACAACGATAAATAGTGTAACGGAATGCAAAGAAGGCAGTGCATGAAAACATTGGGATATACAGCAACCATAATAAGCGTATTATCATTAAAAACAAGTTATTTATTATGGTCCCTCTGGTTGTTCTTGAAAGTAAAAAAATATTGAGAGACCTTAAAAAATTAATGAAAAGAAAAATCTCTAATGACAAAAGTTTTCAACGTAATATAACCCTCAGGGTTACAAAAATATCCAATACAAGGCATTGTAATATTTCTTTTAATAGTTTTCTATTAAAGATGAAAGCAACAATATTGCACCACAAACATATGTATTAGGTACGTTCCCTGAAGCTTGAGGGATAGCTTTCCTCTCTTGATTAATACCCTGGGAGGATGAACAATTTTAGGTGCAATGTTGCAGATTATGAAAGCAAGGGCTTTGATATGACAGTTTGTGTGTGCTCTGGGAGACATGCTATGGCACCAAGTAGAGCTCAGAAATGCCACGACAGAGACAAACACTACAACAAAAGTGGCCTCTTCAACATTTCTGACTGCTACAGGCAATAAATGCAGTGGTGTCATCCCTTTGATTAAAATGCATACTTGAAGAGTGAGAGAAACAGGTGGATTAGAAGTCATTTATGCCATGACCCCTGAGAAAGGCATAACCAAGTCCATAAATAATAAGCATCACCTCCGACTCCACTGATCTTGAAACTTTGGAACAGAATTAACAAGCTTCACCACAACTCCTCAAATGAAATATTTTGAGAAAACCAATGAGAACTCTAATCTGCTACAAAATGACTTAAAATATACATGAGAATTCAGATTAAAATCTTTAAAATATCCCAAAATTGCAAAATATGCTATGAACACATTTGTGACTTTATGGGAGAAAATTTAAACAGTTTATTCATATTTCAAGACTACTGGAAATGCTCATGCCTTAAAATATTGATTGGCATTGATATCACAGTCCAGAAAGTAATGGAATCAGTCATGTCATAACAGTGGGATATAAAAATCTTATGCAATTACTGAAAAAGCTCGGTAACATCTTCCTTGGGAAGGTGCTGCATAATGATAAAACTGCTGACACGTTCCAATACTTTCAACCAGGAAATGATAGAGGTTAAGGCAGACTGATGTAGTCAATGCTTCCTTATTTGTAAATTTGACTGAGAAAGGGACCTGGCTTCATTCTAACTCATCCTCAGCACCATAGACCACAGGCTCAGTAGGGCGAGGCAGCTGCGAATACCTCAGTCCCAAGTAGTCGGCCATTTCTTCAATTACTTCCAGGGCCTAAAAGAGTAATCATTGGACTTATTGACCAATACAAAGAATTGTTCCAATTTTTTATTCGCTAAGGGAAATGTAATTCAGATAAATATTGCAACACAAGTACAGCACTTGTGACAAACAACCACTTGATGCACGTATCTACCACAATTAAGAATTTATTTTGTGACAATGTCCATACTCCTTGATACATACACTAAACAGACAAAAGAAGAAGTATATTATTATTCTTTGAATATTAAAGAATGTGTTGCAGTGCTAAACATTACTATGGCAAAATATGTGAATGGCCATTTAGAAGTCGAGTGGGTTCCAAGACCCATTAGATCAGTAGACTGTTTAAAAAGTTATTAGAGGCACAGCCAATTTTAACATTTTGTATTTTATAATAACTCGGGATATACCCAAGCCAACCATCAGCTTAATAACTATTGGAAACTAACTTTCCAATCAGGAGAAATAGAAATGCATCAGGAAAAATGTTATTTTTTTATTATCATTAATTATACTTCCAACAAAACAATTCTCTTTAGAGTCCCCTGCAAACATCGGGTTTCATAGCAATCATGATGCTTGGAGACTCAGGAGGGGCATGGCACTGTTTTAGCTACATCCACAATCACTGGATAGGTGACCATTACACTGTTGGGTCATATGCTTAGTGAAGACAGAAGGACTCCATAAGAACCGCCTGCTGTTTGCCTCCTGCCACAAGTCACCTTAACCGTCCAGGCCAGGATACACTTAACCTCACCCATTGGCCTTAAGCTCCACCAAGCACACTCATGATCAACAGTTTTCCATCTTATTGAGAAGCCAAGATGCATCTACTGCAGTTCACATAGCAGATCTTCATATTCCTCTTTCCAAAGCCCTCACATCTCTGCTTATTTCAGCTGCAGTTGAAAACTTAATCACAAATATGGAATACATGACATGGTCAAGGAGTACTATAAGCCTCGCTGCCAATACCTGCCATATGGTAGAGAAGGAATAACTCCAAGAAACTGTAGGAGAAACCACAACAGTAACTTGAAATAGAATCATCTGCTAAATGTGCATTACAATGCAACAATTTCAGAGTGTAACAATCATATCCCTTGACGGGGATCCGGTTCAAATCCCAGTCAAAGCAATGATTTATATTCTCAAATCCTGGTATCGTAAGAAATAACTCCAACAGATCATACACTAAGTTTCTCTCTGTGACGGACCTCTGGGGCATAGTGCAGCATATGTGCCTTTCACTGATGCCATGATGGTGTTGAAGTGGAACTTTAAAACATGCAGAACCATGTTGTGCCAGTGGACATATGCTGACAGTGTTGAAGCTATAGCCTGACAGTAATTCACTTAAGGTTCCAGTTGGCCTTGGCACACACTGAATCTCATGTCCATTATATTCACCCTAAAATAAGGCAATGTTACTTGAGTGTGATTATGACACCATCTTGGCACGTGAGGACAAAACCCTAAGTCTCGGACATAAGGCCAATGGATGATGGAAAGTGGAAATCAACTCCTTTGCTACCCCATGCTTTTCATGACCCAATGAGAACACCTACAGATGTGCTAATTGGTTTGCTTCTTGAGCAAGGTCTTCTCCTCACCAATTTATTCTGAGCTTGAGGACTGGCCTTCTGTGACAGGATGCTAGGGTCACCAAGGGGAGATTCCAAGGATATACCAGTAGTAGTAGTAGTTTTGAGAGTTTTAGGGTGCGTTGACAGCTAAGGTCATTTTGCACCACTCATTAAAATTAAAATTCCTTTTTAATTAGGAATTAATAAAAACGATTAAATATATAAATAAATAAATAATTGTTAAAATCAAGAGGCATTAAAATTATGAGATCCAAAACTATAGCTGCCTCATTAAACCAGTTGCCCTTAAAAAATTTAAGACTCGATTTATGAACCCAGAGTCATCCCCTAAAATATAACTAAAGTCTCCCCTTATATTAAACATGTCTCTGGTCCTTTGGTATGTTCTACATTCTGTCAGGATATGTTTTATCGTCAGGGGTTGGTCATTCACTGACCTCTTTGCCACATTGAATAGAAAAAACCCCTCAGCCAGCATTCTCATAAATTTTCATGAGGGGCAACTGGATTTGTGCAGTGAAACACTCAGCTTGCCATATGCAGGACTACTCAGTTGTGGAGACATTCCAGATGCCACCAGCCCTCTTATCACCTCGATTTTGTGGGAGATAATATTGGGTGATCGAAGATTAAGTGGTCATTTCCCTCAGGCCTGTAGAGGTTTTGCAACCCATTGACGCTCCACTCCACGCAGCCAAAGTTGTAGAGCAGTGTTGGAACTACAAATTTTACTGTTGCAAGAACATTGCTCATTTGCCTATATTGCCAGACAGCTTAGAACTCCAGATGCAGCCAACCAGTTTATACTTGGTTTCTTAACTTTCCTTCACTGCTTTTGCCTCGCATTCAATGTTGAGGAATCCTCATCTACCATAAATCTTACTTTCACCAGATATAAGGTCGTAGATTTGCCCAATCCAAACTCCATCGTTAAATCCTCATTGTTATTTCAGTATGGAATCCAGTGCAATATGGAGATCTTTGGCAATGAAAGCATAAAAATATTAAGTCATGCAAGTAAAAGGTATCCTTATGCTTCCTTAGGCAACACTTGCCACTACTTCATGTTCAACTTGTGCAATATTAGGACGAAGAAGATTTATAGCAGGAAGTCATTCAATCTATTGTATTGATAGACACCAGGGCAGTATATTACCAAATCTACTGGTACAGATGCCCCACTAGATAGCAAAAGGAGGCACATTTTCCAGAGTGGTAACACGCATTTTGGGGAGGATACATCTGGATGGATTAATTCAACATGGCACTGAAAGCTTCAGTGAATGGCTGTCAATGCCTTTCAATTGTCCACCTGCATGTACCATCGAGCAGTTGCCCCAGTATTACAAGGCATCTTCAAAAATATGCCTAACACAGCAAGCTAACATTTCCCCGCTCTGCTTGGAGATATCCTCCCACACCAGTTGAATATGTTGATCAATAAGTTTGCTGTGTTCATGTAATTCAAGTGACAGTGACATGCATTCACACTGAATACCAACCTCATCCAGAGCTTCCTTTGTGTGGGCTGCTGACAGGCAGAATCTAATTCTTCCCTCCATTAGTGGCGTTGCAGGGAAACCGACCCCAACCACAGCTATTTTCCTCTCTCGGAGAGCTCTTACTACTGACCTGAAGTAGTCAAACATCAAAAATTGAAAAACATGGCAAAAAGCTCGGCATGTACGTACAAATTAGCTGAAACACACACTGCAACTTTTTTAAGCGAACATATTTGACATGAAACCATGAAAAACAACAATTCATGTCAAAAATTAACCTATCCATAAATGGTGCATCTAGGATTCCAAAATTTTTTTCTGCTTAGTACAAATTTTAATTATTTACCAAAATGATAATTTTATGTAACTAGATTTTATACATTTCTATTTTATGTAGATTTCAGAAGGACCATGAAAATTATTTCAAGACATTATTGTCCCATTTTGAGGTAATCTACCGCTTAAGGTAGGTTTTGGATGGACACGACTACCTAATAAATATTTTGTTTCTCCAAACAAAACAGAACCCAATATCCTAATCCACAACAGCTTGTCGAATAAAGCACCTATTAAGTACTGCACAACATAATTAACTTGGTAAAAGGTTTGGTATTTTCCCAACATATCAGCTGCGTAAATTCCTCTCGGGTCCTCCACCGGGTTATACTGTCCATCTCGGCCGAGATGGACGATAGCATAATTAACTTGCACTAAAGAGCTTCAACTGCACATGCATTCAACATATACAAAAACATATTTAATTTGCTGAGCATTTTCATAACTCTTTTATAGATACACACTCAGAAATGTTTGAAATACAACATATTGTTAACTTTTTGTTATTAACATGTCTAAAAGGGGTAGGGTATTGTTGGATTATATATTTTTATGACAAAGGCAATGGATAGGGAAATGTTTTCCAGGCCAGTGAGAAAGTCATGTAGATTGGCATTCCAAGATTCAAAGATGGTGAATGTGCCATCAATGCATTAAGTACGCTGACAGGAAATAGTTGCAGGAAAATTTGGTAATGTTTTCAAAATTATTTAGCTATTGTTTGGTACTTAAATAAATAGATTATTTTATTGGAAATAGTTCTGAGTGAAGACTGATAAGCTGTACACATTCATCTACTATGGCAGCAGCATCTACGTTTTTGGAAAGATGAGAGGAAGATACTTGAGGAGGTGAGGGAGGGGGGAGAACCTTGTGGGTACTTGAGTAGCAAAATTGTGAAATTTCTAGGAGGAGGGAGTAGGAAGCATAAAAAATGTGCTGTAAATAAGAGTATTGCAATGGACACTTTTCAAAATCCTCAACTGTTCCAGCGGGTCAAGTTTTCCAGCATTCCCAAAATATAAAATCTCTGGATAGAAATCAACTTTGTATTCATTTATTATCACATATTTGATGAAATGATAACCAGATACACTGCTTTTGTTAAAACAGACATTCTGATACCCTTTAATTTTGCTATATAAATTTTCTCCCCATCTGTCCAATTTAAACAGCTTTATACCATCACTATAAAATGTACATTCCAATATTTTCCATCTTACAAATTTGACCTTTTGCTCACACAAATAGGATTTTTAAGGCTTACTTTCTTATCAAATGCTGTTATTGTTGTCTTCTGGTGATTTAGCAGTTGAACCTGCTAAGGAATGGGAACAGCAAATTTAAATTATGGCCAGCTTTGTAAAATCTTTGTTTTCATCAAACTAAGCCTGACAACCAATCCTGTTGATAGCTGCCTATCAACAATCTGCAGTGCTTTGTTAAAGGAACATTTTGACAGGTAAAAGTTTGAATAATTAATCCACCATGGAATGAAAAGATCTTATTTTTGCTGAAATCAATGTCTTGCATTGCAATAGGTAACTCAGTCTGTGGATGTTTATTTATCAAATATGGTGAATTTAAGTTTATTATGTTTTTAAAATAGTTAAATTGCCCAGGAACTAACATCAATTAATTTCTTTTTTCATTTAAAATTGATATGAACATTTAGCAAATTACTTAATTTAATCACCTAAAGGTTAACCTTTAAATACAAAATTTCAATGAAAAAAATCAAGGGTCTACCAACTTGTACAAAAGATAAGATATTATCTGAGATGCACATTTAACTTACACAAGGTCACATCCAAATTCACAACAAATATTTCCATGTAATAATCATGTTACAGTTACGACTTTCTTGATGAAAAAAGCAGTGAAAATAAGGCAAAATGACACGGAGAGCGAGTGAGAAACAAAAATCTGTTCATAACATTAGGAAGAAAATTATTAATGAAACCAGAAAAGATTCAGGTCTGAAGGAAAATATACATAGAAGAATGAAATATATGATAAAGGCATTGCCAAAGAAAGTTTGAAAGGTAGACACACTAAATCGAGACAAAGAAAAATGTTGTGGTGTATGGTGCTATGGTTTTCAGAGGCGATATAGGCAGAGCTTTGAAGCATAATTACAGTTTGTCCCTGTGTCCATGAAGAACCTACATTGGCTGTCAGACTATCATCAATAATAGCTCATTGACATACCTTTACGAAAACACTTATTTTACTTATCGATGAAACATTGTTTACTCATAATTCTCATATAATATGGGAACACTATTTTAGTAAGACAGTTAAAATAAATTAAATAGGCACATAAAATAAGTTGTTAATAATTAAAGGACCAAAGAATTGGGGACTTCCTCCTTGACTATTTCACAGGAAATTTGCTATTAATTTTCAAATCTTCATTTGCTTCCCACATAGCATCTATAACTTTAAACACACCGTAATGGTTCAATGGTTAACATTTATATTAAAACTTGCGAAGAAGCACTTTTGGCAAGGAAAAGCTTCTGAATAACATGCACAAGCTAAAAGGGAAATTTCTGATTGGCTCCATCACAATTTTGAAGCTGCATAAATGTTCTGGCTCCAAGATTATATATGACTACATTTTAAATTCTAATGGAAGACATACATGTAAGAATTATCATCACTGGATAAAATTTAAAGTAGCTCACCCAATTTTAGAATGCATGTAGACTAGAAGAGGCACAACAGGGGAATCATCATGACCATATGTGATGACACCCATTTGCTTAAGTCTTCTCCTAAAGTAAAGGCTGTTTCTGGCTAATTGAGAGATTCTTCTTTGTCCTGATATAAAAATGATAACATGTGAAAAAAATCTTGGAATGGGAAGAAAATTTTATTTTTTAACAGTCATCCCAGCAAAATAAGACTGAAAGAGCATTTGAAAGGCTCTTATCACAGTTTAAAGTGCACAGTAGCCCATTTAATGGATTAAAAAAAGTGTCACAATGTTTATTATAAATGTACATATTCTTTCCATGGTAAGGGCTTTCATTAATATATATTTATATTTACTCTTTATAAGAATAGATAAGACATAAATCACAAGAGAAAACAATGGTAAGAACCTACCTTCTGAAGTTCCATCTTCACCCATGATTATCTTCATGGATGTAATAATTTGCTGGGCACAGGGGGGTGACATTGATGCAGCATAACAGGAAGCATGACTATTGACTTTCAAAAAGTCAATTAATTTCTGAAATGAAATAGGCAAACAATATTATAGCTTATGCTGGTATAGCACCAAAGAAGCTAGGGAGGGTCACTTTTTGTAAACTAAAAAAACTTATTAGCTCCAATGTTTGGTTGATAAGAAAGGAAAGAGAGCATCCAGAACTAAGCCAGACATGGAGGTCATACTCATTTCCTATGTGGTCATCCCAATTAATCTGGAATCTACACATTCATGCTGTTTGGCTTTTGCTGACTGGGTCACTGCCAAACTTTTTGACTTGGGAGCCTACTTTTTAGAGCCATTTGAGCTACCTTAAAGTAGTGGAAAGAGAGACTGCCTCACCAAAGGAATCAGAAGCACAGCAGCTTCAATGTTTTGACTTTTTGAATCTGATCAGTTTCTCCAAAATATTTATTTGAAAACTAACTTCAAGTTCAATACATTAGGTGCTTTAATGTAGTATCCATAATAGCACCTTAACACTCATATAGCTGAGTTACTGCTAATTGCATGATATAAGGTGGTACAACACCATATAATTCTAAACACACAGAAAATTACTGCTTCGAATAATAGGCGTAAAAGAGATTACACTAAAAACATTATTTATGCTAGTCAAATATAATGCATGTTGAATCAGTTCCTCAGTTGTAATTGATCCTCGCAAAATTGATGTTTATGTAACAAGCATGGAAAGGTTTAACGAGGCCATTGTAATGCATTAGATACAGCCTGAACTAACCATGGAAACCTAAGCTAGTCACTCATGAAGAATACCGGGAATAGACATAAAAGATTAGCACTACCCAACCAGGAGAGTAGATTAAGTGGTTGGGGACCTTCAATGGAACCCCAGGCACAAAAACTACATGGACTACCAAGCCAACATGTGACAAACCCTGTACCATTCCTAACCAGCATTTCCCAAAACATACCTGTACTATCAGGACAAAGCAATCAATCAATAAATTTCTCATAACTCGTCTATACTAGAATTCAAATATCTTTGCAACTAAGTTTTGTCTGCTTTTCTGATGATCTGAGTGCCTTTGCTTGCAATGGCTGGGGAGCCCCTATGGTTGAGGGGGTTCCAAGAAGAGGTTGCCAATTGTATTACACAGAGAGAGAGAGAGACTGAGGGAAAGTTGAGAAATTTTCCAAGATTACACCCCTCCCACTCGCAACTCATTGGGAATTCCTTAGTTGCATTTGTTTGGCTTTCTCTGGACTTTTCCAATGAGTAGCAAAGATGTCTGAATTCTAGTACTGACTCCCTAAATTTTGAATGTTTTCAATACAAGAAATCCTATCAGCCATTTCCTTTCTTCAAGTAGCCATTGATTCCCTATCAACAGCTTTTTATACACTTTGTACTACATCCATGTGGTAGTGGAATTTCGCTTCTTACTCGTTAAGTCTAGCTTGCACGTTATTGGATGAATTTCATGCTGCATCCAAAGGTGCAATTGTTCATTGGATGATGGTATGTGTGTTTGCATATGCGTAATATGAAAGGATTTTTGCATGAATGTATGCACCACTGTGGGTATACTTTGGAATGTATGAGTTTGGTTTTGTTCCTTTTAACGGGTGGTGACCTAACACATTATACGCTCTTGTGGCAGCTTGCAGGGTATTATGTAGATGTACACTCTTCCTCCGCCTTCTGGCACTGCGGTATGATTTGGTTCGGCAATTTATTTTTATGGTTTTCCTCAGTTTCATTTCTTGGATGCTTTTATTTTCTTCTTGCCTCTATGAAGTTCTCTTATTTGAGCTGCTATTCATGGGCACTTCCATTTGGTTACTTTGCGATTTCCTCATTTGCTACTTTGGTTATGATATTGTCCATTTCCTTCCATTGTACTCCTGTTATAGTCTCATTTATTCTTTCTATTTTTCTGTCAATGGTCGTGGTTAACTTTTCTTTTTCTTGCACTATTCCTACAGTATCTTTTGTATTTCATCTGCGTTCCAGAGTCACTTTCTAGTATTCTAATATACATAACTGCATTAACAGCACAATTAAGACTATTCTTGCCCATTCCCTACTGGTGATGATGCCCCTTTCTGTATTCTTCTGTTTGTCTCCCAAGTACATCACCCTGTCCATCTAGAAGTCATCGCCTCTGGCCTATCTATCTTTCTTACTCCCAGGATATCCATCCTAAGTCTGTTGGTCTTCATCTTAGCATTTTCCACACACTACTAATTACCTAACACTCCACATCCCTTCTCTACATTTTCCGCCTTGACTGATATTTCCTTTCAAGTAGTCTTCACCCGGAGATGCAATTGTGGACTATTTTACTAGAATGAATGCCATAATGCCATATTTCTATGCAAAGCTGATCTTCTACGGAAAATAATGCGGGGTTTCCCACTGACTTCCACATCACAGCATTGCAGCGGACTTCCACTCTCACTCACAGCTGTAGAAGTTGATGCAGGACTGATCTTCTTCATTGGTGCCATGGTGAAACCACTGCCTCTCACCACTGTTGACAGTTTGTTCTAGGACCCACTTTTCTCATTGAAAAATCATAAAATACAATTTTCCCCTAAGGAGAAACATTTTTGCCTCCTCTAAAGATCAATGGTCACTAGCTAAACAGTAGGACTCCCAATCCCTGGTCTACCTCAGCCCCCTGTGCACACATAGGCACAAGTCAAAGCATCATTGGCACTACACTAAATACAGGGCAGACAAAGATTAGAGGATAAATTGTTCTTACAAATAATTGTAGACCAATCAAATGATATTGGTGTCAAAATAAGAATTGACAGCCAACATAAATACACTGGGATACACAGTACCTTAGATATTAGCCTTGTTATTCAAAATGAGAAACTTTACTTGGTTGACTAATTAAGGTACTGATATAATAATGGGATCAGGGGGGTGAACTATGAGGCAAAATAAGGAAATATACCTATACGGCTTTGAAAAGTAGCTATGGTGAAAAAGAAATAGATCACATGCATGAAAAAACACACTTAACTCCACATGCTCACTACTGGGTTATCACTAAATAAACACTTTCATTCCACCTCTCCTCTTCAGTGAATTCACTCCTGATACCATTGATCCTTTTTTTTCCCTGAAACATATACTGACCTAGCTTTTCTCATTTCTCCATATTAGATATGAATATAATGACCTCATTCTCTTATTTCTGTAATTAATTGTAAATATTTGTGCATTTTGAACATATGCATCCTTAATCGTATGTTGTCACACGTTCCAGTTTAAATTGACAAGATACTGCTGTATGAGGTTCTATTTAAAAAAAATAAATAAATAAAAATGTAGAAGAACTGGAGAGAAGGTTGTTTAAACAAATTGGATTCAGCACATTTTGATAAAAGTGCCACAGAAAAGAAAAACATTAGGAAAATTAGAGGGCAAGAGGAAGAAAGAGGATGAATATATAATTTGATCTTCAATCAAAGGATAGAGAAGAATTGCAAAGAAGAAGCTGCACAAGGACAAACATCATGGAGAAAACAGTTTACATGAAAACTCCCTGAAGACAGATGTACCACCACCAATGATGAAACAAGGGTAGTGTCACCACATTCAAATACAATTCTAAAAAACAACTAACGGCAAATAAGCATCTGCTAATCTGAAGCCAGAATTGAATTTTCACAGCTATAAGAGGCCAAGAAAATTCAATAAATCATATCAAGCCATCACACCTGAAGTATGATTCTGAAGCAGCGACCTGGTTTGTTGCAAAAATTCCTTGGTGAATATCTTTTCAAGCACCACTCAAAATTTATACAAATCAAAACTGAGAGTTTTTGAGTAATAAGTCATCAAAGTAATACTAAAAGTGATTGATGATACCTTAGACCCAGCAATATAGCCACCAGCAGATCCAAAACTTTTTGTGAAGGTCCCCATTAAGATGTCCACCTCTTTGGGATCAATGCCATAGTAATCAGCAACACCTCTGCCTCGTGGGCCCATGGCCCCAGTACTATGAGCTTCATCCAAATACAGATATGCCTGCAAGTAGGGAAAAAATGAATTTTTGTCCACCCCCAGTTGCCTCTCACTTGACAACAGCAAACTACATTTTCCCTCACTTTATACTTCTTTTTCAGTTCAATAATTTCAGGAAGATGAACAACTGATCCTTCCATACTATAAACACCTTCAACCACAATCAAAATTTTTTTCCAAGGCCTTCTTGTTCTAGGCTGTCCATAAACAACAGCATTGTGAAGAAGATTCTTCAAAGACTTCATATCTGCAGGAACAAAACAAATATTAACTTACAGATTGCTTTGAACACCAAAAAGAACATCAATCCATAAAAACTACCAAACAAACCAACAACATTTACAAAAAAATAGGGATACCTTTAATTGTAACATAGTCAAAGTAACACCAAAGGCTGGGAGGAAAGTACAAGCCTAAATATTTAATTATACTACAAGAATTGAACCATCTACTTACTATTATGTTTAAAAACTCTAATGGTTGCCCCTGATAATCTCAATCCAAGAATAAGGGATGCATGATTCCTTTCATCGCTCGCCACTAAACACCCTTTAGAAATAAGGCTTGGTATGTTGAGGGCGTTAGTAGCAAATCCCATGCCAAATGTAATAGCATCTTCAGTTCCCAAAAATCTCGCGGTTGTTTTTTCCAACTCAACATGGATTGGTAATGTTCCTGAAATTATGAACAAGATTTCAAACTATGGCACTACCACACAAACCAATTCACTATCTTAAAGTTATGGAAATTTATTCATGGAACCCCTCTTACCTTTTATTATTTCATTTAATTATTATATAATGCTGGTCCAGTGATTGAAAGCTTGTTGGAACCATTTAAATTGTTTAGAAAGTTGCCCTTTGTACAGTATAATGTCTACATAATAGTAATCTCGTCTGAATAAAAACCACTGATACTCTACACAAAGATATTTCAATAAATATAGGTCAACCTGTGAATCAATTTAATTAGCTCTCTAAATTTGTTATAAACACATTATCAAGTAGAAAACCAATTTCCATAAGTCTGAGATTAACCAAAGTTTTGGGGGAATTAATACTATATCAGCAAAAAGACATCGGGAGAAATCCTGAATCAACGAATGGTTAAGCATTCAGTCTTTAAGCAAATGGTGTTTTAAGTTTGGGCATTATTGTAGTTAACTGCCAATTCTTCCCACAAATATTATACATTTCAAATTACAACAAATATAATAATACAATGAAATAAACGAAATAAAATTTAAATAGCCATTTCATGACTTTATAATAAAACTAGTTATGTCTTCTACCTGATTGTTAATTTTTAAAGATAAGTCTCAACTACTTGGGAGAAAATAATGTAGTAATAATAATAATGTTTTTTCTAGTTATGCATAAACATAAAAGCAACAAAGAAGTCTGATGCTGGAGTGATAGGGGGTTATAGCAAAATAGTGCTTTAGAATTTCAAACTTTTAACCTTTTTTGATCAAAGCATTGGAGTGAAATTTAACTTTTGCATCTCAAGCTATGGCCATCCACATTGAAACACACCACATATTCTTAATTGAAAATAGTATAGCACTATGAAACAACCTTTAAAAGAAACAAAGGATTGATGTAAACAATTACAATAGAAGTCGAGTTTGAATACATACAGAGGGGTTGCTTAAGGCATCTTGTATATAAATTACAAGGTAATATTTAGCAAGTCAATAATTTTCATTTATGCACTTTAAAGGAAGACTATATTACGATAATACTCATAGTTACTCCTAGGGCACGGAAACTGTAAATTTAAATCCCAGCTCACAACTTAACAATTATATTTACTCGTAACATACATTGGCTTACCTAATTCCTGTCGAGTACTGCATATTCCAATACCATATTGCCTTATTGCTTCTGATGAGGATTCTGCACATGGACCGGTATTTTCGGCAAATCCCAAATAATTGTAAGAGCCAAGATTCAGACATTTAGTTTTGGTGCCAGTAAACCTAAAATTGGAAAATATTTATTGACTACACTGGTTCGATAAATATAACATTTTTATTCAAAAATATATTTGTATCATCCTTACTCAAATGTCCATCCATAATCTCGAGTAATTCTGTCCTTCAGTGTTACCCATGCTCCTGGAACACTGCAAATGGGCATATTCCAGCAGTCTCTTACTCTTCGGTAGACATAACGTAAATAAAATTGTTCAAAGCTGTCATATAATGGCACATATCCCTGTGAATTAACGGCAACACCCTGCAAGTTACTAAAACTTATCCGTGTCTTTGCACATAAATAATAATAAACATACATACATACCGGCCTGTTTTTTTCGGATGCTACTGCCTTCGGTGTAATTAGAAGTTGATTCAAATAGCCCAAAACCATTAAAAGATAAAATCCCAGGTAGGTCAACACGGCAGTTACTAATGGTACAGGCTCGAAAGATTCTTTCGATTTCGGGGGTGTGTTTTTCAACTCAGGAATAATCTTTGAAAAACGAAACATCACAAAAATGTTAACCGGGAGATAGCTTTTCAAAGTGTAATTACATAATTTCAAGTCACGTTTCAATGTTTTTTTCCGGCCCATCGAACGCCGGCATCAATAGTAAAGAAAATCATAATCTTTATTCATACGATTGTTTACCTTGGCGTGTCCATTCTGCGTATGGTTTTTAATTCCGTTAATATTTCCGTTTGTATAAATCTTGCCATTATTAGAGCCACCCGTTAATCTACACTTCAATCCATTCGCAGCCATGTTAGAAGAAGGCTCCACACGCGAATGGAGAGGCCTGGGGTTGGGCGTCATGATTTTCAGACGAAACGTTTCGCGCAAGCGCGGCTCAAAACAAGCCTAAAAAGAGAAAGGAATATCTTTAAATTAATACTCCGACAATGTTCTTACGATTAACATTATAAAATAAGGCCGTTAATATTTTCATATTTTATTATAACGGTAGAATCACGGAATGTAGTATTTCCTTTTTACTTAGTTCACGAATGTAACACATTGTTGTGACTCATCCTGCGGATAGAGGGTGCCTGTGATTCATAGACAGTATACCGGTGCACTGACTGATATTTGACAACTCAGCAGGAAGGTGTGGGTAACGTTATCAAAAGAACAGTCGCGGTTAAGAAGTCACGGTTGATTATTTCTTTGTGAAAGTTTTAATAGAATCTGTGTGTTGCGATGGAGCCAACGAAGCTACAAGAGGGGGATGCATCAGGAAAACCCAAATCCGGTGAGACGAGCCCCTCCCACACAATTTTGGGGACTGAAATGCGTAGAGATCATGAATCTGTGGATGATTTTGAACATTTAGATCCCGAGTCCTCTCCTGTTAAAGAAACTGTTGGAGAGGTTAAGAGAGACTCCTTGGACAAATTGGTTCTCGTGGACCCTCAAGAAACTGATACTTCGGCTTTTTCTTCTAACGTAGAGATGAATAATTCACCCGGATTCTCATTTATTAGCGAGCAGAAATTTGATCACGGTTCGGGAAATGTATCTCCCTCTTTGCTTGAGAATAAACTGCCAAATATCATTAGTGGCTCTGATTCTAATGTGATTGATGCCAGTGGGGATGCAAAAGCTGAATTGGAAAAAAATAGTCGGGAACATATCCACGATGAAACTGAAGATGATCATGATTTAATGAAAGTTTTAGATGATTTGCCTAAACCACCAACTTCCTTCGGATCTATACAAGATCTGAAGTCTGAGCAGCATGAACCTGAACCTGACCCTTTCCACGTTGATAGTATGGCTACAACAGTTTCTCTGAGTGATTATTCAATGCCTGCTTCTAAAAATGAGATTCCACAGGAAACACCTTTGGTAACTTTCGAATCACCACCCATTGCACCTGTTTCAAGTATATCCATTAAGAGGGACGAGCTGGTGGCAGAAGAGAAGGATCTTTCCGACAAAGATGACGACTCCAGTTTTGTTATGGCCCAACGAGATCATTTCTATGACAAAAATAGTACTGAGGATTTGGTTAATTTATCACACGAAGCATCATCTAATGTTATGCCAAGTGCACCCCTGGAAGAATATCCTTCGGAGACGGTGTTTTCCACTAGTAGGTCTGGGATGGCAGAAACTGCCGACGATTTCCATTCTGATGAAGAGCCTACTCATTTGCAGGATACGAAAACTGAAGACATCAGCAAATCCAAACCTACTGAATTACCAGTGGGACCAGGAGCACCTTCCGTTGCATCCAAAGAAAGCCCAGATGACAAGCATTTCTCCCTCCTTTCGTCGCCATGTGAGTACATACTTTAATTATGTCAAGTAAAACACATGTTCCCGTCATATTTTTTCATCGTCAACATTATTCTCTATTAATTGTAGTCATAAATAATATGTTTTATGTATTACAGATCTATCGTTTCTCATACGTAGTAAAATTTTGTCTTTGTTTTGTAGAGTGTAGCTCACGGCTTTCTAACTTCACATAATTCTAACATTTCGCTTGCATAGAGGTCGAACGCGTGCCATCAATTTGCATGTATGTTTCCTTCCGTTTCACCCCTCCGGATGATCCTCCCGTGACTTCCCCTCCTTCGCTTTCCCGTTGACCCTCACAATCGCGCCGTGCAGCGGGCCAGACCAACCTCCTCGTTCCATGCGATGCACATCAAAGTCGTTGTCAGGTTTGTGTATCGCGCTTGTGCAATTTTAACCTAGATGTGGGTGAAGTAACCGTGTACCCCTGCAAGCGCATATATTCGTATCTTTACAAAGATACAAATCGAAACATCTTTGTATCTTTTGGAAGAGAAGGATCTCTTCAGGAGGCTTTCTTTCAGTGATTGGATAGGAATTGGATTTGTCTTTCAGTTTCTTGGCGAGTCGTGATTGAATAAGAACCTCTCTCCTTTTGAATATTCGATTGTGAGATGTGTAATGGCTAAAAGACGAGCTTTTTATAGTCGCATGTGACGTTACATGCATGAAATCCCTTATTGAAATCGTGATATTTGTGTTTTTGTGATTGGCGACGAGAAGCTTCGTTTTTCTGTGAAATTGAAATGCGCGTGCCCCCATTAGCCAAGTGTCATTTTTTCCCCCAAGCGCCGATTGCATTTCAATATTTCTCTTTATGAATTTCATCAAATGTTACATTTTCATTTTTGAAAAATGCAAGCCAATTCCAGTTGAAATGATGACATTTTACCGTCCAGATTGTGAGTACTCGTTGTCATCACCGTCATTATGTATTTGGTTTTGTACCAAACAATGGGTTAAATATTTATTGTTTATCAAGCATGTAACCTTGGTGACGGAACGAACTTTACATTCATGAATTTGCGGTGCAATTTCCTATTCTCTGTGTAATCATCTTTATTTGAAGGCTAATTTTATTTTTTAATCCTTCGTAAATTACCCAAGTAATTTGTTACGTATCACGCTGAAGGAGAATGTACTCGTATGAGACATGATTCCACGAATGAGCGTGGATTAGAGTAAATTTAGCTTCAGATTTTGCCGTCTTTGAAGCCAGATGTGTACTCGATATTCTGGAAAGTTGGGGCGTGAGTGTGCTCTAGTGAGTCCTCGGGACATTTTTAACCTCCTTGTGTGGGTGTGGAGCTGTAAGTGTCCATTTTTTCTGCGTCATACCCTTGATGCACGTAGAGCCATGATTACACTCCATTGCTGCTGGCGGATCCTTATGTTTAAACTTATTCTCTGTATTAAATGGAGACAACTCCTTTCGTCCTGTACGCTGAAAGTCTTTCGTTTCGTGTATTTTCAGGAGCACTTAGCACCGACCTCGATCCGCAAAATTTGCCTCTAGGTGGAGACTGTCCTTTAATTATTTCCTATCTGAGAACGTTCGCACAACCGTAGTTGTTTTCTTGTCCATGGAGGCCACAAATAGTCATCATTCAACTCGAGACTCTCCTAGCAACATTCTGTTTAAGGGAAATACTAATGAATCTATAATTTTACGTAATGTAAAATGACAAGCTGTTGTCATTTTAGATTTGTTTTTTCATTTATCTCAAAATTAAAAAACGGGGCCAGAAATGGGATGAAATGTTGCTCAAATCTAAGGTTTCGCCCAGCCTCCGTGAAGTATGCAGAAAAATGACTCGTACTTCGGAAGACATTCGCTAGCGATTCTTGAAGGTACAATATATGATACGAACTTTCCCAAAAATAAGAATAAGACGACTCTATCTCACATTTAGGAAACCTAGTTTAATATTTAGACGGCTGTGAGTCGCTGTCGAATGACACGAAACGGGATAGGAATATGGACTACGGAGTGGTCTGCTCCACGGCTAGTAGTGGATGGCCCTCTCCTCGCGGATGGTCCAAGGGATGGTGGCCAGATGTTCATGTGCGCCGCGAATGCGATACAGCCGTGGGTGATTCCCGGCGGCGGCCGTGTGGTGGAATCACGCGGGCGAGGGTGATCACCGCCGATCAATGGTGGTGTGCGGCGTGAACCTAGGACGTTCCTCCTGTGCGGCTGGGGGAAGGGGTGCCGGTGTCGTGCTCTGCTGCAGCGTTGCGGTCGGCCATAGAGGTCATTAGCACACTTTCGCGGGTGCTATCTACGATCGCAATGGACCGTCATCTGACGGTTGAGCATGTATGGAACAAGTGTACGAGGGTTGCTCAGTCGTTTAAATTCGTTTTCTTGTGTGCGAGCGTTAAGTTTACCTCTTTTAATATTCACGATGACGTAAACTCGGGGAGTCTTTACTGCCGCACAATTGGAACGATTAAAGGAAAGTATGCCGAGGACATCATACCGTGTCATTTAATTTGCACAAAATATCACTTTTCTTCTGAAAGATTTTGTCATAAATATTAATCCTAACAATACAAACCTCATGACTTGGCGACTGTGAGGTTTTTAATTTAAATTTCAGTTTTACTATGTACCTTAAGTTAATTGCTCAATTGTTGATATTTTGGCGGATTCGCCCCTCTAGTATGAAGGTGTCGCCATGATGAAGGATATATTTTTCAGAATGATAATAGGCGGATCTTTGGAATCAAATGGATTCTGAATTTAAGGAAGCCATGTATGCATGCGCTCGAATGGCGACTTATCCCCTTTCGTCAATCCGAAAGTAACTGAAATAATGTGAACAGGAGATGATTGCAACAATCAGCCTACGCCTTACCACCTTTATATGTGACCCTGGTGAACGTTTGAGCGCTTAAACAATTTAAAATGTCTCTCTATATAACCTCTCGAGGTTACTTGTATCATGATTACTCAATAGGTATCAATGAGTGACATCGCTGCGAGGAAAACATGTATGGGACTGGGTTTTCCCCAATTTCGCCCGGTTTTGTGCAGCAAGACACAATTTAAATGAACTCTTGAAGAGCTACAGAGTGACACTCACCAATAACAATTGCTACCTATAATGAAACAGATTCTTAACTGTCAGAAATAGGTTCTGTGCTCCGAGAAGAGATATATAATTTATATTTCCGGAGGATTTGATAGCTACTGTCAGAAAATTCCCTACTAGAATTTATTTTCAGCTTAAATTGTTTTATAAATCAATTTTGACCATAGACAACGTATGAATTTAAAAGTTATCGTTCGATGCTGAAGGTTTCATGCTGAAATTACATAATATGCTACAATAATAATCACCGAAATTATGGAATGAAATATGTTCTTGTTTATTTTGAAATACCCAATGAATTAAAACTATCACTATTTATTGAACTGCTTATGGACGAGACATGAAAACAATGTTTAATGTCAATTTTTCAAAATTTTCCAAATTAAAAGCGTAAAAAATGATTCTATCAAGAAACTGGATGTATATGAAGTTCATATATCTCTTACTCTCGTGCTTTTATGAATTTTCAGATTCATATCTGCCTCTTTTCTTGTCTTATTGCCAAGCGAAACTGTCTACCGCTGGTTTTTTCGCGGCGTAAAACTGATTAATTTTTCCTGATGTAAATCAGCAAAGCAAGTCGCCGTCTCCTCAAAGGAATATACGCCGAAAAAATGATAAAATCGTGACATTAAATGCAATTTTTTAACTTTTAGGATTATAAACTTAAACGTATAAATAATTATAGTTTGTGCCGAAGTATATACATGTCCAATATTTTTTAGCATGTGAATTATTCGCGTAGAGATAGCACTGGACTCCAAAGTGCAATGAATTATATCGCATTTGTTCGTCAATTTTATGTTTATAATTGCATAATTGGAACACTCCCGGTCAAGGTGAATGATTTTTACAATCTGAAAATGTTGCATCGTACGTCTATACTTGCGGGATATAGGAAATTGTGGCATCTCTTTGATGAAATCCATTTCTTTAGTATTTCCTCGCTATTGTCATATCACTTTAATTGATAATATATCTTCTTTTATTCACGGTGATATACTTGCTGTAAATATCTTTTTGCGTCATTATGTCGGTGTCGGAAATTAAACCATAAGCAATAAATGGGAAAAATTGCTGGATGTAGGGTTTAGTGAAAAGTGACGATGCATCACGAAACCAAAATACTCTCGAACGAAAAATTGGAGATTGCTAAGACCTTTATAAAGCTGGCATTGCAAATAGCATTATTTTATCTTTTCTTAAGGTTCCAAGTATGAAAATACGCTGGAAATAATGAGGAATTGATTGGACTACTTTGTGTCGTCACTATGTTTAAAATCCCTTTACAGGAAAGAATGTATTTCTAATGTTTGTTGTACGAACTCGTATTTCAAAACTTTAAAGGTTTTGTACATCCCATACGCTTGTGCGTGTCAGAATTTTCCGATTAATCTCAGTCCCTTTTCTTGTCTTAATGGCGTACCCTCCTTGAGTTGAAGGTCTCCCTCTAGTGGCGTGGCTTAATTCCTGCTAGGAATACCAGGGGTCGGGGAGAAGGGTCAGGGATGCCGTCTGACTTCGAAACATCCATACCCCAACTATCAGGCACTAGTAAATTAAAAAGCTGGAGGCTTCCATATCATTTCAATCGGAATCGATCGATTTGCCAAATGCGGACTCAGGAAAATTGTTTGCCCATTTGAAGGCGTCGTCGCCGGGATCGATGTTCGAAAGCACGCGACACAAATGGGCGTCGCTCGTGCTCTTCCTGCCCAGTTCCGCTCCAGAAGTATGTGCACGCGGGGGTTGTCAGGTAACTGATTGATTTTTATGGAATCGAATTTTAAGTAGACTCATTTTGGAGGGCGGATCGCGAGTCAACAAGTTCAAATATGCCAATCGTCTTTAAATGTGTACCTATCCCTTTTCCTTATATATATGTATGTATATATATATATATATATATATATATATATATATATATATATATATATTATTATTAGGTAATCTACCTGTTAAGGTAGGTGTTTGGATGGACACAACTCCCAAATAAATATTATAAATATTTTCCTAAGGAGAACCCAAAATCCAGCAACCTAGTCTACATCAGGCCCCTTCTTATCTCTGATTACTTCCTTCCTCCCTTCATCCCGTCCCAAATCCCTATCCTATTCCTTCCCTTTCCTAGTTTGTCTAACATTCTCCCCTATATTACATTCTTCAACATCCCACTGCCGATCACTACGCCCCTCATCAATTTTTCCTGCCTCCGTAGGATTTCTCCCAACAAACCCCTCTCTTCGCCCACCATGCCAAGGACTTCCTCATTTGTTTTCTTCTCGGTATTAACCCGAGGTGGTTTTCTTCTCGGTTTCCCCATCCCAGCCACGCACCCCAAGATCCACAAACGCAACAACCCAGGCCGCCCTATAGTCTCCTCTCGCAGCTCTCCGACTGAAAGAATTTCCGCCTTCGTGGACTACTACCTCCAGCCTTCAGTTCACTCCCTACCCCCTTTATAAAAGATACCTACCACTTCCTCAGATTGCTCCACTCAACTTCCCTCCCTCCTGACTCCCAAATTACTATGGCTACAATCGATGTCACCTCCTTATACACATCCATTCCTCACCAAGAAGGCCTTTCTTCCCTACGCCACTTCCTCTCCAAACGCCCTACCCCTCACATCCCCAGCACCGAATATCTCATTGATCTTTCTAATTTCATTCTCACCCGCAACTCCTTTTCTTTCAACAATAACTATTACCTCCAAATGAAGGGCTGTGCCATGGGAAGTAGATTCAGCCCTTCATATGCAAACCTCCACCTCGGCGTTCTGGAAGAGAATTTCCTTTTCAATTATCCTCTGCAACCCCTCCTGTGTCTCCGATACATTGATGACATCTTTCTACTCTGACCGCATAGTATAGATTCCCTCAATTCCTTCATATCCCCACTCAATGATTCCTCATCTCTGTCCATCACCTTGACCATTTCATCCTCTCAGATAACCTTCCTCGATGTCAATATTTCCCTCAGCAATAAAAAATTCCTGACCTCTGTCCACACTAAACCTACGAATTAACAACAATATTTTCATTACAGAAGTTCCTCAGAAGATCTCAAAAACCTCCACCACTCCCTCCTCCAGCAAAGATACCCAGATTACTCCTCCATAAAAAAGTACTCAAACATTCCTACTCCCCCCAAAGAATCGAGGCACTTGGTTGCTTAAAGCATCGCAGATCTCAGTGTAAATTACGTTTCCTGGGTAGCTCAAGTGGTTCAGAGCATCCGCCCGGAAAGTGGAAAGATCCGGAGTTCAAGTCCCGGTCTAGGAAATATTTTTACACTTGTGATTTGTCTGAGTCCGCCTTCCCCACCTCTTCTAGGTTCATCCTTTATATGTGTTCCTATCCCTTTTCCTTATATCTATTTCTCTGTGAATGAATATTTCTTTATTAGCAGTAGTCTGTTGGTCAGTCAGTATTTGGCGCAGCCCATTCGTTAGCTCCGCATACTGTCTGCCTCCCATCATTTCGTCTAGCCTGCCTAATCTAATCCTACCTTGGCTTTGCCTCGCCTACCCAATATTCTCCCCTCTAGTTTCTTCAAATTTTCATTGCCACGCAATATACCCAACTTGTATGTGGAATTGGAGGAGTTCTTGTAGTGTTGGATATCAGGTTGGTATTTGTCGGGAGAGGCCTAGAAATGTAGTATTCAGTGTGTGTCCATTCAAAACCTACCTTAAATGGTAGATAACCAATTAATAATAATAAAAATGCCATCCATCCAATTTTCTTGATTTTTTTAAAATTTATCTTATTGGACCCGTAATTTATCCTAACACGCCTAGAAGTTTTATTCTTGTTTTCCTTTCTGTCTATATATTCATCTCCATGCTCACATCTCGAAAGCCTCAAATGTTTGCTTATCTTCTTGGCTCACCTTCGTGCTTTCTTTCTCTCAATAACTTAAGTTATTCATCTCATCTGAATTATATCTTTGTCCTACTTAGCCTAGCCCACCCACTTCTCCACGATATCATTAGTCTCGTTTACATGTTCTCTGCCCTCCTCCCACGGTTATCAAAAACATTTTTTAATGCGCTCGGCAGGGGATGCCAATCTTTAGCCGTCCTCCGTTCTTATCCAACCCTTTCATTGTAGCTGTGTTTTGGCATCCTAGGGCTTTTTTCTTCAAGATTACAGTGCTCTTTAATTGCGTTTCTGTATGCCTAATGTGCAAATATTAGATAATTGAAGCGGTCTGTCATGGAAAGACGTGGGTGAATTGTCTCGATTGTCTCCTTCAGGATTCCAATGGATTTTAATTAGTTTTCTTTAGGGTAACTGATGGAGTGAGATTCAAAAGGTGTCAAAGGAATGCGTACTTAGCTGTGTGAATGCGTAATTAGCAGCTGTGCATATGATCCAAAACATCGCTGTGGTTCGATTTCGAATGTTCGCCTAAGAGCCTGTCAACGTATTTAAATTTTTATTCTGTTAATATTCTTCAAAACAAGAATTGTAGTAGTTATTGCAGGAAAAATCAATGCGGGCTCGCGTATCCCTTCTTTGTATCAAGTAAACTAACCACCAAGGCATTTGTACTTTTGCAAGGTACTGAAATTACTTTAAGTAAGAAGAAGCAAAACTTCTGCCTGTGCTATTTATAATTTACGTGGATCTCGCTGTGTCCAATATTAAAAAAAAGAGAATTTTCTTTAAATTATATTTTTTTGTATATAGTAGATCCAAAAGTGTATATTTTATATTGTTGAGCTTAAGTTCCAAAGAAACTGCGGGAGATGCCGCAAAAGTAACTTTTAACGGAGTCATCCGCTAATGTGCATTTCAATGCAATAGCTTCAGAGTGTAAAAATCATTCGCCTTGACCGGGATTCTCCTTGGACCGTTGCGTTGAGCATAAGGTTGGAGCAGACTTACAATGAAGAAGTTCTGACAATTCTGTCAAGATTGGTTACTTTCTGAGTCAAAAGTTTTTAATTATAACTTTGAAATGTAATTTTTTAATTATTATTTTAACATTGTTTAATGTTTTTTTCGGTAAATATTGATTTTTTGGCAAATATGGCATAATATTGATTCATTTATTTTTTTCGGACCAATTCACGAATATTTTGTGGAGGTAGTCTCGGCACAGTTTTTTTCTTAGAGGCTACCTAAAGCTTCCAATCGTTGTTGATAAAATTCATTCCTAGCGCAGAGTCCTCTCCTCCCTCCCTCCGCCCCCAATGTTGGCATTCACTCACTCTACGACTCCATTAAGTGACTTTATCTCGTTTTCATAAAAGTCCTTCATTTTTAATTCTTTAATTTTCCCTACCCCTAGATTCTTTCCGTCGTCTCAGAATATGTTTCAGTTCTGCTAATGAACTTGGGTCTTCTCTCAATGATGACATATTTTTCTGAGGCCTTATTGATGGTGCGTACGCATATCTCTGAAGTTTTCCATGATATAACTTTGCTCTTTCAGCATTGTTTCCTTGCGTCTATGATTTTGATGCGTTGAGTTAATTTTCTCCTAATTCCTTGTTCGCAATTACGTGTTCAAGTTTTTCCATTTCAGATTGGCATGACGGAAATATTATACTGAAATTCTTGGATTTGGAATTTCCACAACCAAAAACAACATGAGACTTTTTTTATCACGAAGAGGTCATTTTCACTGAAATCATGAGCCATGAAGCGTCGATGCACTGAATTAGTTCTCCAATTGAATGTCAAAGTACGATAATGTGATTTTTCAAAATGAAGAGCCGAAGTAAAAACCTACGGTAGTAATTTGCACGGTGTTTTTTACTTGCTCATCCTTAGGCATGTGCAGCATTTGGGTGTCACCAAAACGTTACACATAGCCAGGTCTATACAAATGCTGTGACGCCCCTGAAGAAGCATATATTTTTGAAACGTGCGTATGTAGGGAAATAGGGATGAAAAGTTGGTTGAGGCTATTGCGATACTGCTGTTTCTCATTTGATAGACCTAATCTGTTACGCTACGGGTACATTTTATTTGAATCCCTCTCAGAGAGCATCAATTCATGAATTAAAAATATTCCGAGGACCGATCCGTAATATAAAGACAGCTGCGAAAGGGCAGAGAGAGAATCATTGGTTTTGTTTGCAAATGCGGAACGGATCCCCTCAAGATTAGTATTGCCAACAACAAAGTTAAAACTATTAAAAGGCATAGATTGTTCGATTTCACTTGCGACATCGAGAAAATCGATTTTTATTGCGACATCGAGGAAATCAATTTTCGTTACGTTATCGAGGAAATGATTCACGCCCAATACTACGTCTGGTGTGTGGTCAGACATGATGCAAATCTGGAGAGATAACGGAGTAGTAGTAGTAGTAGTTTTGAGGGGAGGCGACCGACAGCTAAGGTCATTTGCGCCATAGGAGATGGACAGGAAAGGATGAAGGGTGGAGAGAAACCCGGCGTCGGCAATAGCCTACTCTTTACGAAAGGCGCCAAGGGGTCCGCAGTTTAACGTCCCATCCGACGGACGGCGTACTCACTCAAAGTGCCCTCCACAAAGCACCTCAAGTAGGGATCGAGATACCTCTGAAAAATATTCAACACCGCCGGGATTTGAACCCGCGGAGATAACGGAGGACTGATGAATGCATGGATTCACTTTGCTCTCTTACTGAATTCACAGCCAGAGCACGAAGAGGTGATGAGGCAGGAGGAAGGGAAAATGCCGGTTTATTACATATCTTCCCTTTTCGGTCTCCTTTCTGTAGTCAAAGGTGTGTCCCAAGACCGTGGGTATGCAAGCCTATTCTTCATTGAGGCTCGATTTTGAATGTTCGCTTAGGAGCCTATCGACGTGGCAAATATCTGATCTCACATCTCTGGTTCTTCTAGAAGTGTTTTGACTATAGACGACATGCAGACCTTCAATTGCATTTATCTTCCTTATTACTAATTTATTATTCTCAGCATGTGTTTATCTCATGTGGGAAATAAATTACCTTCTAGTCATGCTGAGTATGTATGGGAAAATGGGTTCTGAAAACCCATCAAGTGAAAATTCGCGCTACTTGGTATTTTCCGCAGTAGTTTTATCATTCCATCTGCCCAGTGAAAAAATTTCTTGACCATACGCCTGAGAAAAGTACTTACAAGGGATGCATGGCAGAAGGACGAGCACTTGTGATAATTATTATCTACGATAGGATTTGGGTTCACATCCTGTCCATGCCTTCGAACTTTGCTGTGAATATTATCATTATTTGGTTGTCTACCATTTACTGTACGTAGTGGATGGACACATACTGAAATAGGCCTCTATTATCTAAGCCTCGCGTAAGTAGAGGCAACCTGAAACCCCGACTTCAGTAAGATGCTCTTCAATTCCGCGTACACTCTCTCTCTCCCATCATTCCGGCCAATGTACCTGTCCTTTCTCTCCCACTGCTTCGATTGCCCAGCATGTGTTTTCAAATAACCAATTCTCTATAGGCTTTGAAATTTTGAAACTGTTCTAAGAAATTCTAAATAAATCTACGCCCACTGGTTAGGAAATCAGTAAATTACGTCGATGAATATTACTCTGGAATATTATAACTCTATTTGATGCTATGTTCTTTCAATGTTCTTTAAATACGATGTGCTTTAAATTTACTTGGACTTGAAATAAATGCATTTACGCAAATTTTCCTGGTCTCTATCTGCGAATTGTCTAAAGAACTAAACCGCCTGAAAAAAACACTACAATTTTCACTTGGATGCTTCAGGATATTCTTTGACTCCATTATGGGGTCTCCGTTTGTTCGTAATTTTCTTGAAGAAGGACTTCCACTGTGAATGACTGTGTTAACTGCGCAACTGATCGAAAGTTTAGAATTGCCAGAGACTGAAGTAGTTTTAGGATATACAAATAGACATGTAATCTTCAATGTGGTATAATGTTCCATCTAAAAGCAGTGTTTGTGGATAATCGGAATTTCCCTGCTAGGTGGGCGGAAAGGGATAAAGTCAGCCTTTGGGTTTTTGTGACTTCTTTTGAAAGAAGTGCCCCAGCGCACTTTAAACTTAACCAGCTCACTTTCAGTCCGCCACCCGAGTTATTTAAAAACTTTCCTTGGCGCTCTTTTTTATTTATTGTAATGTATAATGTCAGTGGAGGAATGACTTCAATTCCATAGGTAGGCATTGGAAACTATCCGGGAGCATCTTCGAAATCCCTAGAAATAGACCCCCCTTCGTCACCCCTGCGACCGAATCTTTGTTTGGCGATATTTTCGTGTGGTGGACGAATAGATTGAGTTTGCGGTCGTGGGGAAGGAAGTGGGAGTGCATGTCGTGGCGATGTGGCAGAGGGCAGCATTTGAAGGCGTCGGAGGGCGGATGGGTGGGTGAGAGATAACTGTGGGGAGTCTATCATTATATATCCTGTTTGAAGTGCGGGTGACTGGGAAAACTATGCATGGTAGGTTGATGTTGAATTAATGGAGATTTTGATTTTGTGCGACTCTTACAGAAGTGGGCCCTCATTTTCCAAACCTTCCTTTGGCATTTATCCGGGGGTGTCTCGGCGAAAATAGAAAAAATGGTTTCTGGGGGCATGCTTCAATGGCAGTATCCCTATTGTATAACCCTGCCTAAGAGTTGTCATAGGGACGCGCTGTTAATTTGTAAAGCGTTAGTGTATGCACGCTGGCAGTTGTATGCGTTGACTCAGTGCAAGCCTCTTATTACGTCTACATGAAACTGCTTAAATCGCTGTTGTCTCTTAGAGTGGGTAACCATAGCGACCCTTTGACACCCGAGGCCGACGTTCCTGAGAAAACTCATCCCGCAGTATTTTGGTCATGCGCACGTTCCTTATGAGTTCGCCTTCGTCACCCGCTTTTGGGAATCACAGTCCAGGCGAGTGCCAGGCGGTTGCCAAATGAGTTCGCCCACAGAAGTGAGTCGGCACGGTGGACGCGGGCATATCCTCTCTATCTTAGGCCTAAAACATTTATTCCGTGAAATTTCACTATTTCTGGAATCGTGAAATTAGGCGCGATGTTGTGGACGGCGACCATGATTGATTCGTAGCAAATAATAATTCACTGTTCCACTGTGAATAGAGATTTATTTCGACCTAGGTTTCCACGTACTTGGTCAGAAAATAGAAAGTGTTTACGACCAGCTTTTATGGCGCCTTAATAAGTCTTTTAGAATTTAGAATCTTTAAACCCTTTTGTCGTAATTCAGTTTCAGTGCGGAGGGAAATGGAAGTACGAAATAATTTCACTCTTTTGGAAACTTTCAAGTGTGACTTCGTGAATAATGTTTATATTGTAACCCTCTGAGGTTTTTTTTTAGCGGGCCGATCTTGCTCGAAATTTAAAGCGTGAGAAAAAGAGTGCAATAGAGTAGTCATTTTACGATTTCGATGAAAATAAATTTCTAATTTTCGATGAGATAATACTAGGTGCCGTATCATATCCAAGACGAACTAGGAGTGGACTAGAAGGCATACATGTATAATGAAAGCGATGCTCTTCAAGGATAAAATAGGAGTTCGTAGTCACAGATAGACACTTTATGTTCCATGTTCAGTCATAAATTTGACTAAATCAAAATGGGAGACAAGCGGAATAAGTTCGAGAGGAAAATCCTCAAACTAAATGTTCCAATCTTCTTCACAAAAAGTGCGACTGATAAATCTATAGAAGATTTTAATGGTTTGCGGCTTTTGCGGCGCATGAGTGCTTTCGTTTGACCTAAATAATATGCCTAAGCTCTGATTTTAAGTTATCAGCTCATCCTCTTGGGGCCTTCTTATAAAATCGGTCCAATTAAGAAGAAGAATGATGTTCATTTTGAGTGTATGCATCAACGTGCATTCTAGTGTTGTCATGTCTTTCACATTTCGCACGGAATCAGACTGTATTCTCTGATCTTTTGAAAAGCTCAATAAAATTAATTGAGCTGTTACAGATTAACATAAAATTTTTTTGAAACGCTCATGAAACACCAGGAAAGTTACTCTAGCCTTCATTAAGTAATGTATAAAAATCTCCCTCTCCTTATAAAAGTTTTCATTACTTCTAATTCTGGAAATCAAGTTGCACTTTCGGGTACTTTTTACTTCCACTGTTTAAACTCTTGATGTTTAAAGTAATGACTACGAAATGCCTATTGGCCTCAGTTTGACAGTGTATTAAGTTTAAGAAACAGGAAGAAACGGCGTGGTGCGGTAAAATTTGTCGGACAAATTGAGCTTCAAAGTATAGCTACACTTAATATTGTTTTGGAGTTCTGTTTTGTTCCAGAAATCGGATTCTCGGTGGAGTTGGAAGCATTGAGCATTGGCATCATCGTTCGAAGCGAAACCGTCATGGTGAACATGCTCGAAATATCGATATTTTTCATGAGATTCGTTTTGATAAACTCCTGAAAATTAGAATGTTTCTTATATAGGCATCATGTTCAGTCCCTCCGAATCGTAAAGGAAGATTTGTTCCAATTTTATTAAGTAACCGTAGTTATGTATGCGCCAATATCATTCCATTCGATTTTGAATGCAAGCGATTTTGTTTTTGCCAATCACTGCCACATTTCTGACTTAGGTCTTAATTTCGTTTCGGTCAAGGGTGGATTTCTACCTGCCTCTTTACAATTCCAAACTTTTTTATTGAATAGAATTTACATAATTTGCGGTCACATAACATTAGCGTCCCCTTGCATCACGCCAGGTTGAAGTCATAAACGTATATATTCAACAGATTCAGGCGAGATTGTTTTTCTCATCATGAACGTATGTCGCCACAATTGAAACTGTTTCCACTTCATATGCTGATTCTTCCCAAGAAAGGTGAAGAAAAATGCACGCGTTTTAAAGTTTGCATTTTTTTCCGTTAATACATACGATTGCGTTCGTGCAACTGTTTTCTTCATACGTATCGGCTCCGCCTCTGTGATTGAGTAGTTTGCAAAAGACTGTCGATGCGTATTCACTACCGCCGGTTAACCGAAGCTCACACTATTGTGCAACTCGTGGCGTATCCCTGCTTTTGTAAATTTACGCGTCAATTTATATCTATATTCCAAGTTTTCTTCCTTGACTGATAAGATATAGCATCATTGACGTTTTAAATACTCGTACTTATCAACTTGTGAACTCCATTGAAAAAGTCTTCTTTCCGGCTTAAGGATCTATGTACCGAATTCTCTGCAATTAATGGCGACTCGTGTGTGTACGAGCGATCAAAATTGTTGTTCCTTGGGTGAATCTCCCCGCCCTCCGCCACCCTCCTCGCTCGCACATATCTCCCGTCCACTCCCACAACACCCTGCACTTCTGTCTTGCCTAAACACCTTTTGATCGTTTCCTTCTGGGCATCCACCAGTCAGCCTTTCCATCTCAGCGGACATCTCCCTTTGCTGTCCAATCTTCAAAAAGTTTTTCTTCTTCCAACACTCACAGGTGCTTTCTCATTTGTTGCGTGGTGTGTCCCCAATTTGTTACAAAAGGTAAACTAGGTAATATGGGATAATAAATGGAGAGGAGTAGATGGTGATGCTATTTGCCTTTGGGTGGTGAGGTAGTGGTAGGAGAGAGAGAGAGATTGCTGAGCGGATTTGAAGAATGGTTCGCTGTGGAGAACTGTTGAAAATATGGCGCTGAGTGGAATTCTGTTTTCATTTTAATCTTTTTTTTATATTCTGATTTTTGTGTCTCCTTAGTTCGAAACTCAAGCGGACGTAGTAGGTGAGTGGTTTGAGCATTGGAATACTGACCGGAGGGCCCCGGTTCGATTCCTTCTCTTGGCACCCTTCACTTCACCCGAGCTGCGTAATATTTCGTGTACCAGATCAATAGGAAACCATTAGTGGCACAGGGAAAGGATCTGGCACCTCTACTCTGATATGCGAATGTCACACGCCGTTGGGCTTAGAATAGGGTTAGGTCTACCCTCACCTATCAAACCCAACTTCGTATTGATAACTGCAGCGTTAGTGGTAGTGCGAAATTCTGTGAATAAACCTATGGGCTATAGGTCGCGTCCGGATGCGCGTGATTCAGGGAGTATTTCAATGGGCCGTGTCCGCAATGGCGGGATGTTAGTTGGCCTTGCTCGTTCGAAAATGGCGCCAATCTCGATTCGCGGTAGCGCCGGCGGATTATCTGGGTTACTGGAGTTCCCTGGAGCCTTCCAAAAATTGGCGTTTTATCAGGTGAGAATTATTTCGGCCGCGAGAGACGCCCCCCACCCACAGATCGCTCCGCCCGCTGCGGTTGGAGTGCGAACGGGAATGCGCGCGTTGGCGGCGGTGCTCGCTTCGACTCCTCCCGGTGGCAACCCCCTCCCCTGATTCCGTCCACCACCGTATTCGGCCGGCGTCCTCTCACTCACTTTGAATCATCGCATTACCTGAGTTCATTTTCTTTTAACCTTCCGTCAGTTAACTGCTAGTTAATTTTCACTTATGGAAATTTGCACTTATGGAAACGCGATATGTTCTCCGATAATGCATGCTGTGCCTTGAATCTGTATCTGGACGGGTTACTGTTTCTTCTCTGCAGTTTTTTTAAACAGTTTTATTCTTATTTATCCGTTGTCCACGTGGAGATATCCATCGTTCACGCATGCTCCAGGGTAGCATCTATTTATCGCGTATTCCATGTTGTTGATTTAGCTTCATATTTATAAACTTTTGCTGATTATTTTGTGAGTCCTATTTTCCCGCGTTGTAACCTGCTGAATATTTCACTCGCTCCGTGCATCACTTGTACGGTCGGACGGATTCCGTGTCCCGTGAGCCCACTTCGGAAGAGTGTGAAGCAGATGCTTGGACATAAACTCCGAATAACACCTGTCAATGTTATCGCCGTGGCATGTGTGGGACTCTTGCCCCGTCTAATTCATTCCTACATATAGCGAGTGATTGTCGGATACCTTTTAGTTATTTTGGTACCCTGATAGCCACCGCTGGGGTGTGTGGCAGGGAGCTGAATACTACACACTAGACAAATGTTCACCCGTGTATTTTTAACCTTACTGCGGTCGGACAATGTTATTCTGATCCCTTATCATTAGTGGAAAAATGGCATCTTAAATCTATTTGTTCTACTCTTAAATTCTCTAATAAACTTTTGAGGTTCATTCGATTAACTTTTCATTCTACGGTACCTAAAGTGAAAGTCTACAGGTGGACATCTACTTTAATTTCGACATGTCTTGGCGTCACCTATCCTTACTTCCGTCGCTCGATGGCTTCGTCGGCTTGGGACATCGACGCGGGACATCGTCGCGGCCGTGGAAAGACCGGCCACCTTCCCGCCCTTATCCCCTCTTCCCCCCTTCTCTATCTCCGCCCTTTCTCCTTCGCGCCCCCTCTCCGCTCTTTACCGGCCGTCGAGAAGGCTTGCGTCGTCTCGAGAGGGATATGAGAGACGAGAGGGGCGGGAGCAGCTGCTCGACGGAGGAAATTGGCCGATAAACGCAAATAAGAAGAGTCGGCTGAGAGAGGGTTAAGGAGGGAAGTTCGCGCTCTCCTCCTTCGGGACGAGCGCTCTTTAAAATTACGCCGGAGCGCCTCCATCCTCCCTTCGAGTGGGCTCAGCCCTCGGTAGGGGGCGCTCGCTCTCATTCCGCGCGTATCGGAGGGCGGCGTGTGGCAGGGAGTGTTTAGGCCGCTTGCCGCCGAAAGTGTCGGTCAGCCTGCGATCCGGCCACGAAATTTTTGCGGTGAAGATGGAATGAAGAGGCATTTGAACAACATTTCATTTTCCAGCATTACAAAGAGGTCGTGCCTGACTTAACTTATCGCCGATGCTGCGAGAGGAAGGGAGTATTCCTTGTTCGTGCTCTCCGTGCGGGTTTGTTTTCTTTCGTTGTGATCTCCCCTGCCAGTTATCCTGTGCGGTCAGATCAGACTCCTCCCTCTTTCGCGTTGAACTCATCCGATTATTTTTCACCCAGTGGGTTGTCTTGGGTGTGATCTTCGCACCTAGAGCGGCTTATGTCCCTCAATAATCGCTCGACGACTCCTGCTCGTCCATAGCAATTTATAACGAAGCAGGCACCTTTCCTTTGTATTTTGTTTAATTCAGAGATAAAAATCACACACCGTCCTCCTTCACATTCTCGATGTGTTCAAGATTAGGTCCAACCGACGCGAAATGACTTCCCCCCCCCCCCCCACAAAGTTCTTCTTTTAAACATTTCTCTATTCCTCTGATGGGGCAATTCTTCTTTGACTCAGCTCTTTAGCTATCTGAATGGTTTTCAAATATTTTAGTTATTCCGTAATACTTAGGTACAAATATTTCTTAAAGGCTCTAAAAAATTGTCTCGGAGGCTGGTTGTAATTTCTTCATATGGTCAATAATTCCGCAGCGTTATTTGTATCACGAAGAAATATTTTAGACGACAATATATATTTATTTATAGGAGGATTAAAAAAACTAAACAATTCATTTTTGGAAAATCTTAAGAAACCAAGAAAAAACTTTAGTGAAACAAAATAGCATTAGCGCACCCTGTCTAAATAAGTCATAGCCCATTGAAATATTACATGATCCAAAAAAAATAATACCTTCTCGCAATATGTCCAACTTGAAAAATCCAAATAAAGCACAATTGCGTATATTCCCTTCCATCATCAAATTGATCAACCCAAAGGATAGTTTAATGGGTGAGAGTTCACTTATGACAAATGAGGTCTCACTTTGTACTAAGTCTAGAGGCAGGTACAATTCACGCAACAGGGCAGTAAGGGGGGGCCAGTTCCTTTCCCTATGCCTATGGTCCCTTATGGCAGTTATAATTCAGAATACCCGAAAAACGTGGTCTTAAGTTTTTCATTTTTAAAATTTTAGTAATACGCCCCTCTTGGGTGTCTAATTCCCTCCCCATGGCTGCGCTCGTTTTGCAGATGTCGGCGTCTCACGCGTGGGGGTCGCTGCGCACCCCTCTCCTTGCCTACTCCGCCTTACCCCCTCCCCTTTGCCCCCACCAATCTCCCTCCCGACCCCCACTCGATCAACGGCCGAAGGGTTCGCCCAGCCTCCTCCGGGCAGTATGAGAGCCAATGCGCGCCTTTTCACTTTCCCCGCGAGTACAAGAGCTCCTTAAAGCAAGCCTCTCGAATATTTCAAACGGAAAAACTCGGTATTTTTGACATAATTGCCTTTTAACCCAGCCAAATTTATTTTGAAACATAAATGGCGAATTTGGACTGTTGTACTTGACGGAACTCAAGAGTGCAATATTTCTTCAACGAATGAAAACATAAAGGAAATTAATACTATCAGATTTTCATAACTTTTACGAGAAAGGCATGTCTTCACGCATTCGGCAAGCCGTTCGAGAGTGAAGCCTACCTTTATAGGATAACATACCTTCCATTACCATGTCTACCCTACTGAGATTGTGTTTTCTACATCTTTCAAATGGAATACAAGGTGTTTTCTACGAGATTATTATCATTTTGAGATATGTTAGTATATTGTTCTAAAACTCTAATTTAGAATTCAGAGGGCAATGCTCATCATCAAACGGACGTAAAATAATTGGAAAAGAATGTATGCTATGTAGACTTTGGATGGCGTAAACCTTAACGGCTCTTATATAAATTATTTAGAAAATGGCGTAAGAAATTTTTTGGAGGCTCAAATCTGCTCAACCGCAACACCGAAACTTGTATTGACTGAGATGGTTGGCCCAGTTGAAATCTCCAGTTTTCCATTAGGGCTGTAGTTGGTTTCAATTCACAACTTCAAATTGAAATCCTGTCCGCTGAAGTCTTTCTCGAATATCCACTATATAGGAAGGAAAAAGCTTGAAAGGGAGAGGGCACTCCAAAGGAAAGTCGCGCTCCGTGGGATGATATTTAAACAAGCCTCCACGAAAGCTTACAAGAAAGCAGTGTCACATCTTGAAACGTTCCCGACCGCCACCGACCGACCTCCTTCTTCTCCGTGTCCCGTGGAGCGCTGGATCGGGGGTAACAAGGGAGAATTAAGCCAAGTCGGTGGGCTGAGTCGTATTGGGTACCGATAATTCACGTTTCAGAGCGTTTTATCTTGTCTTTGATATCATCGCGTATCGTGCGAGAGAAAATTGAGTACGCATTGAAGTTATCAGCGCGGAGGTGTATTCATCCTATTATTATCCGATTGGTTCAATCTGCTGCTAATTTGGAGGCCTTGTAGTTTTAAATAAATATTGCACTGATATTGCATTGGTCCGATAGGTGGTGCTCCACTCCTATTTTGATCTAATGAACCGGTAATACTTTCTTACTTCCAGAAAATTTTGCCTGGTAGCATTCGCCCATTATTGCAATTTAAATTTCGTTACTGTGGTGTATCCCTATGCGAAATATTACGAAACATTAGGAGAATATGAAAGTTTTGCGTGACGTCAAAGCTCAGTGAAATTAGTTTTTTACTCTTGTTCTGCCTGGGAGTATCAAGAATCAAAGACTAACTACGTTATTTCTTTTTCTTTCTATAATGCGTTCATCAACGACAGTCACGGCATCATGTCTACCTGGTAAGCACCAAATGTGCGTGCGCCGTCTAACCTGCAATTCTTATCACTCTGGAATCACAAGGAATATTCGTTCCTCTGCGTCGCGACTTGATTCCTTCAATGGCTGGCCTAAAGTGTACATACATAGATACAGAGCAATAAAGTGAGGCGTGGTCGTCAGGTTGAGGGTGATCAAGGGAGAAAGAGTTTGCTCTCGTCACACGCGGGAATCGGGTTTCCCCGTGTTATGTGTAATGTATATCACAGTCCATCATCTTTGCTGAATTCCTCTTTTAGTCTCTTAAAAGTACTTAAATTTGCCTGCCTGCATTCTGCTCTTATATCAGTCAACAGACTGCAAAAGCTGTCAGCATTGTCACACTCACCCCCCCCCCCAGGGCCGCACCACTTAAAAATTTCAGCACGATTTAAGTATCTCTTCACATTATACGGACCATCCCGTTTAGGGTCAATGGACACCTCCAAGGCATCGACGAAAAGTTGACTCGTGGGAACATTTTGTGGCCTGCGTCTGATAAACCAAGATGTCTGTTGATGCCATCATACTCTGCCCTGTATTACGTCTTTAGTGGTCAGTCAGCAGCTCCCCTTGCTCGACCACTCAACTGTGATTAACTGAGAGACAGACATTCGACCTACAGCCAGTCTGTTTAAGTTCCGTACGTAAATGATGTTATAACCTAGACCTTACGTCGAAATAGTACACATTTGTTTGCCTATGTTGAAAACTAAACCTTCCCCTGAAATCGCGTCACATGCATTACAACTAACCCCATCCCCCAGCCGTTTTGCCCAAATATGCGCCTAGGACCAACGCTATGCTTCGAGAGGGCCTCCTACCGATCAGCTGCTCCTCTTAAAGGGCGGGCTCTCGACACGATATTCTCATGCTGGCCCGGCCAAAAATCAGCCACAGTCCAGAATTTAAGACGAAAATTTTCTCGTTTAACCTCTCCTGTGGATATAATTGTGCAGTATCAGGAAATGAGCATTTTGTCCAATGCACGCAAACATTATTTACCTCGTAGTGTTTCTACTTTTTTCTTATTTTTGCCTATTTTTTTGCAAAATCAAATTCTCACGCATGACGCCGTCGCCATTTTGTGCTGTTGTTGTCAATGATGTACGAGTTTGAGAGGCCCTTGTGCACGCGCCGTTGTCTCCTCCTCGCGGGGGGGGGGGGGGTGGCGTGGGGAAAGAGCCCTCCACGGGCGATCACCATTCCGTGGCGGCGCTGTCGCGGACTTGAGTGCGCAATTGTTCTCTTCGGAAACGGAAAGGAAAGGTGATACGAGGCGCGGTGACGTCATATCTTTTGAAGGATTGAAGTAGTTTTTTTTTATTTTTGTTTGTTTTTCGAGGGCGTGGTGCAGGTTGCGAGGTTAAACAATCGTCGTCATTGGCGATAAGGATCTTTATTTATTACGGGAAACAAAAGAAGCGCGTCGAGGCGGCGATGGCTGGAGGGGAGTTCGGCGGGCGGGGTATGTGACGACGCGGAGGAAGTGTGTCGTCGACGGTGGAAAGGGTTTCGGCGTCCGCCCAGGGACATAGGGGGGTCGGAGTGGGGTGGGGGGTGTTTTTTCGGGTGGGGCGTTGCTGGGGGGGCAGGGGAGTGGGGAGAGGGAAGGGGATGCCTTCAGATCAATACCAACCGTCTGCGACAGGTCTGTTCTATTGGGCGGTCGCGCACGAGGGATTCCGCGAAAGCGAAACCCTTTTGGCCCTGCGACTCCGTGGTGGTATGCAAGCACCCTTCCGTGCATCTACCCGCCCCCGCCCGCACACTCAATCTTTCCCCGCTCCTTCCAAATCACGCCTCTCCCTGGACTAGTGGGGTGATGCTAAAAATGCAATACTGGCCTCTGCGTATGCACTTCGCTCGGAATAAATCTTGACAGTAAGATTGACGGGATAATTGCTAGGTTTGGCATGTAATTTTTCCAGCGAACGATAAGGGATCAGAATAGCTGCGAAATACGGCGCTAATTAATAAAAATGTGTGTGGTGCGAGGCCTAGTGTGTGATCATTATTTTACCTAACGCTTATTTCAAAGTTCTTCGTAACCACCAGCTCGCGTCGTATGAATGAGAAAGTTCATTAATATCAGATGCCGTAGCTCATGTTAAAAGTTGTGAACTTCATTTCCATCATCTGAATAATGATATATTTATTTTAGGGGCTAATATGTAAGAAATATTTAATTTTGATGGTGCACACGCCTGGATTTTGACCACCCTCTGCCATTTACCCAGTGGTGGCTCGCAGGGTGCGTGTAGGTGCTCGCTGATGTCGCGGCCGAGAGGAATGGACGAGCCCTGCCTTTCCAGCCCGCCATCTTCGGCGTGGTCTCCCGCCCCACACTTGCCCCCTCCTTCACGTCATCACATCCCTCCTCTCCCGGAATGCGTCCTTTTCCGATTCGTGGGGGGGGGAGGGGTTACTTTCGCCACGTTTGAGTCGTCACCGCCGTCCTCGCCCCCCCCCCCCCCCGGCCCCTCTGGTTCCAGTCCGTTGTCACATCGCGTCATTCGGAGACACTCGCACCGTGAACGAACCCAGGCAGATTTGTTAAATGGGCACATGGCGTGCACGTGCTGCCCTGAGTGTCACTCGTTGCTCCTTGAATGTGCATTTCTACCGAAAGCACAAAATTGCCTATTTGCTGGCTTGAGAACTTACCTCATCAGAAGGGTCCGATGATTGATTTGTAGCCGCTCTCCAGGTCATCCTTTTCTCTACCAATCAATCTATTCATTCTCTCAGAATTCCTTTCACCTAAATTTTCCATCGTTTCTATTCGCCCTTCCTCTGCAATCCTTTCCTCCCACGTTTCCTTCGATGTTGAACTTCAGTGGTTGTCGTGCCTCTGGATAAGTCCAATCAATGTCCATTTCCTTCGTATAAGTGTCTTCTGCGGGCTTCTCTCTTCACCCACTCTTCGAAGTACTTATTCATGCATGCATAATTTAAAAAAATGAAATACGAGTAAGTTTTATCCTAGTCTCTCAGAGACGAAGAGTGGAAACCAGAGGACAAAGAAAACAGCGTATGATTTATGTTAAAAATCTGACTTCAACATGAAACTAACGTGGGTTGTATGCCAAATTCTACTTTCAATCCTTTAAAAACTGTTCTGGTGGTTTAGTAAATCAGTATAACGCCAAGTATAATGTGACACAGTAATTTTTTCACTTTGGGAATGATAATCAGTGGCGTCGTTGTCTAGTGATTAGATCGTTTGCGTGGGGAGAGTTAAAATCCAGGCAACAACTATGACTTCACACCAAGCCTCACCCAAACTGTGATTTTCGGACACCACAAATCTTTAGGAAAACCGCTGGGGGGCTCAGGAAACAAGGAACTGCACCATGTTCAGGGCCAGATGAGCTCCACTCGAACCCAAAATACCAGCCTTCCAGTATGGAGCACCACCTTGGTCCTTGGATATCGTAACGACAATAACTTAGTGCGGAGTGGTTTTTTGGACGCTATCATGTGATAATCTGCATATCTTCGTCGGCGGATTCTCATCTCTAGAATGATTACATTTTTTAATACTTTTTCACTTCTTCCGTGGGATTGAGTGTGTCATCATTGCTTATCTATATGTACCGGGAATGATGAGTCCTGCCGTAAATAACAAGCCTCAGTCGTACGTTTATAGTTCGGTGGAGGATAGCCTTGCCTTCGACTCGACACCAGTGCAAATCTCGATGGCGCAAGTCGCGCGGACATGGATTAACCGCTCGCCGCCGTCGCCCAAAAACTTTCAATACAAAACGCCCAATACAAAAACGTGATTTTCCTCCGCGCTCGCTCGCTCACTTTCATGGCCCTAGGTCGCCGATTTTCCTTTGTTCTTCATTCCGTCGTCAATTCATGGTGTAGGACGTGAGACAGTGATAGAAACTCTTCTCGCTGTACTTTTTTTATGTTTCTTATCTTCTATGGAAACTGATTTGTATTGGGATTTCGCCATTGTTCATTCTGAATAATTCATTCGCTGGCAGCCTTTGTCAGTAACTGATAACCCAGTATTATTGTCCTAGGTGATGATTGCATTTGTGGGGGGCCTTAGAAAGGAGCTTCGGGCACTTGAGACCTCTTGGTCCACTGTGGCAACCCATATTTGACCTGCCCGTCACATGCCGACTGTGGACAAGAGCACCGCGGCCAACATTATAAAGGTTCACCCATCCAAGGCTCATTTAAAGTTTCATCCGCCACCGGGGCGAATCGAACCCGTGACATCTCACCTCTGCGGAAATACCAAATCATTCACTCAATCATACCAAGCCTTCCAACAATCAAATCCCATTGAATTTTCATGAGCCTGAATTTTTCCAGGCCTCTGTCGTCAATCGATCATGCGTCAAACGTCTATTTTCGGACACGAGATTTTGCCCTTGGTTTGAAGTCGGGCGCGACCAAACCTAGTCGCACGTTTTAAAAAAGTGAAGCAAGGAAAGCAGTCCGTGAAAAAAATTGTTTTGAGTGTGGAATAATATGGCTAAGAGACATGGACCATTGGAGACGGAGGGATAATAAGGGCCTTCGAGACTTGTTGTTGCAGGCGAATGATGGAGGCCAAATGGACAGGCTGTAGTGAGTGATCGTTCCTCACTCTGGAGTGAAAAAGGAAGGAAGGCTAATGAACAGCAGAAAATGCAGGAGGGGCTGCATGCTCCCTCGTCATCACTTCTCTACCCCCTTCCTTCGGATGCGAAGTTTCTAAACAACGCGCCACGCTCCACACGAAAGTAAATTCAGGATTTTAATTGACATTTGTGCTTATTATCCCTAATCATTAATTGCATCCTATTTTGCAAACTAATTCTCCTCCTGATGTTCGTAGTGCCAAGTATCGTCAGCTCTTGTAACTCGTTCTTGTTCCTAATTTGTGCCGGTTTATTTTAGCTTTTACTTAGCCTTCCTACTTCACGAGGATCGCATTATAACCGCTAATGGAACAGTTGTCATATTTTCATTGAGTTTCCTTCCCTGAGCTCTCTTAAGCCCTCCTTTGGTGTCGGTTCTCCGCGCACGCCGCTCCCATCAGGCGGCGCTATATTTAGGCGTCTCCGAGGAATCCTTCATGATGGGAGGGCGTGAAGCCGAAGAGACGGAAGTGTGCAGGGTAGGTAGAGGGGGAGTGATCCCGCGGAGCGCGGAAGGCAAAGGTACAGAGGCGGGCAGGGTTCAAAGGGGGCTAAAGGGAACGAGGGGCTGGAGGAGATGCATGGAAATGAATACGCGTGTTTCTTAATTTTTGAAATCGAGTGTGTCGTAGTTTCTCGAATCGTTGAATTCACCTAACTGTTTAAAGGAATCCTCTACGTATGCCTTTTTATTGTTGCATTCGGTGAGAAGGGGAGCCTCGGAATATGCTCTAGCCGCTTCCTTCTTCGTCTTCTTGTATAACCCAGCCCTCCTCCGGGGCTTCTCCTTTCATTCTCTTCAAAGGAATCACTCCAAAGAGAATATCTGTTCGAGAAATTGATCGGTAGTATGTTACAGCAACTTCATGCGTCCGTATTTTTCTTTCTTCTCTTTTAAAGAATGAAAATAAGTATTAGATTGCACTTCCTCAGTATGTTAAAATCTCCTGTCGATAATTTAAAATGTCTTCCTCTCGGTGTTTGAAATTAAATCTGAAATTTGTGACAGTTGAAGTTAATGGTCGCATGCCAAGTGAGCTATTTGCCCGCTCAGGTTCCTCTTACTATTTTTTCCTGCCATTTATTTTTAGTTTTGAAATCTCTTCACAGAGTATTAAATTTCACGCCTTCAGATATTGTGCGTTTTTGTGTACATATTTGTGAGATGTATCGTAAGTCTGATCTAATCTTATCCATATTTTCTCCACTTTGTGGTACTTAAGTTTGGAGATTACCATTTTGTCGTGGGTTGCTCATTCGGAATGCCTGGCGGAAATCTAGATACATAATAACATAACACCTTTAGAGTCAAGGTGATTTGTTTTCTGGAATAGTTGTTGTTCGAGTAAATTCGGATGCCGTCGGGTAGATTCAGCGAAATGGCGTCTTTTCCAATAGGGTTACGTCTAGGACGAAGACGTTATTACATCTCGCTTTTATTTCCTCCATGGCCCCATTTGTCAATGACGACGGCCACTGGACTCTTAAAAGACAGTTGTTTGCTACCAAACGGCTCGTTTTGGAATCCCTGTTTAAACGATTTTCGGTTTTATATTTGTATCGTATTGGCATGGAATTCTTTTGCAAAATGATTCCACAAATTTTATTTATTTACTTTGATTTTATTTAACGTTAATCTAAACGCAGTCATGTTTGGCCTTTTAATTTGTTGATATAAATGTTCAACAACCAGTAGGAAAGTAGCAAAACTCCAAGCCCTACGTGTGAGTAGGTAAATCAACTTAGGCAGGAGTCGAACCCGCGGCCACTGAATTAGCAGAAGACGTTTTAACCCGCCGCCCTCAAGGTAAGCGAATGTTTGATTAAACACCTAAAGCAATGTTAAAATGTTGGCGTTGAAAAATGTCATTAATTTACGGATACATTGGGCGAACATTAATGATGGTGTGGTATAAAACATACGGAGATGAAAGAATTAATAGCGTTCAGAGAATGAAACTTTGTACGTGACAGTCGGTTGCAGAGCAATGGAGAAGATGGAAAAGAAACAATGTGCAATTTATTTATTTAAATAAATAAATTGAACATTGGTTCTTCAATAAATAAATTACCCATTGTGTCTTTTGTAATAAATTTAACCTAAAAATTATCGTGAAGTTAGTGAAGCCAGGCCCTTTAAAAGAGTTACGATACAAGAGTTTTCAAATCGTAGGTATAACGATTATCATGCCTTAAGATAATCTTGCTTATACGCGTTTTCTTCGGTATTGTATAAGCTTTAAGGGAAAGCTATAACCTTTATGTTTTTTAATGACTGTCCGTGTTATCGACTTTTGAGTATTGCTATCTTTTTCGTGGGGATTTTGTTTTTGCTGCCATTTTCTGTACAATCTCCCTCAGCGCGTAGTTCCAACGTTACGCTTTCGAAAACTGTCTCGCGGTGGATACCAGGGTGATATTCATTTTATTTTTCGCCAAAATAACCTTCAATTGTTTCCAATGAAAGGCGTTCCCCGCCTCGTCATCGAGAAAAACTTCACTTTCTATCGGCCGTGACCTTGTGCGCGACCATTAACGAGTTACCCTTCGATCGAGCTTCGCTTCAGCAGAGCGCGTTTTTTTTGTTTGTTACTCGGCCCCATATCCCCATCGAGATACTAGGGGAGGTCATTAAGCTCTCGTGCAATGACTAAGAGTAACCCCCATTCCCATCTTTCTGCCCGTCGAGATTAGCCCAAGAGACGGCGGAATTGATTGAATATTGACATACCAATTCCGTGATTTCCTTCTTCGCCCTGTATTGGACAATGATGGCTCCAACTCATTTCAAAAGATATTTTACGGGTAAACAGAATCTTTCTCTGACTAAAAGGTCATTAATAACGGAGTATACTACTGCACCATCCAAAACACCCGTTGAGAACGACATTGTTGCTGTTTTCCAGCCGTATTAAAAATTGTAAATTATAAATTTTGTGTTAAAAACGCATGATATTGACAGATATACGTAGTGTTATTCATTTCCCGTTGTGGACTTTTTGGTATTAGCAGTGATACCTCAGAGGTACTTTATGGCAGTAGTAGTGATACTTAGCGTGGGCTAGTGTTAATGAAATTACTTATCTAGGATTTATTTTGCTTTTAAATGGGTTTAGTGGGAATACTAATCCAATTATTTTAGTTACGCAGATGCTTCCAATTGTATAATCATTTTTTCCTCGCGTGTGTTTGTGTGTATTTGGTAGGTGATGGTAGAGTTCACCGAGTACTAAGCCCTATACGGCGTGTGAAATTCACACATCAGGGTAGGGGGGCAGTTCCTTTCTCTGTGCCGGTTATGGTTTCCCAGGAAGATCTGGCATCGTACCCGAAATATCACATAGCTTGAGTAGAGCTGCATGTGCCCAGAGAGGCTTGCGTGGGAATCGAACCCGGGCCCTCCGGTCAATAGTCCAATGTTCTATCCCTGGACTACCACGACCCTTATTTATGGATGATTTAGAGGGACTCATGAGAGCAATACGAATGCAACATTTGGACGGCACAATAGAACACGAAATAAAATAGATAACACGTAAAAGGACTTTTAGATTGCTTGAGTCCTTTTGCGTGTTATCTATTTTATTTTGTGTTCTATTGGGCCGTCCAAATATTGTATACACAGGGTCCGTACAATAAGTATCGTGACTGGTTCGCTGTAGCCTCAACGGAGTGGTGGATGGGGGTCCGACCGGTTGGCTCGGTTGAGGTGTCCCTCACCACTCAGGCGCACTTCAGTTCAGTCGCCTCCGAGCATGCGTTGAGACAGGAAGTGGATTTTTGTGATGTGTGATTGTTTGTGGCGTTGTCGCGCCAGCATGGAGCGCACCATCGAGCAACGCTGCGCTGTGAAGTTTTGCGTTAAATTCGGGAAATCCGCGTCGGAGACCCTTGAACTCATTAAAAAGGCTTATTGGGATGATGCCTTAAGCCGCACAGGAGTTTTTGAGTGGCACCAAATGTTTAAGGAAGGCCGGGAGCTCGTCGAAGACGAGCACCGCGTCGGACGCCCCACGACCGCTCGAACAGATGCTCAGGTGGCGAAAGTGAAAAAAGTTTTGAAAGAAAAGAAAAAAGGCTCTCAACAGTATTCCGGAAACCGACTTCCAGCGGGATTTTGACGAGTGGTAGACGCGCCGAACTATGTGATCGATGCAGGAGGAATGTATTTTGAAGATTATTAAGTAATTGTAATGATTACTGCGATAAATTTTGATTTTTGGACACCAGTCCCGGTACTTATTGTATGGACCCTGTACATACGCACACGCACCTTTCTTGAAGTCAAAGTCTTGCCTGCTCTCTTCGTGAATTAAGGAGCTACCAACTTGATTCTTTCAACATACTCTTAAGGCTGACTCTCTTCTCCTAGCAATTTTAACAAATCATGCCAATTTGCTCTGAATCTATTCCAATTTCTTAAATAATATTTTGGGTGTTCCAATGTGTACTCTATGAAACGTTTGATGCCAGAGTAACTTTGACTTGTTAAGAGTTGCTTCATTCGGTCCCATCTATTTCATATATGCTATGCCTTCTTCTTCTTCTCTTTCATTTCAAATATTCGGTTCTGCACATGCTTTAATGTTCAACTGCACCCCCATTCCTTACACTATTCCGATATCTGGTCAAAAAGGCTAGTCAGGAGCCCACGATATGCCGATGTTCTTTTTTTGTGCAAATCGCTTTTTCATCTGCAAGTAAACTAATGTTCTTGTTAACGTGGGAACTTATTTTCAGTGGTATCTCGATCCCTACTACTTGAAGTGCTTTGTGGAGGGCACTTTGAGTGTACGCCGTCCGTCAGATGGGATGTTAAGCTGCGGACCCCTTGGCGCGTTTCGTAATGAGTAGGCTAATGCCGTCGCCGGGTTTCTCTCCACCCTTCATCCTTTCCTGTCCATCCCCTATGGCGCCAATGACCTCAGCAGTTGGTCGCCTCCCCTAAATACTACTACTTCTACTTGTTTGTTAATGTGCATCCAAAAGATTAGGGGAACTCTGGCATTTCCCCATGGCACTCCTGAAGTTAAGAGGAAGGGAGGCTCAAATAGTTTTTTTTTAATTCCCCATTCTGAACATTCACCCATTCTTAGTTTTTGAAAATTGATCTGGATGCCAATTCGGGGTCGTTTGGTGATATCCTCTCGTAAATGAAGTAGGGGAATTCTGTAACTGCCGTCCTTAGTTATATTTACGAGTGAGCAGACGATTACGCCGGTATTCCAGTGATATCTAGTGGGCACACAAAGATAAGAGGTGTAGCTCCATTCGAGCAGGGTCGCTGTGAGCAAGAGGTGTTTTTCGGCGGGTCCTGTAAGCGAAAGTGTAGTGAACGAACGTGACTGGCGATATACAGGACATTCCGAGAGAATCGTCGCGGGAACTCGGCGTTTGAAGTTGACATTCAGTTTCCCTTCGGCTCAAGGGGCGATTGGGGTGAAGGGGCGGCGATGCAATTGTCATATTAGTGCGGCTGAGATCCGTAACTACGTACTAGGGTCGGTCAACAGGAAGAGCATTGGTATGTTCAGCCGTTATGTTTGATTCTCCTTCGTATCGAATAGATCGATATGGATATATTTAGGTATTCGATTGGTCGTGGGGCCAAAATAAACACCGACATTCGGTATGATCGATAGAGTTAAGATATATTTGATAGGTATATACGGCCTAGTATAGTGGTCAATATGCCCAATAATATTCTTTCCCCTCCCTCCCCCCTCTCTCTCACCCACATGAATGGTATACAAATGGACCACAACTTGACTAATTTGTACCTGATGATGACTCCTAAGCGTTGAATCTGGTTGTACGAAAATAAAGAACAGTGGAAAAATGCATTGTGTTCTTCATTTAATACCCAATAATCATTGCAAAATCGGTATATCGTAGGTACCTGGTACTTCTTTCTATCGAAGTCGACGTCGAAAAATTAATACCGCACAGCCTTGTAGAAGCCAGATTTGCCGTGAAAACCGAAAAGGATGGGCGCATAGTCCTGTAGCGGAACGAAGTCATCATTCCGTCGAGTAAAAGCGCTGTTATGGCAAACTGAGTTGTTTACCAAAAGTATTAGAGGAGCTAGGTTGGGAATCACTCCCGGAGCGAAGGTTATATTACAGATGACATCTCTTGCATAGAATTGAAGGATGTCACTTTAGCGATGATGTTGAAAATGCATAATTACCCCATCGTTCAATGGTAGGTGAGACCATGTATATAAAATTAGAGAGATTATGTGTAGAACAGATAGATTTAAGATGCTATTTTGTCCGCGAACGATAAGTGATCAGGATAACGTTGTCCGATTGCACTGGAAGGGAAAAGTATTTTGGGTCATAAGTAATCTGGTTTGTAACCGCCGCTTACCACATACCCTAGCGGTGGCTTTCAGTGTACAATATGAATAAAATGCCCAAGTTGTTATTTCCTCGGGAGGGCGACAAGAACAAGAAAACGTAGGAAGTATGATTTTTTAAGGGTTGGAAGAATTAGTTTCAAGTCAAATTAGGAGGGTGTCAATTAAATATATTCGTGTCATATTTTGAAATAAAATTGGCGAAACTGTATAGGTTTTTGGAGAAGAGCTAAGTAATGCCTCGGGAAAAAGGCTTATCGGGGCCTAAGATAAGAGGTTTGGCCTCGACACTTGATTTCTTTTAGGGCAGCCGTTAATGTACGAGATCTTGGAGTTAGAGGTATTTAGTTGCTAAATAACATTCCTGTTAATATACATGAGGGTTCCTCGCTAATTGTGACCCCGCGTGCCAACTAGATATTCACCATTATATTTAATTCTCTGAATTGGGTCCGAGAAGCGGCGGAGATACTACCTTGATCAAAAAGTTCCCGGAATAACCACCGTGTGGCGCTCCCATCGTTCCGATTTGAGTTCTGTTTTTTTTGTTAAATTGGTACATCTGTTGTTGATATTCCCTTTAAATCTTAGTGTCATAACTTGACATTTGCAAAAGTTACGTATCCAAGAGTACATCTATCTCTGTGTGTGTTGGCGATTTTTTACAATTTCAGAAATGGATTTAAATTTGCAACAACGAACTTGTATTAAATTTTGCGTAAAAAACGGATTTAGTGGCGCACGGACGTTGGAAATGTTGGAAAAGTGTTTCGGCAACGATTCTCTAAAAAAAAAACGGTCGTTTACCAGTGGCACGAGCGGTTCAGAAGTGGTCGTGAGTCAATCGAAGATGATGAACGCAGTGGCAGACCATCGACATCGAAAGTCGGTGAAAAAATTGATAAAGTAAAAGAAATGTTGGTCAATAACCGCAAATTAACCATCAGAGAAATAGCGGAGGACTTGAACATTGCCTATGGATCCGCCCAAGACATTGTGGTTAATGATTTGGGTTTCCGTCGTGTAGCAGCAAAGTTGGTGCCAAAAGACCTCAATTTCATGCAAAAAAGAGACCGTGTTGACGTCGCAAAAGACATGATTTGCGAGGCTGAATCCGATCCCACATTCATCAAAAGGATCATTACTGGAGACGAGACGTGGGTTTATGAGTACGACACGCAATCCAGACATCAGGCAAGTGAATGGCGTTCACCAAATGAGCCGAGACCAAAAAAACCACGTCGTTTTCAGTCAAAAAAGAAGGCAATGCTGACGGTTTTCATGGATTACAACGGTGTAGTGCATCATGAATTTTTGCCAGAAGGCCAGACAGTAAACAAAGAGTATTATTTGGGCGTTATGAGACGTTTGCGTGAAGCAATTCGCCGAAAGAGACCAGAAATGTGGGCAGAAAACTCGTGGATTTTGCACCATGATAACGCACCGTCGCACAGTGCTATCATTATTCGTAATTTTTTGACGAAAAATGCAACAAATACCATCCAACAGCCACCGAATTCACCTGATTTGGCTCCCTGTGACTTCTTTCTGTTCAATCGAGTTAAAAAACCATTACGGGGAACGCGTTTTAGCAGCCGAGAGGAAGTAATGGAAAAATCGCAGGAAGCACTGATGGACATACCGAAAACCGAATATAAAAAATGTTTCGAGGATTGGATCAAGCGCTGGCATAAGTGTGTTGCAGTCGATGGGGATTACTTTGAAGGGGACAATATAGATTTAGATGAATAAACTTGTATTTTTAATTTTCTGAATAAATTCCGGGAAATTTTTGATCAAGGTAGTACATCGACATTCTCTGGTAATCCCTACGGTATGCTTTGGGAGTCTTTCTCATTCCGCATATAAATATCCCTAAATATATCTAGCTCACGGGAAAATCACACGGCGTGGGTTCAGCTGCTGGCGTGACGTCTGGATTTCAGCCCGAGGCTTGCCTGCGAGAGGTCTAGAACACGAGGTCCGATTCATCGATTGTGCGAAAGTATTTTTAGTAGCAATGACATATAATCATATTTGCGCTCCCCATTTCGAAAATTATGCAATAAAATCGTAGTTTTATTTCTGTCGGTTCATTCTATTGGTCCGAGAGGAGCACAAAAGTTAATTTGTCCCGCGAGCATATCCACGGTAAATATGGCAGAAGAAGTAGATGCTCACTCAATGTCCGCCCTAGGACACAGCATTACAGGGGCTGGGAGGGATACGATAGATTTGACCACTGCAAGGAATTCAGCCTTGAGGGCTGATCAAGTGGAAATCCGAGACTTCATTTATTTTAGTAGAATGCATGCATGCATCTTGATACTCAAATATTCATCAAAGTGTTAGGTCTTCATTTCCTTAAATAATATAGATGGAAAACAATATTTAACAAATTTGCATTAGTTTCCTTGTGAAAATACGCCATTCACTGGCATTCCGAAATCGAACCAAGGGATAAAAAAAGCGAGAGAGCACCGATTCCTCGCGGGTGCCCTCTTAGCTTCTGCGAAGATTGATTCTTTTCGTCTCGTCTGCCGTGGAAGACCGTCTTTCCTCTTCTCGGGACTTAGGGTGCTGGAGGGGGGATTTCCTCTCTTCAAGCGATATGTGGAATCGGCGACCCCACCTGTACGCGGTCTCCGATTCCGAAGAGCTATCTTACATACTTTGGGCGACTCTCGAAACGCCTCTTGCCAACTCCCTGTGAGTCTAAATTGAGTAGCTTCAGGCGTGATGCGGTGGAAGTCGAACATAATCAAGTGGAAAAGTGCTACGATCACTTATTCATCCCTGTGAGTCATTTACAACATGGAGTGAAACCTGGGTATGTGTGGGGATCGTTACAGTGAGTGACGCATTCGTAATACAAACGGGAGAAAACTTTCTAGTTAATCAGTTTCATGAAACGAATGTCAGTTGCCCCTGACGAGTACTCGGATTGTTGAATCTGTTGACGATTAAGGGCCGTCCGGGTCCCCTTCCTCTCCACTCTCCCCACTTTCGCCCCTCCACCTGGCCCCCGTGGTGCCAGGCGACGTTTTATCGACCTCCCTCCCTCCTCGCCACCCTCCTCGTCTCACGCGACGTTCCTCCTCCATTTTCTTGGTTAAGTTTTTCCATTTAATTAAATGACCGCGTGGCCATTGCCCCGGAATGGTCAGGTGTTTCTGCTTGATGTAGGTTGTTGTGGGGATACGGTAGTAGGAAGGTGTGTCGCCACAGATCATCTCCAGCATTTGTATTTATATCCGGAGATTTGTGGACTACAGCTGCCTCGCCTTCCCTCCCGCCACCGCCCTCTGGTACGCCTCTCGCCCCGAGACCATCCCCCTACCCTCCCTAACTTGCATCCCTTTCCTTACGTGGCCCGTACGTATTTGCGGCCCCCGGCGCCTGTCATATGTTCCATCAATATCAAATTAGTGTGTCTGAAGGTGTGCCGGACCTCCTTGCCTCATCTTCTGCTCTTACTCTTGCTCTTATCCCCCCTCTTCATTCACTCTTTCGCCCCCAGCGCCAGGTTTCCAAGGTTTATATTCTTCTCTCTCGTCCACTTTTCCTCTCTTCAATGTATCTTTGATGGACAGATCGCCTTTGCGAAAATTTTTCCGTGCTTTTCTTCATCTTTGTGCATCTTACTTGAGTATGTATATTACTTGCCTATCCGTTTAGAACGCTTTCTTAGCATGGGTTCATCTTCTCTCATCGACGTTAGGCCGGCCTTAAGTGTCCCCGATCAAGGATCGCCTCCTCTCTCCAGACACTTCCCCTCCCCTGGTTTCCCCAAGACCTTTACGCCGCCGTCCTCATTTTATGCAAAGCCATTTGCGGTCTCTTCCGACCCTCGCCTCATTTATAGGGATCCGTAAGGTTTGAATATATATCGCTCGTATGTATGCGCCATTAATATAAAAAATACACCGTTTGCAAAAGTAAAGAAGGAAAAGCTCATTGAAGATTGACGAATGTTTTTCCCTTGTGATATCGGATCTGTTGAATTACGTGCTTCGCAGTAAAAAGAACAAAGCCGCGAAAGATAACTTTGAGTGTTATTAGAATACGAGTAGGTGAATAGAGTGATTTGAAATAGACTTTTCGAAACTTAATCAATAGTTTCTTAGGAAAGATTGATGCAGAACATTCTGATTGGAAATGGGATTTTGAAGACTTTGATAGAAGGGCGGAAGTTAGGCATAAGAGGAAGGGGTAGGAATACGATAGGGGTATTGGACGGAATGAAGGGAGGAAGTAAGTATACGGAGATGAAGAGGTGCTTGTTCTAGAGTGAGATGTTGGGTTGTGTTTTGCTAGGAGAAACAAGGTAGTTATTGCTGAACCATTTGGTAGCTTATGTCCTTCCAAAACCTACCATAACAGGTAGACTGCCGATAATAATAGAACTTGAATAATTCTGAAACGATAATTTCATTATTCAGTATATGCTCAGCCTTTTTGATCACGGTGGATAATTGAGTGTCTCCTCGCAGGTAGTGGTTTAAATAATGCAATATTAAACCTTAAGCAAAAGTTTCTGACTACCCGCAAGGCAAGATAATGGAATGGGCGCGCTCTCCGTCCCTGCAAAGTGTTGAGCCGTGCGTACTGTACTAAAAAGCGCAGCCGCCCTTCGATGCCGTCCCATCATATTTCTTTCTCCCTGCCAGCAGCCTCACTCGGAGCACGTTCTCTCGGCCTTCCGGGGGAATTGGGGAGGGGGGTGGGGCGGAAAAAATCCACCCGTCAATTTCAACGCGTGCCTCAACCTGGCCGCCGTTCAATAACTTCACTCAGTCTCTGTTGTTGTTCGCCGGGTCGCGCGCCGTCGCACGTCCGTCGCCGTCCCTCAAACAGTGTTCCCTCGCGCGCATTGGGACGCCGCCCCTTCGCCTCCTCCCTCCCGCCATAATCCAGGGCCTTTTGGAGCGATTATTCCCAGCTGAGCACCGATTAGGAATGAGGGAGTCCAAATATTTCGATCAAAGTGATAGAATCAATTGTGTGTGCGCGTATCAATTATAACATTGCCGACGCCCTGTATGTCCATCTCCTTTTGGCTTTTATGAAACAATTACGGCAGGAACTCAGAGAAAGCACATTCTAATCATTGCATGTTAGTTAATTCGAATGCTTATAAACTCATTACAAGACTAACGTACGAGGATAAATAGCAAAATTGTGGAAATCATCCGATTTGTGACCCAGTACGTCGGTACATGCATAATAAATTTTGGAAGGGAGAATGTTGGGTAAGCGAAGCGCGGGGAGGGGTATGGAGGGTAGTTAATATGTTATATGGAATACAGAGAGGTAGAAGTTTAGTGGAGAAAGAGAATCGTTTATTGCAGTGCGTGGTTTCAGCGTATTTAGTGTCGTGGTGGAGTACTACTCCCTATGACATAAGAATCGGTTGAATGGTTTGCAAAGGAAAATGTTCAAAATGGATATATTATATGTGAACGGCTGTGATCCGGGGCTTAGCTACTTACTTAGATACTATTCCATGGATAGTTATTTCTAATGAAACTAAGAAACAAAAAATATTTAAAATCCAATTGTTATCTGGTGTGAGGCAATGTTTGTCCTATTGAAGAAACAGGCAAAGTAATAAGCCTATTGTATATTTTTTTAGAAGGCTTAAGTTGGAATGGTGTTGTGAATAATTAAATTGGATCAAATTATTCCTTGCATTTAAAAGAGAATCTCCGAGAATACCTATTCGTCGAGGAACTTCGGAAGATATGGCTCTTTGTTTGTTTCGATCAATCACGCTATCCGCTTCTCCGTTTGAGTAGAATAACTTCGAAAGTGGTGTGAATTGCGAGTCGTGCGGAAAACTTGAACAGGGTTCAACTACTGGTGAGTGTTACTTTAATTCCCCTGTTAATATTTATTTAGAGCCTCTGCCATTTTCATGAAGTTGCATCTTTGGTCTAGTGAAAAGAAACTTGATAGCATCCGGCGAGTTGAGGGCAAATATATTGAAAAAGCATAGTAGCAGGAATGTTTTTTCCCCATTTTAATGCTGGAAAAGCACACGGGAGAAAGTGTTGATTATAGAATTGGGTGGAGCCCACGGATGAGCAGCTAGATTTGGCGAAAATTCTTGCGAAAGGAAGTAAATGTAGCGGGGTTAATTGAAAAACTTGAGGGTGGAAATTCCTTGTAACTCGAAGAGAGTTTGCGAGACTAAGACATAAAGAATGGTGGGAAGCGAATGAAGTCGCTTTTTACACCAAGGAGAACATTGTTAGCTTCCCACATTACATTAATAGATCAGCACATCTGATTGATAAAAGGATATAAAAATGCAGCGACACGAGCAGATAAAGCCACTAGAAGGATTAGACAGAAGACATTAGACAGACATTAGACATCATTGGATTAGAAGACATCAGGATCAGAGATTAGACGATTAGACACAGTTTTCAAATAACACTTTCGATATTCAAGAGAGAAAACTGCAGCGGAGTGAGCTGCTACCATCCTTACAAAGGGTATTATAGCCCAGGCTGCAAGGCACCCGGGAGGAGTGGCTAACTCAGCACCACTTACTCTCGGGTGGCGCTCTGCGCCTCATCAATATTAATCGGTCGCCTCATTTCGGCAATCCAGTAAAGCACCGTAAGGTGCATTGCACTTACTGGGGAACCGGGTGGGTCCCCACGCTAGGGTGTCCCTAAAAACGACCATACCAGTGCTATCGTACCATTTCGGAGCAATCTGAAATTTCGAAAAATCATAATTTTTGACAATTAACAGCAATATTCGGCCGCTTACGGAGTACAAACCGCTGTAATTAACATTTACTAGACTTAAAAGGCTAGATTTGATTTAATATCTGATGAAACTTTGTTTGTAGCACTGCTCATGTACGCTACAATCTCTTTGTAAACCCCTTCGGGGGTATCGTACCATTTCGGAGCAAAGTCTTGCTCCGCAACACATCGCTCAAAAGGCTAATCCTGTCCTTCTAATGGACACCAATAAGGCCCAGGGACAGGGTAAAACACTACCCCCTGCATTGCCATTGCAGGGAATGTTTAAACCGTCATACACCCTTACGGTACACAGCAATAACGGCCCCCCTACCAAGGAGGCCCTCAAAAACGCGGAAAAATGCTCACTAGACCCGGCATTGAAACCAGAAAGAGCCGTCAACATAATGCATTCTGGAAACACCGATTATGCGAGAGAATCACATACACCGGCTTCACCGTCCCCTGCTGTAGCAACAGCTATAGCAGCTATCAACAGAGAAAAACTTTTAAAAGCAAAAGCTCAGAAACCACACGAGCCACGTGCGAAGGACACCATCGTCCCCGATTGTGACAAACCATGCCCACCGTCCACCCCTTCAGCGGAAGCCACTTTAGCCCTCCCGCTCGATACGAATACCCACACTGGCCCACAAGCGCAAACCTCGCATGGTCAGGACGACGACAGCTTCACTGTTGTTTCTAGAAAGAAAGGCACACCCTTAAAAAGACGCAGGGTAGTCGAATCCCCAGAGATAGCTCAAGCAAATAGTTTTGCCCCCTTAGACACGCCGGAGGTGATGGAGACTCAGCCCCCTGTCCCAAAATCCACCAAAATCCCGGCAATCACAGTTCACAATGTTTCTGGGTGGGTAGAACTGTCAAAGGAGCTTACAACGAACCTCCTTACCCCCCCTAAGTGCACTTTGAAAGGACTGAACAGGGTCGCCATCAACTGCGCAAATGTTGAAGATTACTTAAAGACAAAAGAAATCTTGCGCAAAAGAAAATTAGAATTCTCTTCATACCAGATTCCCACCGACAGACTCAGTGAATTCTGCGTTAGAAACCTGGTCGGCGACGTCAGCTCGTCTGACTTAGAAGACGAACTAAAACGTCTTGGGTTCGTAACCAAAAGCGTTACCCAACTAACCACTACTAAACCTACCCTAAAGGACAGAGAACTAGGGAAAACCTCAGGCACCAAGAGACTGATACCAGTTTTTCATGTAATCTTAACTAAAGACCCACAACCAGGAGATCTCCTCAAAGTTGAATGGCTGCTGACCATGCGAGTGAACATCACGAAATTCACAAAACCTAAGGGCGTGATACAGTGCCACAAATGCCAGGGCTTCGGGCATACAAAAAACTATTGCGACATTCGGCCCCGTTGCGTTAAGTGCGCCGGCGCGCACCTAACGACCGAATGCGATAAAAAAGATCGCACTACGCCCGCGAGGTGCGTGAATTGTGCAATGGACCACCCAGCCAATTATCGCGGTTGTCCCGTCTACAAATGGGAAAACCAGCGACGATTGGCGCGTGAAAAGCGCGACACAAACTCCCGTGGATCAGACCAAGGGAAAACATTTATACCTGCCCCGGCTCCCAACAGGAACGCTTGGGCTCCGCGAGCTCAAGGTCCTTTGCAGGGCCAAACATCTTTTGCTGTCACCAACCTATTTCCCTCCTTACCCCCTCCTAGAATCCCTCCTCCCCATGTCATCAACCCTCTAATGCCTGGTGGCGCTATTTCACAATCCTCTTCTTCCTCTAACAGTCACCTACCAAAACTCCCTACTTCAAATCCAGTACACGGAGAACAGTCACTTTTTGGATATTTCATGTCAATGCACAACCAGTTAAGTCTCCTAAAGACAAAAACGGAGAAGAAAATCTTTATGCTCCAGCAATTATGCGAGTTGCACGAGCTTAATGACTAGTAAGCTCCGCAACATCTGCCTTCTCAGTTGGAATTGCAACGGCATACTCGGCCGCCAACGGGAATTCAAAAATTTTATAAGCTCTGGCAATTTTGATGTAGTCGCCCTTCAGGAGACGCATCTAACTCCCAGTCACAGATTCTACATACCCAACTACACCACATATCGGCGAGACCGTCCCACTGCTCGCGGTGGAGGCGTGCTTATCGCAGTTAAATCCTCAATAAAACACAAAGCATTGAAAGCACACGCCCTTAGTACACTAGAATGCGTCGGAATACGACTCCCAACTCCCATAGGTGACCTTGACATCTATTCAGCTTACCAACCTTGTGGTAAAACTGTTGTTCCTGACGAAATTCGTCCCTTATTCCCGGCTGACAGACGCGTCGTAGCCATCGGCGATTGGAATTCAAAACATTTAGAATGGGGGTGCCGGTCCGCGAATAGTAATGGCCGGCGTTTGCTTAATATTGTAAACTCCATCATGCTAGGCGTCGAAGTGCCACTAACGGCGACGCACATTGATAGTCGTGGAGGAGAGGACATCCTCGATTTCTGCCTTACCAACAACTTACCTGTCATAGAGACTCCAACGGTACTACCCGATCTCTCCAGTGATCATTATCCGATTAAAGCCAACATTGCGACTGTCCCTTATGAGCAACCTCCTTCCATCTCTGTAAGAACGAACTGGAAACAGTTCGCCACCCTTACAGAAAACGCATTCACAGCAATCCCCATCCCACAATCCTCAGACAGGCAGGACATTGACGCGCATGTCCTTGCCATTACAGAAACAATGCGGGAAGCGCATGCACTTGCATCACTCCCGTACCCTCACCCCCCTCCTCCTTCAAACGCCCTACCCGACGACATCCTGATGCTCATAAAACAGCGTAACAAGGCCCGCAGACAATGGGCGCGAACCAGGGATGGCGCCTATAAACGGCGTTATAACTTTTTCGCGTCCTGCGTCAAACGCGAAATCAGAAATCGGTTCAATGACCAATGGAGAGACAAACTCGACAACCTTTCCTTTGACGACGGTTCCCTTTGGAAGGTTGCTAAGCAACTGACCAAAAAAGGACGTCCCGACCAGCCCATCAGGCACAATAACAACTTGTATTTTGACGCCAATGACAAGGCAGAAATCCTCGCCAACGCATTTCAGGAAACCATGACTCTTCGAAACGACTGGCCAAGAACTGTGGAGGACGGGGAGGCTGAGGCTGCTGTAAGGAGCCTAAGTTTCCTTCCGACTCCGCCTTTCCAACCAGTGACAGAGACGGAGCTAAGAATGACAATTAAATACTTGAACCCGAAAAAAGCCCCGGGTATTGATGACATTTCAAACAGGCATTTAAAGAACGCGCCACTGCCGGCCGTTCGTCACTTGCTGGGCTTATTTAATAACTGTCTTTCCTCTTGCTATTTTCCCGATTCCTGGAAAATAGCAAAACTTTGCCTGCTTGCCAAACCAGGCAAAGACCCGACAATTCCTCTCAACCGCAGACCTATATCTTTACTTTCCTCTATCTCTAAACTGTTTGAATCGATTTTGAAAGCCCGTCTAGACCTCTTCCTACGGACAAACGACGTAATACGACCGGAACAAATGGGATTCCGGGAAGGACATTCCACCTCCCTGCAAATACTCAGACTAGCAGAGTATATCAGCCACGGCATGCAGAACAACCAACACATTGCAGTGTTGTTCTTGGATGTGGCCAAGGCGTTCGACCAAGTCTGGCATGATGGATTGATACTTAAACTAATTAAAATCGGGGTTCCATTACATCTCATCAAGATGTTCCATAGTTTTCTCGCTTCACGAGCTATACATGTCGCCGAAAACGGAGCTCTGTCAACCGGGAAACAGATAAATTGTGGCGTCCCGCAGGGCGCCATATTATCTCCTACTCTCTTCAACTGCTATGTCAACGATCTTCCTTCTTCTCCACAAACTCAAACTTTCATGTTCGCCGACGATACTGCTATCGCGGCAAGATCTTGGAGCGGCACGTGTGCCTTCCGAAAGATACAAAACCACCTATCTTTACTTGAAAAGTGGACCGTCGACTCGAAAGTAACAATAAATGCTGAGAAAAGTGTTGTTGTTGACTTTCGGAGGAGACGAAGCTATTTCCCAAAAAAACCTCTTACCTTTCAATCCGTGCGTATTCCGACGAAATCTTCACACAAATTCTTAGGGATACATTTCGATTACAGACTGACATGGGCCACGCACGTACAGCATGCCTTACAAATAGCAAGGGGCACAAGAGCACTTTTGTCTCCACTCTTGTGCTCCAAATCGCGCCTCACGCACCGAACCAAAATTAGACTCTACCTTTCCTATATCCGCCCCAGGATGCTGTACGGTTGCGAAATTTTCGGAAACGCGACAAAAACAGACAGAAATCGCTTAGAAACATTCCAGAATAAAACACTTCGCTACCTCACAAACCAAAGTAAACTCGTACCAATCAAGGAGATCAGAAACGCACACAAAATTCCTAAAGTACACGACTTCATCCGAGCGCAAGCTGAAAGACTCGAGAGGTCCCTTCCACATAACACGCTTACAAAAAACATATGGGATTACTCCCTACATAGAAAACGCCGTCCGAGCTACAGACTTCCAAAAGAAATCATATTTCGGTAACAAAACCGAATTCTTTCCTATGACTTTTACTTCTTATTTTTATATTGCAATACATGTTAGCATTTAATCAAACAATTTTATAATTAAAATAGTAATTTCTTTGTCAGATGGCCCAGGCTTAAATCATTGTTACGGGCTTATCGGGCAACCCAAGGCCTATCGGGAAAAAAAGGAGAAAAAAAAATAAATAAATAAAAAAAAATATAAGAACACAAAAAAAAAGAAAAAAAAAAGAAAAAAAAAGAAAAAAAACAAAATTAATGATATAATAAAAGAGAAAGAAAAAAAAACCAATAAAAAAAAGAGACTGAAAAAAAAAATATATATATATATATATATATATATATATATATATATATATATATCAATACATAACCATAAATTGTAGTTTGTAGACCAGAGTTATAGTATGATGTTTATTTTTTTTTTTTTAAATGTTTAGGATTAGTTTACATTTTCCGTCGTGTTGACGTGATAATGGGCAACATGTTCAAGCCCTTAAGTTAAGGTAATTTAATTTAGTTTCTCTTCTTAATTTACGGCCAATTGCCGACCCACTAGTGGTCTTTCTTTCAACTTCTCCTTCACTAACACTGGAAAGGTACACGTTCGTCACTTACACTTTCGTTGAATGATATCCCATGTAAAATTGTACAACCACTACAGCTGAAGGGGTGGACGATGTCGCACCGAAGCAGCATTATAAGATAGGGCAAACGCCCAGACAATATGTGGTTCTGGTCTGGTCAGATAAAGCCACTCTTCCCTCTCTCGCGCAATTTACGATCACAATCGGTATCGGATGATAATTTCGCACACATCCCATTCGCCTGAATGCCCATGAAAAAGAATGGCGACCTAACAACCTCTGCTGCAGGGTCGTTGGTTAATATGTATCTTAAGTCTTTTTCATTGGTACTAGATAGTCCCTTCTTTCAGCTAACTCGAACCCAAATTGAAAACGGTTACAAACTTTAGAGAGAGGAAAGGGAGAAAATGTGTCCTAAGGGGAGGAGAATCTACCTAGGTGGGAATCGAACCCGCGACATCTGGGTTGGCAGGCGAGAAAGTTAACTCGCCGCCACCTGGGCCGGCAAAATCTAGATTAAAGAAAGAACGAGTGAATTTCCAACACTTAAGTTTCAAGAATGACTTGTGTCAGGAATTCATTGTAGATGTTGAAATACGGGTAAATGTGACTTTCATCATAATCAGACTCGGCAGTACGGCATTTGTGTTCTGCCGTGGCGAGGCACTCGTCAATTCAAGTGCCTCGGATAATTGGCTTGGTCGCGCATGGATGCTCAATCCGCGGTTCGCCTCGGGCCTAGTCGCCTGCATCCGGGCGCATCGTGCTGTCGTGTGCCACTCCATTTCCCTCCGATCGAGTCCCGGCGACGCAAGCTGCGAACGCGGAAACACTCCCCCGTCTCAGCACTCGAACGCCTGCCCTCGCCGTTACGAAACGCACAATTCCACGTTGCTCCTCGCCAGCCATCCACCCTGATGGCTAAAACCCGAGCTGTGAGGCCGTCCGGGAAACAGAAATTGGCACATGCAGAGTGATGGGACATATATACATTCCTTGATGGTGTGAGAATTTCCCACCCAGGAAAATGCAATTTTGTGTGTATCAATAGAAGTTGTGGCATGATGCTACTCTTAATTGCCCATTTACCTGATGTTACTTATTTATTCATGTTCTATGACATCAACGCAGGTTGTCAGGAGTTTTATGGTAATAATTCCAGCAACTGAGGATGCATGTTGCTTGAACGGCCTGGTTGCGCATTGTCGGAATCGTGGCAATGACGTCCTGAAAACGCGATCCCTGACTCCTGCTGGCGAAGGAGGGTTTTATGGAAAGTAACAGTTCTCTACCCTCTGTGACCCTTATCGCATTCTCAATGATTAAAAATACAATTACCAGGCACATTCGCCAAGTTAGGACCATTTTCTTACACTTTGTGATCAAGTGGGCAGGCGTTTTTGGACCTTTAGACAAGACTAAGATAATTTGGCGTTGAACCAGGCGACTATTTCCTCTTCTAGCACTTGAAACATTGGTGGACACCGCTTTGAAGAGACCGAGGAACTCGAGATCTCCGTTGTCAAGTGGTTCAATTCCCAGGTGGTTAACCTCTATGCTGAGGGATCAAAGTGGCTGGTACAATGTTACGAAAAGTGCTTAGAAGTGAACGGCGATTATGTAGAAAAGTGAAGTAGGTTTGTAGGAACTAAAGCTGTCCATAGAATTTTTTCCAGCGAATATATTATTTTGGCCAAACGGCTCTTTCTCTTCGAACATGCCTCGTAGTTAGTATTAAGAGCTCTGATAATTCATAAATTAATCATTTCAATTGTAAAATTTGGTCTTTATTATTCGGATAATTTTTTTAATGACTTAAAATACAGTCCTGAAACTACTTCGGGTCAGTGGACTAATTGCAGCAACTATGTTGTTAGCAGTAACATGTTACCGAGGACGTAGTTGTCAAGTACCCATTGGACGAAGCACCTTAATGATTACTTACTGAATAAGAATTTGGTGCCTCATGGTAACTTGTTGAAAATTATCTGTTGGAGTTGAAAAATTATTTCGAGACAGGTATCCGCTGGTTTTCTGAGTAATATGTCTGATTATTGCACAATAAATTAATATTGAACCTTCGGTTTTTAAGTCAGAATATCACAATTAAATGAAGAAATTCACGTTTCACTTTACACATTTTTCACGCGGTTGTCGATGGAATTTTGCAGTCAGTGAAGTGATATCTGCTGTCCTCCAGCCCTTGTTATGAACGTAAAGATAATGTTTAAGCGTTTTGCTAAGAACTCCCTTGATTGTTCTCCGAACTCACTTAAAACCTGTCTTGTGTATATGTCATGAATGCCGACGTGCAGACATAGAACCGTGCTCACAAATTCTCTGAGATAATGAATGCCTCGACTACTTCCTCAATTGGATCTTATGGTAGCGTTTCCCGACAAAATGACCAGCCCACGGGGGTTGTGCATCCTCCATATTTATACGTACATATATGTATGGTATATAAATAGTTACACGTGTGTGTACATATATAAGGGGCAGCAGCGCTTCAAAGTGTGCTCTAATCTCTTTACCAAGTCAGATCGTTTGGCACCAGCGGGAAACATTTTGAAACTGCAATTCGATGTCTCATGGGTTTCGTTTCGAGGAAGGCGAATGTGGGAATGCGTCGCGCTTTCGTGACAGTGGCGAAGCTAGAGGAAGAATACACCCGTAGCCCATGTTCCCTCAAGGGCCTGAACAACTCCAAAAATTGCGTTCGTTAACACTCGAGCATTCACCAAAATTCGGCACGATACCGCTTTTTTCTGTTTTTAGTAGATGGTTTCCGCAAACCTAGTCAGGTATTTATTACTTCGCATCCGAACTTAGGTAGAATTTAATAGTTCTAAAGACTGATTTTGATAATGCCTCTTAAATACGGAAGCAATAAATATGGGATGTCGTTGTTTTCTTCCAGTAACTGTTGTTAGATTAGCTACGTCGGAATCTTAATTAATGCCCTAGTTCTGAAAACAGTCGTTCCCCGCAATGAGACTTTTTACGTGTTTTCTCTCAAAAGAACTATTAGGAATTCCGGTAATTATTGTTTTTGATGTTTTGGAATTTTTAACCCAATCTTTATCTTTCGTAAATCGAACGCATTTCTTCCCAGCAACGCTTGGCCCAACACACGTAGCAGTCCGAACGTCCGTTTGATATGCGAGGGGAGAACTCGCCTAATTCTACTCAGCCGTCTTCGGTTTTGCAGAAAAATGTGGCATCCACACAGCTCGGGCTTAAATGAAGGTGTATAATTGTGTCTCTTTAATGTGGAACCAGGAAATCTCCAGTTACGTATCTCCACATTTATCCTGTACTCTTCTAATTTATCCTAATTTGTTAGCTTCTCCTCAAATTTCCCGTATATTTTACCCAGGTGAGGGTAACGCCTAAGTATTTAATCGAGCCTACACATTCCATTTCGATGTTCCCGATTCAGTAAGCGTAAGGGAGGGAATTGCCCTTTTTCCAAATATTCATCATTACACACCTTTTTAAGTTTAATTCTTATGTGTCGCGTCCCAGGGTTGTATATCATTAAGGTCATCTGATAAAGCTGCTGTGTCCTCTGGATCACGGATGTTTTGCTAAACCACTGCATCGTCAGCAAATTAAGGTATCTTACTATTGACTACGGAGTCAATGTCGTTAACGTTAACACACCAAGCGGTGGCTTGTATGGTACTAACATAAATAAATAAAATTTGAAGTACGAAGAAAAGAGGTCCGATAACTCTTCCCTGGGGAACATCTGAAGTAACCTCTACTGCATCTGAATTTACTCCATCTATGTACTCTTTGTTCCCGTCCATTCCAAAAGTCTTTTATCCAACCCAGGATATTTCGATATATGCCATATGCTTCTAGCTTTGCGAGTAGTTTACTATGAGGTGCTTTGTCATAAGATTTCTCGAAATCTAGAGAAACCGCGTCCACTGGAATATTTTTCTCTCCCGAAGTATGAATACAGGAAATAGGTCTGTAATAACTCGGTTCCTCATTGCCTCCGTGTTAAAATATTGGTGTTACGTTAGCCGTTTTCCAATCACTGGGAACCTTGTGATCTACTGGCGACTTCTTAAAAATGATATCTAGATACGGTGCAATTTTCGACGTTAGTTCCTTAAATATACGAGCGGTTATTCGATCGGGCCCGGAGGATTTTTAGGCATAACATCTTTCCAATTCCTTGTGTCGTGAATGGCATACTATGGGTGCTATCAGGGCCACGCCAAACTTTGAAATGATTGCATTTTAATGCACATTAGCGAATGACTCCGTCGAAGTTACTGTCGCGACCTGTCCCGTAATTTTAATTTTTCCATTTGACACTACCACCGGTGCAGTGAGCCCATTTCGAAAGGAAGATTCTCAGTTTTCGCGATGGATGGTGGTTGGGGGTGGAATACCTATTATGTGGAGTTCCCTTCCCAGAAGTAGGATCCTGTGTTATCAGCTTGAAAGTTTTCAATGGTTACGAGTACATATGTATGGGGGGAACTGGACGTCGGGAGTATAGCTCCGAATAGAAAATCGAATGATCTTGTAGAAGAGCACCCGTGGAGTTTTCTCTTGTTTGTAGCATATCCTCGCCACCCCAAATGGATATTTGTGTCAACCTTTTTCTCTCTACCCCCCACTCTTCTTCTCTTGCATATCGGTACCAATAACTTTGACTATGTCAGCTTTACACGCCTAAATATTTTGTCGTCCTGGGAGTTTGGAGAGAGGAGGTTAAGCCCCACGCAGCTATACCTCGTGACGTTTGCAAACCTTTAATAAATTGTCGGAGAAGTAGATGACTCTATTCAGTCCCCCGAATGTTCAAGAGCAAGGTTATTCTTAGGATGAGCGCCGGCCTATGTTTGAAGCGACCATTCGCCAAATGACGATCCATTTCACTCGTCTGTTTTATCTTGATTCCCGGGACATTATACCCACACTTGAGTGCACACTCTGACACTGCATAAGAGAGCAACGTGTACTAACTTTCTCGCTTACCTTGCCAGACCGCTTCCTTCCGCTCGCGCTCCGGTTGCCCGGGATGTCCGCCAACTGCCGACTTCAGCTTTTCGGCGATTGTTGAACGGGCGCGTTGGCTATGGAATCCGGTATGGGCCTTATCTGCCGCACCTAGGTAGAGTCGGCCATTTTCCGAGGAACGCTGATAAGCCTCCATGTGCATGGGAGATAGTGACACCTCTGGATGTCCTCATAATTATTTGGATACTTCACGGGATACTACACTTAAAATAAAAGGCGGTGTTTAGGGCTTCTTCTGGACTGTCTGAGGAATAGGATTGCTGATGTGCATAATTATCAATATTGTGTCTTTACTTAATTACTTTCGATGAATTATTTTCAATAGCGTGGCCTTTCATTTTGCCGAGAACTTCTCTTGTACCGACCCTCGTGAGGACCATCTAGCTCTAAAAGTGATAGGAATTCGGCGTTTCCATCGAAGTGAATATCAATGCTATCTTTTTACGAAAGTCGAATTGTGCAGCTGTGCCATATACGATCATTTCAAATGTCGAATTCATTTTCAGTCATTTCGATTGACTTCGTGATGAGATGTCGCTGTAAGGTCGGAGACGGAAGGCCCTTCGGGAGAGACTAATTCCCTCTTCAGCCTTACATTTTAAATTAGTGTGGCTCAGATGTAGTAGAGAAGCGGGAGAGAGGGAACGATTTCACTCATTTAATTGTCTCCTTCAGTCGCTCACTTTGAGCTACAGCCTTCAAGACGTATTACTTCGTCTTTGAGGGAAAGTGACTCATTAAAATGAAATTCCTACCAGAAATGAATGAAAGACTATTCAAAATTGAAGTTACTTAGTCACCTTCTTAAGTGGAATGGGTGAATCTTCCATATTGTGAATTACTCTGTCCTCTTCTACTGTCCGCATATTTCCAGCAGTTGAATGGTCCCAATTCACATTGCCAGTATCCTTCGCCACGCATGTCAAAGACGACAGCCTTCCGATACGTTTTTGTTTTTCTTCTGGTATTCCTGATCGAAGTATGGTCTCCCATGAATCTCTTTCATTCTGAGTTCGATTTGTTTTCCTTTCGGATGACATTAATGGGGGTTGATGCTCAGTCGGGAAAATTGGGGAAAATTCGGGAATAACCCAATTTATTCGAAAATTTGGCAAAAGGGCAAGTTTTTATGCAATTTTTTTATTGAGGCAGTTTGAGTATTGGGATCTTTTCTCACTACTTTGAAACTGATTTTTTTCCATTGGTGTTTTAAGACGGTACTCTGATAATTGACGTAGGACTCTTGATACGACTTACGCTAATAATTTAAATATTGACGGATCATAACAGAATGTACGTTTACTGCGCCATCTATTGATTGATTCCGAAGTTAGCCTAGTAGGTAGTTAGTAGGTAGCCTCTCGGTGAATGCAGATTACAATGCCTGCGAAAAACGTTGCACCCGTCAGTTGCGCAGTGCGGGCTGTGATTCGATATTTGTGCTCAACAAGTTCATCAGCTGCTCAAATTAACCGGGAGTTATGCCTAGTTTATGGGCATGCAGTAATTAGCGAAGGAAAGTTTGCACAATGGTGTCGAGACGTCAAATATAACTGTCCAAATGTGCGTGATGAAAAGAGGAGTGGTAGGCCAGACCGATGAAATCGTTCAAGTTGAACAAGAACTACGATTTGATCGATATTTAACCCTGCTCTGGCTAATAAACTTTTTATTGGACGCACCACTATTTACACGATTGTTAAGGAAAAATAAATAGATAGAAAAGCTCGGACATCGCATATTGTGTGCAATATGAGTACTGAAAATGCTTACCGATCAACACAAAGGGCAAAGAATATTGAGCAGATGAGCGTTTTTGGACGACCCCTGGACGTTCATTTAGGGTTCTGAGTAGCCTAAACTTCTTTGATCATGTCCCAACGCTGACAGCCAGTAGGCGATGTATAATTCAATCGGCGATGAAATATATATACCTTGATAATTTTCAGTCTATGCCCTTCAATATTTGGGTAAAAATTGGTCTGTTGTGAATCCCCCCCCCCCGCCACACACCATAGCGGTGGCTTGGGGGTACTAAAACGAATGTTTAAAAAATACTTGGCAACTCTCAATGCTCATATAAAAAAACAACTTACTTTTAGAATAATGAATGGGATTTTAATTTTTTTATTCGTTAATAAATGTAAATTCGTCATTTTGGTTGCCAGGATGACCACATAAGGACGTCCCTGCAACTATTTTGAATTTTAAATGTATATTTATTTGTGCAGAAGTATTTCAAAATGAAATACCGAGACAACCTGTTTCAGCTTCGAATAATGTTCAAGGTAAATGCATGGTTTTGAGCGTAGCGTCCATGTGGTTGCTACCGCGCGCATGCCGAATGCCTAATGATCGCATGCCCGCCTGCCTATTTTCATTCCTGTTTTGTTTATCTTTAATCTCTGAAGTATCTATTTTGTAAAAGCTTACTGTTTCTGGAGTAATGACCTCTCAAAAACTCAGTAGCATTTGACAATTATTTTTTTAACCATTGTCATTCTCTCCTCACCTATTAATCAATACTTAGGGTTGATGATTGTGGCTTTTTAGAGCAGTAGTTCCTGCCACGGTTCTCTGCCCTGATTCCTCGAAGCATTTATCCAGGTACTGTATGGCTTCTGAATGTTTTCTTTAAGCGTCAGCCTATTATACGATGGGACATTCTACGCCATGGAAGCGCATGAGGGCTACTTAAAAAAATTTAAATACTTTCTTCTTAAATTAAATATCTTAAAGAAATTTGCAATATTGTCGATAATCGGTAAGTGTTGACACGATATATAAAGTGAAAATCATAAATTTGGGCCCCTCGATAAACGTTACATCAACCATCCCTACATCGGACGCACAAGCCCTCGTGCCCCCTGTAGGCACCCCAGATGCAGGAGTTCCTTTCAAACCCCTGGGGAATGCCAGCCCCGACCCAAGCCCCGAACCCCCCTTCCACCTTGGAAAAACCACGCCAATGCTGCGCTAAGCGATCGATGCCCTTGTAGGAGAGGTCTTTGCCTCTGGGAAGAGGATTATTTCCTTTGCTCCACGTCATGTTTGCTCACTTAGCAATGGAACTATCGCCGTCTGGAATTTGATTGCCTTGCCCCAGCCGTCGTGGAAAATTGAACGCTAGAATTCTTTGCAGACCTCTGGAGGATGGCCAGCCAGCAAAGATGCCTTTACATGGTTTTGCGTTTGAAAATGACTACGTAAAACTCTTAAAATTCGGTGATCCAGTTGGTTGGATTTTTTCGCCGGGCTGGCAGGTGTCGTTCAATGCTCCGATGGGTTTCTTGAGCCGCGAAGCGTCTCCAGTGGAAAGGGGCGTCGTTGTAGGAGAAGCGTAGCCGCGACACGGTGAGGGCGGGTCCCCTGATGTGCGCCACCCGTCTGCACACCGCGACCGGGACCAAAATCTTTTGGAAACCAGTCGCTAGTGTGATGTTCGCTTCGTTTATTCAGAATTTTAATTGAAGTCCATGACATTTTATATTTAATGTCAGCATTAGTCGTACCTCAAAGGCTATATTAACACCGTTGAATATAATCATGTGTCATTTGGAATATCATTTACTTTGTCATTCGTTCTACATTCATATTCAATGGGTGTTGGTGAACTAGTAATTGTCGTTCAAATTGTATTATAACAATTATAGGGTATGTCACATGTACGTCTTCGATTTTTGTCTTCCCTTGTGACTATTGCCGTGCATGTCCTCATTTCAAGTCCGTTCGGTGGGCCACACCTCTGGCGATGTGATTTCATCTTTGTGGTCAGAGCCGTGCGGTCATTTATGGGGGGGGGGAGGGAGGTTCATAGAACTACCCCGCTCGCAGCGTGTACTGTTGCCTCCCCTGGGGTGACCAGTTGGCGCGGCGCGGTTCCCTCACTCCATTCTTTGCTGGCGTTCGGATGGGAGGCGTTAGCGCTGTGGCGCGATTGGTTCCGCAGGTGTGCCCTGGCTAATGCGCCGGCTTCGAAACGCTTCGGAAGCCGCTGTTCAAGCATTCTGTAGTGTACGTAATTAGCGAGGGGGAGTTGCCGTCGGAGACGAGTGCCGTTGGCGGAGCGTCCTCGTTTGTCCCTCTTAGCATGGAAGAGGTGAGAAGAAAATTTTTCAATGTTTATCGATGGCTTGGCATAGAACCTCGTTGGTGTGACTCGACGAGTAAGAAATCGGAGTAGGTAGCCTCACTTCCTAAGTGCCTTGCACAACCCGATGCGGACTCCCAGTGGATGGAGAGGAAGAAAGTGGGGTGGGCTGAATTGAGACATTCGGATGATCGTGGGCCTTGACAGTGGGTCAATGATGATGCTAAGGCCTTTCGTTGCATACTATGTCTTAGTTTCGGGTGGCATTTGGGGTAGCAGTTATGAGAGATGAATTTGGTCCGAGGATTTTGTTAATCCAGCGTTAGTTGCCGTCTCAAAAAAGGAAAGGCAGCCGAACAAGAGAACTAGAGAACAAAAAGTTAGATTTCACACGCAAGTAAAGCGGTTCTGAAGATCATCAATAAGAGGATGGAGAGAAGGTCAAATTATTCATTAGGTAAACAGTTTTGGTTCAGTAATGCCAGAGCACGCATGATGCCGTAGAAATTATGAGGGCACTAATAGAGAGGAACATAATATAATCAGGATGTATTTCTTTCGTGAATTTCGAGAAGGCGTTCGATTGAGTAATTTGGGTAGAATTAATGAATAAATTACAGAAGAAATTAGTATAATGAAGGGAATGTGGACTCATCCACAACTTGCACGTGTCCGAGACTATTCGGGTACATGTGATGAATGGGGAGTCGGGATGAACTGTGTTCGGACGTGGAGGTGGACCAATGTGACCATTATCACTCATGCTTTTCAACATTTACGTGGAGGAATTATAATCGCACATGGGAAGAACTAGAGATAGGAAGTCGGTGGAGAGTCAATATAATCAGATTTGCGGATGATCAAACTTTATTTAGCCAGTCAGCCAAGGTGATACAGTCATTTCTGAGCGCTTTTGGAAATCAGTGTAATAAGAATAGAATGACGATCAGTATAAACAAAACATAAGTTATGTGGCCTCCGAGAAAGGGGATAGGCTAGTTTTAATAGGAGGACAAAAAGTGGATCAGGTGCAGTAGTCTTCCTATCTTGTCTTGGACCAAATGGTTAATGTGGTTGGGCCGTAAGAAGAATAATTGCGTCAGGTAAGGATGTTTTCACGAGGAGGAGAGAATTGATGAAGGTGGCGTTGAATGTCGGATGTTATTAAAAGACTAGCGAAAACGTGGTTTTGTGCAGCGTTAAATGTTGTCCATTGAAGCAGAATGATAGGCGTGGATTGGAGGATTTTGAAATGTGGGTGTGGAGAAGAATGGAGGCGAGAGAAAGAAGGCCAAGTGGATTAAGAGGAAAATAAAAGAGGATGTGCTGGTAATTGTGGGGGGATGAGAGAGGATCGTTCGGAGAAATCCAAAGGAGGTGGGAAAAATGAATGCAAAGCATAAGGATTGGCTGTGGAATGTTGTAGACTGTGACAGAGGGGAGTTGTTGGGCAAATGAGGAAGGAATAGGATAGGGATGATTGATGGAATGAGTGGAGGGAGAACGTTTGTGGAATTGAAGAACTTGTTATTTCTAAGTAGCTTGTAGAGGGCAAAATTAGTCGGAGGTGTCAACTGGTGCCCTTTTAGATTAAGGTAAGAAATGTGGCGATGTTGAGTCTGTGTCTATCTAAAACCTATCTTGAACGGTAGGATGCCGAAAAATAGATTGGACGCTTTTGAAACGCTTATTGGACGCTTCGAGTATGGAGAAGAATGGAGGAAGTACTCTGAAAAAGAGGGATATAAGCGGAACATATTAATGTGGATGGGGGCGAAGAGTGGAAGTTGTTGGAAAAAAGCAAGTAGGGTGAAAGTCGAACAAGGCGTGGAAAGTGGGTGGAGGAAATGTCGATAGGTAGAGTGAGACGTTGATAAAGCCGCGGAAGAGGGGGAGCATGCGGGTAGAGGGAAGGAGAGGCAGTATGAAGGCACGTAACTTATTAAGAAATGAAGAAGGAACTACTATGAGGCAAACGTAAGTTCGAGGGATTCATGGAACATGGTAGTGTGTAAGAGGCTGTGAAATCCCTTTCTCTGAACCGGATACATCATCTTTAATAAGTCCTGATTGTTATACGGACTACTTGACATATTATTTATATTATATATTATATATATATTTTTTTTGCTCGAATATTCATCTAAAGACGTTACCGATTGCCGTTCGATTAACCCGAGGGTTTCCCTAGGGTCACCGGCTGAGGAATTTCGTCGCCAAACAGTGCTGAGGTGCTCTTGGCTTGCTCTGCCAAGTCTGATCTGCTCCAACTAATTTCCATGACGCGGCGTCGGACCGCCACTCCATCACGACGTCCATATGTGTGTGTGCGCACGCGTCCGAGAACGAGAGATGCGCTTACTCCTTTGGGTACCCTTCGACAGCACTATCTCTCTGTCTTCGCGGATGGTCATTCAGTAAAGGTCGCTCCGCGCAGGCCGACAATATTCCCTCCACTCTTTCGACCGTCGGTACATCAAAGTAAACTCGAAGAGACTTATCTTGTGGCATCTTTTCATGCGATAATTAACTTGCACCCGACGACTTGAAAGGGCTTTTATTTAGCAGTTCTGCACTTAGATATCGCAAAAATGTGAGGACATTCCTCCTATTTGGTGATAGAAAGTCCCCTCCCTTCCCAAGTGTTGATGTTTTTTAATGTAATCTTCCCGGATCAAATTGCTGAGAATTCATAATCACTGAGTAAGTAAAACTACATATTTTCGCAATAAACTTATTTTAGCACTGCTGGTTTGTACTCATATCCTGCATTATCAGGTATCCTAAAAACAGTCGTCCATTATAACCCATTCCGTCGAACAAACTTCCTCACAGACCTTTTTGCTGTAGCAGCAATCTATGGGGGGAAATGAAGGCACTATGCACATAACAGCTTCAGACTTCTCCTTCGTCCAAGTATAGGCAGGGCTGTCTTATGGTAGCTGGGGGCCTGAGGCATCCCTATTTTTAGGCCCCTCCCATTCACATTATGAAGCACATACTTTACGCGCACCCTTTTTCACCCAGCTGTGTGCATTTGCTCGCGAGCTGAAATTTTACTGGCGATCGGATGTTATTGGCAATTCCATGTTGCTATCCCGCCTTATAAATATAACCTATCCTTTTTTTAAAAATGTTTTGGTCCTAGTTCTGTTGTTTAATTTGGAATTCTGTTGTTTACCAACTTGCTATTAATACTAATACTTCTAGACTCTTCGTTGTCCTCTTAATTGCATATCATCAATATAGTGGTAAAAACGCCACAGAAGAAGGGCTGTTTCTTCTTGGAAAAATTAAGCACTTTCTTCCAGGTCCCTCCGCCGCAGTTATATGTATTCTCAAGCTTTTCGCTGAGGAGACTTTGTGCCCTTCTTTGGCTTTGCTTATGATTCAGCCTGGAAGTTGCTAACTTCAGATAACCGTGGGAAAGAGTATGACCTCGGAGCCCAGTGTTATGATTGCTTCGAAGAAATAAAAAAAATTTTCAAAGAAAGATTTCTTTGGTATTGTCATACATGATGATTAATAACTTTGAAAACCACTCTTGTTTTCATTCTGCTCGCCGCTCTCCAAAAGAAAACTATTTTAATCAGTGGATTTTCTCTCAACGAGAGAATCTGAACGATTTAGTTCCCATAAGTATTGGGTCGATTTGTGTGATTTGAATTTTCGTATGGAACCGTCATTTTAATGAAAATGGTTGCACTAAAATTCCATATATTTCGCAGGCACTGAAGTGCCCGATTTGTGTTTTAAATACCACATAAGAGAAGTGGAAATAGAAATAAAAATTATTCGTTTTCAAAATGTTCCCGGCCCCGGGAGGGTTTTCTGAAATCGAACTTGGAACCATGAGTGGCGTGGGATGAGAGTATGTTGCCTATGCCCTTCATCTCCCCGCCTCGGTAGAGGGGGTATCCCGCTAATGATTATGTTCTTTTCGAACGCTCAGCCCCGAGAAGTTAACCCACGCTCTGTCAAAGAGGACAAGATGGTGGTTGGGGATAGGAAGAGGGTGGGTTAATGCAACCGCGAATTCGTTTCATTTTTCTCGGGTTATTAATGGCTCCCCGCGGCCTACACGGGACGTGATGACACCCCAGCTTTTCGTGGACCAAAAATCTTCCGGTACGTATTTTAACGCCGTGACGTGCATTCTTTGCGTCCGATCGGCCTTGGATGAACTGACGACTATTTTGTTCAATGATGATTTTAAAAGTGACAGGATGACATCCTACAGGGAAGCACCAAGCGGAGACACAGTCTCCGCACCGCAGTTCATTTTCGCGTGTATCGCCACTTTTTCGTGCTTTTGTCAATATACTCTGTCCCGTCCATTGGTGTTGTTACGCCACCATAGTTGTTGACGGAGAGCCACACTCGCACACTCAAGATGTTGGGTCCGCAAACGGCTCAACAAACTTAATCCGGTCGGCAGAAGGCATTCTCCGGGCAGGAATGCTTTCGGAAATGTTTGACCATTTGGGAAAACAGTCTTTTACGTCTTTGTGACCTAAAAAAATACTTCCGAGTGACTCCAGTCGGGGCTACCATTTTGAAAATGCTTGAAATAGAAGGCGTGGAAATAAAGAACGGCTATTCATTTCTCTGATACTCCCTTCGCCTACGACTTACGTCCGTGGTGAGGTAAACCTTACAAGGTGTTATGAAATCCTTTCTTATGCCTATGCTAGTACTAATTGCCTCGCTATTCCTTTTACTACGTACATCTCCCTGCATCTTCCATCGCTAGTGACCTTGCTGCATGGATGCAAAACTCAAATCACTACTTGCTGTTTAGTCACAGACAGCTTCAATTTTCTTTCCTCTTTCCTTTTAAATTTCCTTTCCTTCTCCCACTAAACAGGGTGTAAATATGTAATCCATGGTTGTTTGTAATTGTTTTCACCATTTTTTACTCTAAATAAAAACCGCTTCGTGTGACTCTGGTTCGCCTGGCGCTACCCAAGCACGTTTCGCTCTTATTGGCTGAGACAGTTGGTGCACGGAGTGGGCCGCCTTCCCGCTCGAAATTCAGGGCCAAATGGGCGGCGCTCGACTCCCGCTTCCGGAGAAGGGACCCCCCTAGGTGGGCGGGGTAGGGTGCGGGCAGGTTACTCTGGGCGTCATTCCACGGGGAGGACGCGGTCCCTCCGTCCGAAGAGACGGGGAGTCAAGGGGAGGGGGGGCTGGGGCCGGACCGTGACGGAGGTGTCTCTCTCCATTTTGTAATCCGTTTCCTGTGCGTTAAAATTCGTGGGGCAGTTTAGTCAGCTTTGCTACCGAGCACGGCTTTTAAATCTTCCAATCCCCTGCCAAACTGTATAAGGTTTCTTCATGCGACGCAAATGACTATGATCAGTTTGGTTTGGACATATTGTGTGGGATAGCCATTGATTTTTTGAATGCGGGAATGGGAAATAATATTCTTGAAGATATTAATACCCATTCCCGCCAGGAGGAGGAAGTGTTACAGTTTAAGAATACAACAATATTCCGTTTTATTTCTGTGTTATTCTTTCCTTCAGTGCTATATTATTTCATCCTGGCGGGGGAGGGGGCGCCCCCAGTCGCTGCGTGACATTATCCAATTAATAGGATCGGGCGCGATATTTCCTCGGAAATATCACGAGCGATTATTCAGGTCGAGAGTGCGTCCAGCGGCGCCGCCCGGATGCGAGCTTGGGCCTTTTTTTGGGGGGCCCTGACTCCCCCCTATTCCCCGGGTGAGCAGCCGGTGTTTTCCCCGGGTGGGGAGACCACCGGCTGCACGACTCACTAGTTGGGCGCGGTAGCCACGCGGCCGCCCTTAGTGCACTCGCCGCCGGTTACTGCCACCTGGAATTACCTATCTGCGGTGAGGGGAATAATTGCTTGCCCCCACTCCCCCAGCTCCCTAGTCCCGTGGAGAGTTTTTCGCTTGCAAATATGGTGACTCACGTAAGCTTCCTGATTCAGTAGACTTCCGTTCTGAAGGATATTCGCCCTATTGTAAGGTCGATACGCTATGTATGGACGTCATTAGATCACGTTATTCCGGGGTAAATTTGCCATGACTTTGCGTTGGTCTCCTCGAGCTTTATTTGGAATTGGAAATTAACAGTCATTATAGGTACTCAACAAACTGGTGACGGCCATATTTCATATTCTACAGTTACTTATTTGTATGGAAAAAGCTGTGTTCAAGGCTTAAGGATTCGTTTTGTTATTACTTCGTGGATCGCCGATGTGATCCTAATTTTGAATGCGATCCCGGTGGGCATTACTCCATTTCCCGTTCTAGCAAATCATCGTTAGGGGAAATTGCTACTAAGCCTTGTCCGAAGAATGCAAATGGAGAACGATCTCGGTTCCTTAGGTCGCAAATTTGGGTCTCTTTCATTCAGCATTCAATGATGTTTTCCCCTTCGCATGCTCAACGAATCATCCCACCTCCGAGGCCGCTTTGAGGGCCATGATTTTTCTCGAGGCTTCCTTAAATCGAGTATGGGTTCTTAGCCACGGGTTGGTTTGCTATGAAGAAGCTCTTCCCTTCCCCCTCCATGCCATTCCTTTCCCCGTCCTCCTTCTGGGCCCTTGACCAAACATTTACTGAAGCAACGACACTTTTAAAAAAATAGGTTAGATATATCCGTGGAGCTGTGGCAGAAAAACTGGGCTCTATCGATGGAATAATAGGAAACGAATGATAATTCCATCCAGAGGTGTTACATGTTGGTTGGTTAGACCTCGAAATTCCGCGTCGAGCCCTTGGGATCCTACGCGGAAGGACCTATTTTCGGAATTGATCAAGACAGGTCAAAGCTGAAGGATTATAAAGTCACTCCGTTGTTGGAACTCCAGGTGTGGAAGGGAGCCTATAGAATCTTAGTTCAACAGAAATGACTCACAATGGCGATAAATACAAATAATTCGAGTTGAGCAGTAACACACATGGAAAAATTGTAGTTTCGCGTGACATGTGTGGGTGATATCATGACGAGAACTTATTGAGGGAAATTTCACTGACGGAAGGACCGATTTGAGGAATCCTTTTTCCACACACCAATCAGGATCGCAACGATATGCTACATGATTAGCGATTAAGCATCATTATTAATCTAACCCATCAACCCATCAGCACCATTAATTACCTTATGAATACTTGGCCGTTACCCTCACTCACGACCTTTTTTCTTGGTGAAACATATGCGGGAAATGTGTGGACAAGCTAACAAAAAAATAAGATTTGTTTAAAGATGGGGAAATGTGATGAAAAGGTTCAAGAGAATTGTTATATTCCGCTGGTTGGGCCGCATTTAGAATGTGCAGCTAGAATATGGGATCCTCATGGAGTAAGATTGAGTGCCGAATTGAATCGCGTGCAGCGTAAAGTAGCTGGATTTGTAAAACGTTGTTATGACAAACTGAGTGGCGAATCAAAATTATTAGAGGATCTACGTTGGGAATCATTTATGGAGCGAGGTCTAAATTACAGATTAAATCTCTTGCAGTAATTGGAAGGATTTCTCTTCTGCGATGATATTGAAACTGTTTTAGTAGCCCCATAGTATCATGATAGGAGAGATCATGCCAATAAAATTCGAAAGATTAAGTATACTATAGTAGAACAGATTTTCCCACGAACGGTATGGGATCAGAATAAAATAACGTTGCTAATGCGTTAGGAGTCAAAGGTGTCTCGGGTCAAGGGTAGCCTGGTGTGTAATCATCCCTGCCACAAACCCTAGCGGTGGCTCGCAGGATACTAAATAGATGTTTAAAAATAAAATGGCCTGAAATCGTGTCCTAAACGCACGCGTGGAGGATTTTAGGGTAAAATGTAGGCGTGCAGTGGTGCTTCTGCCGACAAAGGAGCTGCCATTGAGCCTCGAAGTCCTCTTCTTCTGTATGCCCCCTCCGAGTGTCCATGTATGACGTGGCGTGTCGGGGTTGTGGATATTAAGTCCAGAATGCGACGGTCTCTGCGAAGGGGTGAACGCCACGGAGCGTAGGGGAGGCCAGCGGCGGTGGGCCTCTCTCATCCACAGTCGCCAGTGGAGGAGACTTCTGCTTGTGCCTTCACTTGGGGTCTTCGAGCATCGTTTCCCGTCAGGAGCCCTTTACCCCCTAACCTCTTTCGGGTAAGAGCTGGAGTGATGTCATTTCCGTGAAAGCGAGTGACGGGCGGCGGATGGTTAGTGTCAATCAATCCCTGCCAATGAGGCGGGCTCCTGTGTCACGCCGCTCCAATTCGGGGACATTGCCGATTTCATAGATGTTATCTTATCGCTGGCTATAACACGCCACGACCATATCTCAACTCCGTTTCTGAATAAGCGAATCTAATAAGTCATAACTCTGATGACTAATGGGATTGAGGGTGACGAATTACTCTTTGGCGTTTATAGAAATTTTCTACTTTATGTAATCCGAATGATATTTGAGCTTGAGAATTAGTTTCCGACGAACGTAAACAAATATGATGGACGACTATCCAAAGATTAGTAAGGTTATATGGACACGGAAAATCTTTCGTCTTTCATCTTCAATTATTATTATTATTATTATTATTAGACCGGTTGCCCGTCAATGCCAGTTATTTGAGTCACGACGAAAATCATAAAATTGAAAACTTGTGTAAATTACTAATTTGATTTTTTAGTGATGTGACGACTGAAGTCAGTCGTATTCATTAAAAAGCTTCGCCGTTATTCCTTGGGGATAGGTGTGCTTTGCGTCGTGATTCCGTGGCTGATCCACAGTCAATATTCGATATTTACGAAGCCGACGATTGTCCAGAAACCTAATAATGCGTTTTAAAGTTCCAGAGAAAAATGGCAGAAGGGAATATTGAAAAGGAAGAAATTCCGTTAAATATAGTACTGAAAGCATCGATGAGTAAGTAATTCGATGAAGTGATCTGTCGAAGTCCACCTTATCGGCACCGCCGGAATAAATTCTCTTATGTTTTTTGTGGAATGACCGAATAAAAAAAGGTTCCCTTCCGGAGATAATTTACCGTTTAAAAAAGTCTCGAATGAAATAATCCCGGCGATAGGTACTATATGTCAACATCTCACAGCCTTCTTCGCAATCGACCCAAAGAGTCGTCACACCGCTGACGATTTTACAACTTGTGGATCGGGTCCGTTGCCTAAGGTCAAAGAGGAGAATTCGAAATATTCATAAAGGCTAGTAGAGAGAATCAACTCCACGCCATTCTCACGCCACGACAAATCAGTCGCTGGAATAAAATAAAAAACGCCAATCAAACGTTACGAGAATGTCGACTTCTCGTAGGGCAGCAGCCACGGCGCGCTCTCGAAGCGTACTGTCAACTTGTAGTGTGGGTTGTCTCGGAAACCCCCACTAACGATTATCTCTACCAAGGATAAGTATCCTCCAGCATACCAGACAATGTATTGTGATATAGTGTGGGTTTCTCGGAAACCCCCACTGACGGTTATCTCTCCCATGGATTACCCCCCAGCATACCAGACAATGTATGGGATTGTAGTGCGGGTTTCTCGGAAACCAAGACAAGACAATGTCCGCTACCCAATTTCCTTGTTGCTACAATTTAACTATGTAGCTACTTTGAAGTCATCCCTTCCCCCCGGAGGCGCGATGGCCGCGCTATCTCGATGCCTTACAAAGCGAGACGATCCTGGAGCAGGGACCTCATTCCTCACCCGATACCCTGCCTCTGAGACCGTCGGTCGAGCCTACGACCACACCAGAGATGCCCAGCCTTGCCCCCCTCGCTCGTCCCTACTCCCCGGTGCCCGAACTCCATAGCTTGAAAAGGGTTAAATAAAGACTCATTAACCGAATACTACTGTCTCATTCTGTGCTACGCTCCCACCAATGATGTCGCGACCGCCAACCACGCGACAACCTGATGAAATTGTTGATCATCGAAACCATGACCGTGTATTAATAAATTATAATGCTCAATTTCTGTTCGTATCATCACATCGTCGATATAATGTATATGGGTATATATAGATATATAGGTATAACAAAATATGATTGGAGAATGCGTAAAAGGACACTCATATTTAATATAGTTTGAGCTTTCGGCTCTCTCGTAGGCCTTATTACTCAGGGTAACCTCGGCGGAGAGGGTTATGTAGATTGTGCAGGAGTGTGTCCAGGGAGTTTGGGTTCTTACATGACCACGGGTGGAGAGTGAGTATGGTCAAGAGCGTTTAGTGTGCGTTGTGTGGCAGCTGGTATAGTGGAGGTATTGTTGTTGTTATTGTATTGTTAGTGGGTTTATTATGGACGGCGGTGTGGAATATTTGATTAGTAAGAGAAACATAGCAGTTTCAGTCTTAAATTTGTGGAATTCCTTCATGATGAGGCTATAAATAAAGAAACTTTGCAATTCCACGTGAAGAATTAAAGAAAGGTGTGAAGTATTAAATCTTTATGCGGAAGTGTCAAGTTCTTTTTCTACCCTCATTATCAAGAGAAATGGTAACGTCAAGAAAAGTGTGCAGAAAATGAATGTTTCAAGGGAATCCATGCTATGTGTCTAGAGAAGGATTAAATAAATCATCTATATATCTGGCCCAAAGTTTCTTTGCCCCCCCGCCCCCGCTTGCAGGCCGCTCGCCTACGCCTCCTTGACCTCCGCGGCGTGCCCCGTGCATTGCCTTCATATACTATACGCCACTTGGGCAGCCCACCGCTGCCACTGAGGGCTTGCGTTCGAAGTGGTACGGGGTCCTGGCAGCCCTGAGATGTTGTACCGGCGGCTTTTACGACAATTGGTCTACAGAGGCAATCGGGAGAAATGAAATTTTTGGGCATGATGGTCGTGGTCTCTTATTGCGCCTGCTAAAGTGATGCCTTGCATCCATCGTCTGTTCGGTGGTCATTTCCCTCCACTCCCCACTGTGCTGACATTTATTACTTGTATCTCTGCGTTAAAATCGAAAGCTTGATAATTACACGATTTGGATTTCCTTGGAACTATGGTAAATGTGAATGAATAAAAAACACGTTTTCGTTGAAATCATTCGTCCTTTGCTAAGTAGCTACTTTTTTCCTTATGTATCGCAATTCCTAGCACTCTTGGCAATGAGTATGGCATTGGTCCACTTTTTTATCCTCCCAATTCCGGTCAAACTGTCATTTTTCTACATCGGCATTCCTCCTCATCACCACCGTCAATGGTTTCCATAACGGTTCGCCGTCCATTCTTGCCCTCCCCTTTGGTATTTATATTTATTTATGTAATATTATTAATGTTTTGTAGTTACTGTGTAATGTTTTATGTAGGTACGCTTAATTAGTTAGCCTCATCTAACGAGGCACACATGGAAGAACACTCAGCTCTTACCTGTGCATCAATTCCAGTACTTCCTGTCCAATAGGACAATCCTTTTTCTCCCTCTACCTCGCCTACCTAACCTTCTCCCCACTACTGGAGAATTCCACCGCTAATTAAAATGTTCTGTATCCACCTCTCCAGCCTTCTTTGGACTTTTTCCAATAATGCTCTCCCTCCACGCGGCCTAGCACTTCTCCGCACACGCATTTTCTATACCTACATCTACGCCTATCATTTTCCTCAGTGACCAAGTTTCGTTGACGCACTAAGCCATTCTCCATGCTAATTTTATGAACTTCGTCTTGGCCCTCCTGTAACTCCTACTCTGAACACAGTCCATCCCGGCTTTCATTGGCCATTCGTTCATTCTGCCCAAATTACTATGCCGCACGTATTCTAGAGATCCAGGAAGCTAATACATCCTGATTGCACTTTGCTTCTCTCTATTAGTGACCGCATTAATGATATGGCGTTATGCGTGCCTCTCATATTCCTTTCCCCAAACTGATCATCCCCTAAGTAATCATTACCACTCCTCTCCTTCGTTTTATTGATGATCCTAAGTACCACTTTAGCGGCGCGGGGAATCAAACTTAAAGTTCTATCCGGACGACTTCTATCTCTTTTTTGTGATGCGAACTAACCCTGGCCGTATTCTTCCCTCATAAAAACTCTTCTTTCCATATTTTCCCGAAACCTTAAATGGTTGTGCAGGGATGTTACCTATCCTCACGGCCTTATTTGATTGCATGTCCCTTAATGACCTTCCTCTACCACAATCAGGTATTACTGGAACTAAGCTATCCCTCTGTTCGACATATTTACTTTCGATGTCTAAACATGCCTTCTTTAGTTAATAGATCCTCTATGCATTTTTTCCATTTCTGTTGAATATTTCCTGGCGATATATGGTTACTTTTCCTGACTTATCTTTGATGTTTTGCGCGGATTTCTCCTTCCTCCTTCTGGAAGGTGTTTTAACCTTTCTGTATTGCACACCAATTCCACCCTCATTTGCGGCCTCTCCGTATCCTCGTATTGTCTTCTTTTACGCCTCTTTCGCCTGTCTATTTTCCCATCTCAGTTCATTGTTCATCTCCTTGTACTTCCGTATACCTAATTTTGCAATTCAATTCTTTCATTTCCTTCCTCTGGTGTCTCTTCCTAATCATCTCTGCTGTAATCCATGGTTTCCTTGACATTTTGTGACTAACTTTGTATCGTTTCTCCAGTGAATTTCGATGTTCCATTTGTTTTTTCATATATATATATATATATATATATATATATATATATATATATATATATATATATATATATATATATATATATATATATTCTCATTTTTCTTGTACTGTAGCAGTATTCCTATCATCGCTAATACTATTTTCTCCTGCCTCCCGGTACTCCTTTTTTCATCCCATTAATTTGAAATGCAGTAGAAGAAGTTCTCTTTGCCTTCTTCATTTGAGTTTGCACCTGACAACACCAATGAAAATGGTCACCCCACCGGAATCAGATGCGTTTGCTACCGCCTCACTGAGCCTTCCGTCCTTTTCCTACCCTTCGACACGGTTTACCCTACCAGAAGCGAATATAATTTCCCCTTCCAGAATAGCCAGAGGTCATCAAAGCACAAATCATTCCACTATATCGATGTTATAGTCCATAGGGAGGGATTGTTTTGTTTTCTGGAATTTATTTTACGTTCTTTCAGGCTTATTTCATTGTTCATTCTTTAAGGAACGTAAATTAATTCTACCATTTTTCTTCCATTCCTCTCTCAGCTCTGCTGCTGATATTGTAATTTCCAAATGTGATACGCAATAGGAAATTCGCAATGCGCGAGTGACCCGCTCTCCATCCATATATTTTTGTACCCTGCAAGCCCCCGCTAGGGTGCGTGGTAGGTGGTGAATACACACCACACTAATTTTGACTCGAATATGACCTCAGGTCGGAAAATGTAATTCTGATCCCTTATCGTTCGTGGAAAAAATGACTTCTTAAATTCATCTGCTCTACCCTTAATACCAGTATCTCTATTTTTAGTGACATGATCTCGCCTACAATAGTTCGATGCATTTTCGACATCGTTGCCAAAGAGTCATCCTTCCAATGTATGCAATAGATTTTATCTGTAATTTAACCTTCGCTCTGTGAGTGATTCACAGCCTAGCTTATCTAATATTTTGGATACGCTACTAAGTTTATCATTAAATGTTTTTACAATTCTGACCTCGACGCTGCACGCGATCCAATTCGGCAATTAATCCAACTTAGTGAGGATCCCAGATACTTGCAGCATATACTAAATGAGGCCTAACCAACGGCAGATAACATTTCTCTTTGACCTTTCAATCACGTATACTAAGTACTCTTCTAATAAATCCGAATTTTTTGTTAAATTGTCCACATATTCGTTATATGTGTTTCACACTGGAGAGATCGTGAGTGAGGGTACCGCCTAGGTATTTAATTTGAGTCTACATAAGCCATTTCGGAGTTCCCAATGCAGTAGGCGTTCGGGTGGAAATCGCACTTTTTCCAAAAATTCATGACTCTAATTGCCAAGTGTCGCACCACCGTTGTATAGCATTTAGGTTATCTGACAAAGCTGCTGTTTCGTCAGGATCACGGATATCTTGGTAAACGCTTTCTTCTCTCACCTGTGCTGTGATTTGTCTCACAATCTCTCTTGGCCTATCCAAACAAGCGTGGCACATCTATTGTAAGCCTTTTTTTCTAAGGACTATTATAGTATAACAATGCATCATATTGAGTTTGAAGTCTAGCCAGCGAAAGATAACATTTCTCTTTGGCCTTTTCATCACGTTTATCCAGTACTCTTCTAATTTATCCTATTTTTTGTTAGCTTGTCCACAAATTTCCCGTATGTTTTACCCAAGAGAGGCCGTGAGTGAGTGTAATTTTTAAGTATTTGATCGAGTCTTCACCTTCCATTTCGGTGTTCCCGATTCAGTAAGCATAAGGGAGGGAATTGCTCCTTTTCCAAAAATTCATCATTATTGTTTGATTCTAAATGTCAAGTGTCGCAGCAGCGTTGTATAGCATTAAGGTCATCTGATAAAGCTGCTGTATATTCAGGATTACGGAATCACGGTAATTCACTGCATCATAGGCAAATAAATATATTCTACGAGTACTAGTGGTCAGCCACATCCACCATCGCCATTTTCGGTGGCGTGACCACCAACACAGAAAAATCGGCGAATTTTCATTGCTATTATTGGTATTTTAACGATCCAAGGTTCGTTTTAAAAAGGAAACCTAACATCATTACAGTGCCGTGGTATTGGGAGGAATATTGCACTTCCAAGCATACTCTTGACGACCACTTAAATTTCACTGAGCGATTCTCGACCATTCGTGGTCTACACAATTTCCCCTTCCCCGTCATACCGTCCAAAAATCCGAACCACCTCGCCTACCTAGCGTTCTTATTTTCCCATTTTTCCTCATATTCCCCGCATCCAACTTTTTTGCTTTCCATGGGTTCTCTCGACGACGCGCTCTCGTGCTCCACCACGCACTTCTTGCTTTGCGATCCTCTCTGACCATTTCACTCTTTCCATTCTTTTCCGCATCCATTATCAGAAGTCTGCATTGTGCGCTTATCTTCCTGCCTCGACAATCCAATTACAAACCTACGCTTCCTATAAAAGGCTCCGCTAATCTTTTCTTTGCGTATTTACCTAAGGCCGCCGTCATCAATGCTCTCTTCCCACGAACTAATTTACCTACCAGAGTAATTCTACTTCTGTAGACAATGCTATTTTTGTCAGAAATTCTATCTATATATAATTCCTTCTCTCTATAGCGAGCTACCTTAAACTTTGCCTTCCGATTACCTGATATGCTCAGTACGGTGGGGTCCACCCTTTGTTTGGCTTCAACCCTTCGATTCCTACCAAGTGATTTTGCCGTGTTACCGGCCTGACCTGCTCTCGATGTCACCGCAACTCACGAACCAATCAAGCACGCTCCAGTCAGGTGAGAGAGAGTGGGAGCTATTGATTGTATCGTAATGAAATTAAAAAAATATATTAAAGACGCTAAGGATATTTTCCCTTTAAATATACCTACCGATTGTTGCCACAGGGTGGTCAAAAGGAGCAGAAAAATAAAAATGTAATAGATTGATGGTAGAAAACGTACAGAAATTTTCCAAAAGTTCTGTAATCAAATCTCAGCCATCACAGGTAGTTGTGTTTGGGCGTGCATCGTCGTAAGGGAATGCCAATGATCCTTTCTCTTGCAATGCACATTGGCACGTAGCAATTGACGAAATGATTCTCCCTGATCAAGGGTTTCCAAAGGAATGTATCCTAAACATACCACCATCGCTTGCGTCGATGATTGCTTGAATGCGAATCTTCACGGGAAACTTCCCCTTACATGAGGAATATTAGTTATAAATCCTCCATCTGGACGTAATATTGACTGTGTTAATTCACTTTATCTTCTCGGAGCTCACTGTAATTTTGGATAATTATAGCGTATAGTTTAATGTGATCGCTTAGAAAATGGCTGGCATTTTGGTTCCAGATGCCGAGTTCAATACAACCGTTTATAAATACGTCATATCACCGAATACGTAATCCGTATGCATCAGTGGTCGAGGCTAAGCTGAATGCACCACCATTACTGATGTGAGTCCTCTTGATGAGGTATTTATTAGCGCTTGTTCGACCCACCAATCCTCGAATTCCCCAGATCATCCAGTGATTAATAAGAAACACACCAAACGGCGTTGTCATAACTATAATCGTTAGCATTGCCCTCGATCGCGCTGTACCCGCAAGTATGTATGAAACAAAAGAAAATAGTATCTCTCGCGTTGAAGCTGTAACGAATGATTTTTATTGTGTCTAACACTTTTTTTTGGTGAAATAACGAACGTAAAATATCAGCACGTTTTTGGCCGAAAATAAGTTGGAATTACTGGTAGTTTTCATTACTCTTTGATTCTGGTTTTGCTTTTCGGTTGTGGGACAAAACTCGGTTAAATGGTAAACTCAGTTCGGTCCTTGGTGGTGTGTAATTATCAGAGGAAACGCCGTTAGGGGTAAGAGTTCGTAATTTGGTCGGGGTAAGGTGTTGAAGGAATGGAGGAAGGGTGAAGAATACTCTTGTCGACGTTCTTTATGGCATTAAACCTTATTTCAAATGCAGGCTATGCAAACATAAGGTCCTAGCTGTATTCCAGATCCAGCGTTTCTAATTGTTGACACTGTGTTACTTAATTGGCTTGTTGTACGGAAGTCGAACTTCCATTCATTAATTGTGCCTCTATTGATCTTACGCTGAATGATTCTCAACATTCTACCAGCATCATTGTCATGGGGCATTCTATTATCTTTTCTAAATCCGTCAAAGCATTTCTATGGCCTGAGAATGACAGCATGGACGATAAATTCCTCGAAGAGCTCGGGAAGTCAGGTGACATGCAACCTTTTCGCCATCTCGAAGTCCAATTAGCATAGGCTGGTGCTCCAAGCCACTGCTTATCGTGGAACCCCAGTTTTCCGGCTCCACGATTTCTGAATCAGCATCCCTTCTCGAGAGACAAGCTCCGATCTTCCCGCTCGGCTACCACGCCCATATTCACGCCCAGTGACGTGTTTGTTTATGTAACACGCGTGCATGGGAAGAGAGCGTCATCTTAGCTGCGCGGAGGCCATCTCACGGCGGACGGAGAAAGTATATGCCACCACGTACTACTACATACCTGTATTATGCCCACATCTTTACCTTAACATTTTTACGCTTGTCAAACGCCACCTTGAATATTATATGCTGCCCTATATGATCGTCGGACTTTAGTTACATGATGAAGGCTCTGTATCGGCAATCTCTTGGTTTGGATTTTTTTTGGTAATTCTGCCAAATTAAGAAATGACCTAACAAAGGAGTCAGTTAGGAGTTTGTTTTCGGATCGGTTTTTTGAACTTCGGCCCGAAATTAGGACTCAAGATGTAAAAAAAATCTTCCGAAAAAGGTATCACAAATTTTCAGCCTAGCGGTTAATTTGATAGGTGACACCATTGTAACACTTCCCAACTTCGTACGATATTACCACATTCTTAGTCTCATTTCCGTTTCCCCCGCCTTGTCTGTGGCTTGCCAGAAAGATTTGCGACCTTAAAAATGATGCAGCTTGGGTGAACTCGGGACGATATCCAGAGGCGCCATCCTAGCCGACCGGCCTGCTACCCAATGGACCCCACCCGCAGGGCTACCACGCCCTTAGGGCTCGGCTATCCATGTCAAACGGACGTGACTCTCCGATAGATGCGTTAGCTATGGTTATGCAATTGTTAATCGGTTCTTCTCCTTCGCTATCGTGTGCGTGGTTACGTTGGCCGGACGGGGGCGCTTTGATGCTGTGTTGTTCATTCTCCTTTCGCTCGATTCCAGGGGGGAGGGGCAGAGGGCGGAGCCTCCCGCCCAAGCAAGTGGGTCAGCCCCCCGGGGGCACCGCGGTCATTTTTAAGTTGCCTACCGCGGATACGCCCACAATCTTTCTGATTAACTCGCAACTGGGTCTCTCGAATTTCTCTGGCTTGGAGACGCGGGGGTTGCATTGCGATTGCTCTGTCATCCATCCAAACTGCATTTTGTTCCGGAACCCCTGGAGAAAAATGAAGATCATCTCTCGAAATGGAAGGAACGTGCCAATGAATGCTTGCTGTTTTCGCGTCGTTGAAGTTGAGCGAAATTCGATGGATCAACGAATTCTAATGTATTATATTATTTTGTCAATTATTCCTGATATATAATAATGACCTCTATTTCTGTTTGTGAGTCGCTCCCAGAAAAATCTTTTTTAAGGGTACACTTTGATTTTTGACGAGCATCTTTATTTGTCAATGTACAAAATGAGATTCACAAAAACACCATTTTCGCTAGTATCGCACTTTTTTGTCAAAATGACATGATAAGTGAAGCAATTTAACAAGTAAACAAAGTAATCTGAAACTAATAGAGCTTGTTTAAGTACAAAATAGAAACAGGCATAATCAGATGTTATCTTTCAACGTGTGTTGTCGCACAGCATATATATATATATATATATATATATATATATATATATATATATATATATATATAGACACACACACATATATACATATATATATATATATATATATATATATATATGTATATATATGTATATATATATATACATATATATATATATATATATATATATATATATATATATATATATATATATATATAGCCTAATCATCATCAGTATTTAAATCACAAGATTCGTTTGCATTCTTAATATTCAAGTATGTGGCTAGTTTGTATGCTATACCTTGTATGTTAGAGTTACGTGTTTTTACTCCACGTGATCATTGTAGCTCATACCAAATCATATGCAGTCCCGCAAGCATAATTTTGCAAATCTGCATTTCCATCTGTGAAAATTTAATTCGAACTTAAGAGCAAATATTGTTTGTAGAAGATCGGACCGTGTGTCAAACGATTGCAATCTCCCCACAGAAACTTCCCCATTCGTTTTCATTAGAAACTTCAACCCTTCGTTTGATGCTCACATTTACGTTTTCTTTTATTGACATTTTTCTTTGGTGTTCTCGTCAAAGGTTACTTTAGTTAATCTTCCTCAAGATCCCATAACCGGTAGTCAATACGTGGGTGTTTGGAAAGTCATCAAATAGCATGGAAAGAATAAACCATTTATTTGAAATAGAGCTGTTGCGTCTGCAAAATGTGCAGCGTTTCGAGCTAAACTTATATTTCGGCTGAGTAAAAGAGTGCTGCTTCCTCTGGCCCTTTAATATGCCACCCACCGCAATAAGCAGGAGCCCGGAATAGCGAGGCTTTACCATTGTTGGATTGGTCTTGCTTTGGTGAGCTCGATGAATATCGGCGAATCGCTGTTAGTTTTTATTGGAAATCTGGCCCCTTGTAAATAAACTCGAAATCTCCTAAACGCATTAATTAGAACTAACACCACGAGTTACAAACAATGTGATAACGTCTTTCAGCGTCAATTGGCGCATTGAATAAAGATTCTTGATCCAAAAACTGTTGCATGCTAAATTGAGCTCTTTAATTTTCATAAAGTTCGTTTTTCCATATTATCCCGAATCAAACAATCAAGAATCTCACTGTCATCAACTATAACTTTGTTCGCTAAATCTATTTGATGATGCATATATTCGCTAAGTTTCTCATTTCTTTTTCATAAGCGATTTTAAAATTGTTTACCTCTTTGTCAAAGGTGATTTTCCAATTGTTTACTAAACCGTCTTTTATCATTAACATTAAAAAACATTTTTCCTAAAGTGTCTAATACTTGGATAACTGCTAACTGCATTTAATCTGGCTTTGATGGCACCACTCCAGCATCCTACCCTTAAACTTAATCCCTACTTCTAGTGGGAGCTAGTCCACACTTTTTGCACCGATTACATGATTGGTTTTGTGACCCACATTGGTTCCCGAAGCACGTGCATTACTTCTACTCCCAACTGCTTCGATGTTAGTACTGATTTTAAAGTAAGCGCTTGTATTGGTGGAATCGGTAGTAGAATGGCGCCAATTTTGCAACACCTAAATGGCCTGCTGAAGGAAGCTCGTCGGTTAGTTGTGGAACCCTGAGCCTTTAGCCCTATCTTGAGTCTAATTCAACGAGGGGTTCTCTATTTCACCAAATAATTGTACCCAGCTTTCACAAGGATTGAATTGCATCAAAATAATTCACGTTGAACCTGTTCTCTTGTTTCTCCTTCGGTTCTGTTACTTTCAAATCTTCCGTTTCGACCACAATTGTATATTTGCACAAAAATGTTCTTGGATCCAAAAGCACCAAGTCCCATGCAATCTCAACACAAAAATCCTAATTGAAGTCTTGATATCACGAAGCGCGAGGGAAATCGCATGATTTAGTTCGTAACGTTGACAAATTTCGTGCGGAAGAAACAAGCCCTGAATATTCTTCAAATCTTACTGTCTCCGTGCAAATGGAATGCCGTATCCGATCTCACTTATGAAAATTATAAGGCCACAAATTTGTACAAATGTTACCAACGTCTTGGTTCTGTAACGTGCAAGATGAGATTCATAGCAAGAACATTTTCATTATCGAACAGCTTGTCCATCAAAATGACAGTTAATAAAATAACCACGAATAAAGCAAAGCCACCACCAACTAATGGAACATGCCTAATCCCCCAGGCATAACATGACATAGAATGCCTCACACTTTAAGTTGCACAAAATACCTACAGTTAATTTTTGTTATCTATAATATCATTTTCTGTTGTTAAAATATCCTAAAAATGGACGAATCCTTACCTTTTACCCATGCCCTCATAAAAATGTTTAAAGGCTGATCTCGAAGTGGCCTTATTTATAGTCTTCGTGGAAAACCACTGTGAGCGGTGTTTGATGCTAAAGGGGAGTTAGACTATTTTTTGAGATGACCTCTGTCTTTTGAAGTTCAACAGTTGATGCGAGACGCCAATGTTGCCACCCTAATCATAACTCTATTTGAAATAATCCAGCGAGCAAACGTATGGCGTTTTTTGATAATTTTACGGCATCGAAAAACGAATTTGTGTTTCCAAATGTGATGTGCTTACGTATCACACCAAGAAGGGAGGGGATTAATAAATCAGAGTTTTAAAAATCTTTTTCTCATAGTGTAGTTGAAGTAGTATCTAGGGATGGTGACCGACAGTTGAGGTCATCCGCGCCGTTAGGGAATGACTGGAAGGTTGGAGAGAAACCCGGCGTTGGCATCAGCCTGCTATTAACGAAAGGCCTCAAGAGGTCCGCAGCTTAACATCCCATCCGACGGACAGCGCACTTACTCAAAGTGCCCACCACGAAACACCTGAAGTTGAAATCGAGAGACAAATGAAAAATATTCGACACCGCCGGGATTCGAACCCGGGCCCTCTGAGTGGGAGTCTAGTATGATAGCCACCTCGATCCCCTTTGATCCCTCGATGCCTCGATCCCTTTTGTTTCAATGTGGAACCATTCAACTTTGTAATTATTTATCGTGGCACCCGCATTTCTGTATACAAATTTTCAAATCTATAATTTTGTCTCAGATAATCATTAGTAACTTATACGACGTGCCTTTGTTTCAATATGATTTACAATAAAATTAATACGAAGGGTTTCATATTTTATTCTTATAATTATGTTTTTAGAGCTGAATCAATAATAACAGTACAGTTATGAAGCTTCTTGTCACTATTCACCACTATTTTGCGGCCCCACGGTTGAAAAGTGCAGCATTACATTGCTATAATAATTCTAAGTTCTCAAAACCGTGCAGCATTGGTGAAAACTTCCAAGGATTGCAAATTCCCTTGATATTTTATTGACAGTAAAATTACAAGTTACAACAGCTTTTACTGATAAGCTCAATTTAGGAACTTTCAGCAGGAGGATGTACCAGTATGTATGCACAATGAGCGAGCGTTAGATAATTACCGCTTGAGTCGCAAATTCCTACCGTAACTGTGTCACCTGACCCAATTGAGAATGTAAGATCTGTGAATTCCACTGTGGACACTTACGATACTTTCTTGGCTGAATTTTCTTAGCGCAATCAGCCCATCTAGCTCAAATGTCGTCTGGGTCATATCCTCCGTCGTTAATTTTACCCGTCCAAGTGTCGGGGAATCCCGGCTAAATGAATCCAAGCACGACCCACCCCGCCCATCACGTGAATTTAACTGGAAGGATTCCCCGGCGCCAGCGAACGAAGTCGCCGTTTAGTTTCTGTGACTAGGAAAATTCTGTTACCAAAATCGAGTCGCCTGAATATATGTTATGTCCTCCCGTTGACAACTTAAGATTATAAACTCTTTTAACCGTAATGTGTTCGTATTTAAGCGGAAAAAACCGCTCAAGATTAACTGGGGGTTCCAGTTGTGTGAATTCGCATAAGACGTTGGTTATTGAAGAAATGTGTGTGGACAGCGTTTTGGTTGTTGATGAATATGATGTGTATCGTAAATCATATTTGATATCTCAGTTGAGGACTTTTTCATTATTTCACCTCTTAATTAGACTTCGGCTCTGTAATATCTCCGTTTTTGCCATAATAGTTTGCAAACTTCCTTATTTCAGTTTGTTTTTTGCCAATTCGGGCATATTTCGATCGTCATTTTGGTGTCGTCCTTGAGGGGACGAAGCTGTTGCTGGTAGTTCACCGTTTCCTCACGCCGCTAGCTCAAGTCTCAAGGCGCCCAAGCCGCCATCTTCCTGTTGCCATCTATAGTTCAGTTTCCGTATTAAGTCTTCGCGTTGTTTACATTTTCGTTTGCGGAATTTGAACTCATGGTCTAGTTAGGACACATGCATATTGCCACTAATATTTTTTTAAATATTTTTACAAGCACTCGTGATACGTCGATTTCATTAAATTTCAGGCATATATTTTAATTCTGCATTTTCTACACAGAAAGCAGTATAAAATGGTCTTTTATTATCACAAATGCACACGAGGCAAACAGCGATCCATAGTAGTTTTTAAGGGAGGCGACCGACAGCTTAAGTCATTTGCGCCATTAGGGAAGGATGGGAAAGGAATGGTGCAGAGAAACCCGGTGTCGGCAATAACCTACTCTTGCCAAAAGGCGCCAAGGGGTCCGCAGTTAACCATCGCACTTTGAGTGAGTACGACGGACATTTGGCTCACTCAAAGTGCTCTCCTCAAAGCACCTCAAGAAGGGATTATGATACCGCTTGAAAATATTTGTTGTCTCCAGGATTTGAACCCGGGCCATCTCAGTGGGAAGCCTATACGTTAGCCGACGCAGCATCTCGATCTCCAGCGACCGTTGAATTTGTTTCTATGTATAATTTTTAAATGTTCTGTGAGTGAGGAGATATGGATGAACTTGGGATTTAATTTATTAAATGTAGGTGTATACGCCCAATATCGAATTTCGGTAGTTAATTTGAGTGAAATAATATTTCAAATTACGCATGCATAATATTTTATGATAAATGTTTATAATGTTTCTTCAACTTATTTTTAGTTGGACTGATTCCGATTTCGCTGAACGTCTCAGATATGTTGAAATTGATTATAAATATAGTGACCACTTAGAATATTGTATTAGTAACCTAAGTACTACGGTTAGAGAGATATTGTCAATAAAATTAGAGTGATTAAATAGATGGAATGAAGATATCACTGTTACCACGAACGATAAGGGATCAAAATAACGTTGTCCGACCTTGCTAGGAAGGAAGGTGTTTTGGGTCAAGGATATTTTGGTGTGCAATCACCCCCTGCCACACACCCTAGTGGTGGCTTGCAGGGTATTTTTTGAATAATAAAAAACGCGACTACTACATTGCCAAAACAGCTCTTGAAATTATAAGGGACCATTGAAAACAACTCTCGTTCCCTCGTCTCCACACAATTAGGGAAAATGAGAAAAAGAGTCTCAATGCTACATTGATTGCAGTACTCTTTTACTTTTCTTCCTCCCCATCCCGTTTATCCCCAAATGTCTCCCTTTATTCTGAGCTTGTGCTCCTGATGTGTGCTCAACAAAGTCGTGCCGGTGGTTGGCCGTTTAGCGACGGTGCCCAGCGGCCCTTAATCACCGCTAGCAATGTGAATCTTCTCCAGCAATCCGTGCCGACGATGGCTTTCCTTTGCTGCAGGCACGTGGTCCTGGTAAACCTCCTGCAGATTCGTTGCTCAAGTTAGAGCAGGAACTCTCCACAGATTCCCTTTCTTCACGACCTAGGCAATCTGTACTATGCCATTAATGTAACGATTAGCGCATACTGTTGAACCAACAGCAATAAGTACGATAGATAAAAACAAACGAGCCATTATCACTGAATAAATATGGAGTCAACAGATAACAACTCTCCCGTCACCCCCATAAACGATAATTATCGAAAATCTTTCCTATTCTATGTGTCCTAACTTACTAGTGTCCGGTGAGTCGCGAGCTATTCATTCTCGATTTTTGTTTGAGTGACCCCTTGTCTGAAGTTTGACAGTTTTTTCGCCGCGGTATACTCCGTTGATGATCCGCAGCTCACCGCTCACGCCGCCTCTGGTTATAATCTTGAAGTGGTGTCAATTCTAGGATTATTCACTAAATCCCATCACGTCCGCCATCCGTACCCTAGGCGTTGGATGATGTCAGAGTCATCTGAAGTGGTCGTGGTTCACTTAAAGAATTAGCTTTGTGAAACGCTGTTATGACAAACTGAGTAGCGTATCGAAATTATTAGAGGATCTAGGTTGGGAATCATTCACGGAGTGAAGGTGAAATAACAGTTTAAATCTCTTGCATACATTTGTAGGATGTCTCATTTGCAATGATGTTGAAAATGTGTTATTAGTCCCATCGTTTTACGGTAGGAGAGATCATTTCAATAAAATTCGAGAAATTAATTATAGAAAAGATTGATTTAAGATGTCATTTTTCACACGAATGAAAAGGGATCAGAATAAAATAAAGTTTGTCCGAACGCGCGAGGAGGGAAAGATGCTTTGGGTCAGGGGTAGCCTGGTGCGTATTCACCCCCTGCCACATCCTAGCGTTGGTTCGCAGGGGGTGCGAAATTAAACTGAAAAAGAATGCACCACTCTGTGGAGTATACGTCCACTTCCCGCGTCATATTATATCTTCTAGTTTCAAATTTAAAAAAAGTGAGCATCATTTTTGGTGATGGACGAAACTTAAGAAGTTATTAATAAGTATCAATTAATTTTACGGCATCCATACCAAACCTGAACATTTGACGTGGATGGAGAATCGAATGCAGGACTATAGAGGTGAGCGCGGCGCTGTGCTAAACGTGTTCCATCCTTGGGTTAAATGGAAAAAGGGACCATTTGGTCGCAATTTTGTCCAAATAAAGACCTCTGTTTGTCTGTCTAACCTTAAAGACGGAACTAGTTAATTCCTCCAGTCGTTTCTTTGGCGGCTCTTAGAGTGCTATTGGCTCTAGTGACTTATCTATTTGGAGGGTTGGAATATTTATGTTTTGTTAATTTCCTTAGCTATCCGTGGGTTATTATTTTGGCGTATGGATTATTTTTATTCCTGTTTTAGTCTAGTATTACCTTCCTTTCCGTAGGATAAAATTTTACAGTAAACATTATTTCTGTCATTTGTCAAAGGGCAATTAGGTCAATATGACCTATCAGAAGCCTAGTGTTTTTAAACATCAAGACCCACGTATGTTGAAATTTAGCCTTATTGATCGGGCAAAATATTCCTGCATATTTCGCCTAATATTTGTGACGAGTATGTGTACTTTTCTACTTTGTTATTGAGAAATTTTATCTTCAAGTTGCATGGTTAATATTAGGGCATATTTTTCGAAATTATCAAAGTATAAATTGAACTATCAAGTTCCCTGTGACTTATTATAGTTCGCCATTTGAAAAATTAACCCGGCCAACTTAGTAAAACGTTGTTACGATAAATTGAGTAGCGTATAAAAATTATTAGATTGGGGCTAGGTTGGGAATCACTCATGAAGCAAAGGTTTAAGTACACAGTAAATCTTTTACATAAATTGGAAGGATGTCTCTTTAGCGGTGATGTCGAGACTGTATTTCTATAAGTTCCATCGTGCTACGGTAGGAATGATCATATCAATAAAAGCATGGGGATTCAAGTGTAGAAGAGATTTGTCATTTTTTTCCCACGGACGATAAGGGATCAGAATAACGTTTTCCTACCACGCTCGGGGGGAAGTAATATGTGTATTCACCTCCTGCCACATACCCCAGTGGTGGCATGTAGGGTATTAAAAACCGTACACATTGTAATCAACTCGAAGGTCGATTTGGTAGGTGATGATAGAGTTCACCCAGTACTAAGCCCGACGGCGTGTGAAATTCACACAACAGGGAAGGGGAGCCAGTTTCTCTCCCTGTGGGGAGGAACCTCTACAGATTGGGTGAAGCTGGACCACCGCGACCCGCTGTAGAGTATAATGTAATAATAATTAACAAGTAAATTTGCACCCCTGAAAATAATGTTCACCAACCATAACCGTTGCTGAAAAGCGGATTTATTTCTCCCAACATTTTCATTTCCTTAGCGCTCTGCCCTCGGCGGAAGGGGAGTGAGGGTTCTAAGCATCAGCTGAGTGCCTTCGGCAACGGGGACGCGCCCAGTGGAGAAATGCCATTGACGACTGTTGGTTGCATATACCATAGGATATACGGAATTGCGTCCACGCCGATTAACTCCCAACCGCCCCAATCTCCAGTCGGGAGAGCCGCCTCTGGGGGCAAGGCCGATGGAAATAGTTAGTTGGTACACCATTGATAATTCTCTCTAAAGTCCTCTGTGGAAAAGTTTTTTTAATGAGGATTCATATGGATCCTCATTAAAAAAACTTACCTTTGAAGGGAGGGGGTGGAACAATGGGGGTATGGGAACAGAGAAGACCAAGTTGGACAGGGAGAGGAATTTTGGAAGAAAAGAAGTTGGGTGAAATTCGAAAAAAACAAAGAAATTAGTTGGATGAAATATCGATAGGCAGAGTGGGAGGTTGATAAAGCTGCGGTAGAGAGGGAAGTGGGAAGGAGAGGCTTTGTAGACAGCATGAAGGTACATCTGTGAATTGCGAAGAAATAAGGAAGAAAATGAAGAATGGCGAGGGAAAGGAAATTTGCGTCGTATGTGGAATATAATAATCGTCCAGGAATCTTTAAACTCTTGCCTTTTAAAGTTGAATGCCAATTTTGAGAATCGATCATTTCGGGTATATCGAGCAATATGTTCAAGGTCGCATTATCGAACAGGAGTGACGAGACGATATGCCCCAAATATGCAATATCGGATCGCCATTCGGCGTCGCCTTGTCATCCGGCGAAAGGGGCCCCGCGGCCACTTTTCCCTCCCTTCGCCCGTCGGGGGACGTGGTCCGGGGAACCACCAAGGAGTGAGAGGGTCGCTCGGGGCGCGCCTCGCTGTCGTCGTCAAACAGGAATGGATGCCCTCCCCCCACAGTCTCTCTTCAGCTCGGGAGATATACTCTTTGGATCCTGACGCGGACTGGGCTTTATAGGGGGCGCGGAGATTCGATCCCCTCCGGAGGACGTGCACTCGCGGCAGTTGCCCTGACCCACTCCCGAAGGGGGAAGGGGTCGATGTCCCCCTCTACTCCCGCGGACGTCGCCCTCAGTACGACTTTCTATGCCTTAGGAGCAAATTGGTATTCTTTTTCTGTAAGGAGTACAGAAGATGGTGCCTCCACTGCTGTTTAAAACTCGTTTTACGTACTGACAAATATTTGTTTTGAATTGTTTTATTAACTGCTCAGGTTCTTATTTATATTTTATATTATACTATTTCATTTTCTAATTTCTTACCCCGCTGATATTCAGAATGAAGTAATGTTTCGCCGTCTTATGCGCATTTTTTCATTACCCCGCTGGCTTCATTGGCGCCGGTCCCTGCCAATGCAGAGGCACCGGGTTCGATACTCGCCTGAGTGGGTGGTCCTCCAGGACGTCGGGCTTGGGTGTTTTTGGTTGTCTTTATTATGCATATGTATGTACTGCAAATCATTGAAATGTGAGAGAGGCCCTTTGTATACTAAGTTCGCCTTTAAAATTAGGTGTTATGATTTTTATTAATTACTGTTCTATTTAATGTTAAGTTAACCGCGGTTTCCAAAGACGCAACACGGCCCTAGGTCTTCTCGCTGTCTAGGTCCTTATTCTCTCATACATTTGGAATGTCCATTGCATTCGGAATAGGGAGACGGGGGTCAGAGGGGTGAATGTCGGAGATGAGCACGTAGGAGGGGAGGGTTGAGGGTGGTGGTTTGGCGCTCTCCCGGCCGACGTCCCCTCTGGCCGTCGGGGAGGGTGGAGCGGGGTGGATGGCTGCGGGTTTGTGTGCTAGCGCGTCATGGGGTCACCTCTTGGCAACGAGGGTGGGGGTGGGTGTGGCAGGAGAGGGGGTTCAGATAGGGAAGGGGGGGCAGCAGCCGCCGCCGAGGTATCGATTGCGGCGCTGGGGAGTCAGAGGCCCTCCCGGCGGGTGCGCGCGCGGCGGCGGCGGAATCGGCCAGGGTTGCGCGGCGTTCTGGAGTGGGTCGAGGGACCCCTGACAGGCGCGCTCCCGGGGGCAGGGAGAATGTCTGCCCCCTCCGCCCCCCGGAGTGAGTGGCGCCGGGATGCCACTCATGCGTCGGGAGCCCAATGACATCGACGGATGGTATTCAAGTAACCCCCCCCCCCATTCTAGAAAGGGCGATTTCCGCCCCCCCCCCCCCCGCCCTGGGGCCGCCGTTTCATGAAACATACCAATCAATGGACGAGTCATCTGGAAACAATTCTTTAAGTGGGATATATGAAACCTGTCTATACCTCTCCCCCCGAGCGCAATCGCGCCTGTGATTCCACGCGCTCTCCCCTCCCTCAAGCTCCTCCCCTAACTGCCCCATCAGCGCGTGACCACCTCCTCCCACCATCTCCCGGCGCATATCCTCAGCGCGAAAATTTGCATTCTGTGGAACGAAGGAAAATAATGAATGTTGCAAAATTCATTAAAATCGTCAGATTCTCTGTTGTTCAATTTAAAAGGACTTGTTCAAAGACTTGTAGCTTTGAGGAACGGGCCCAAATTTTTCTCTCTCTCAGCACCCCTACCCCCTCTGATTTCCCGCAAAGGGCGCGAAAGATTCCCTTCGCTCCCTCACCCTCGTCCACCCCGCCTCAGAAATCCCCATGAGTCACTTGGGCAGGCAAATAAGGGGTGTAACGCGACTTGGTGCTGTTTCCAAGGGGTGTGTTGTGAGACCATTTCATTTGTCTCCCTCAGACTTGAATCGAGGAATGCTCATGCAAGTCTTAATGTATATATTTCGATGTGTAGTCCATCCGATGAAGATTTATGAAAAATAGTTAAATATTTTTCGTCTTTTGAAATGCTTTGTCTAAGAATTTGAGAGATCGTTCTTCTCGACGAGCACGGAATTCTCGAAATTATCCTGGAAGCAATTTTTAAATACCCTCTTATCATATCAACTATGGATGCTGGCTGCTCTATTTGGCCCAAGAAATTTTTCTCCCTTTCGCTGTCTCCTGGGAGTGTCTCACGAGAGTACTTTGGAACCACTTTGAGTATTCACCTCCCCCCCCCTCCGCCGCTGCCCCTCCCTTTCCCTCCTCCCGTGCGTAATCGCGCGTGTGAGTCCGCTTCCCTCCAGCTCCTCCTCTACTCTGCTCCCCCCCAGCCCTCGTGACCGCTTCATCTCCCCATACCCCTCCGCATATCCTGAGTGTGTGCGCGCCCACCCTTCCCCGCCCTTTGCCCTCTCCCCCCCCCTCAACCCCCCTCCCCCCCCCTCAACCCCCCCTCCCCCCCATCCCCCCCCGTGTCCTCTTCATACGGCGCCGATTTTTGTTAAGGTGGCCGCCCTGGATATGAAGAGCACAGCGGCGGTTATAACGATAGGTGGAAGCACGGTATTGCGCGCGAGGAGTATATTGTGCCCGACCCTTTCGGTAGTACTGATTCCAATTCCTATTTCTCTCGCACGGTCGGCTTACCGTGTTTTCGTCCTCAGCGACTGTGATAAGGGCGGGACGAAACGGGAAGGGAGGCGCAGTTATCAGCAGCGCAAGTCGTCCGCGGGGGAGGGGCGTCGGGGGGGAGAGGTCCCGCGCCGCGCGCGTCGCGACTCGGTCAAACTAGCCAACGTCAGGGAACGGCACACATACGCGATCGATCAGGAGAGCAGCAGCGTCGAGGAGCGAGTGAGAGAGGGGAGCGCTTGCTTTTCCTTGAGGTGAAACTCACTCTTTCGAGGGGAGAGGCATTCCAGGGAGCGGCGCAGTTAATCGGCCAACTCCTCGAGGCGGTGGGGAATTAACGAGGGAATTATGGAGCCGGATTCAATGAGTGGTGGTTTGGGCAGTGCCATGTCCAACGGGGTCAGTGCGTTCGCGTCGGAGGTGGCCCAGGGAGCCGCGGGTGACCTCCAGCAGAAGCTCCATTCGGACCAGTTCACTCTGTGGACCATGCTGAATCCACGTAAGTGCAGGGCGTGCTTCATTGCGCTCCGTCCGTTGCGCTCGCACCCGCTGTTGCCCAACGCGGAAGGGTGACACTCACAGTGCCCCTCCCCCCTTTTAACCGAGTTGCACTTGTTCTCTCCGTTTTTCACTTCTGTGCCAACCATTTTGGCTCCGCCCGAATTGCAAATAGAAGGTTTTCAACCAATGACTGCCATCGTAATTAGGGTGAGCGAGTACCCGCCTCAACCGAGCTGCACTCTCGTTCCCTCTCCGTTGTTTTTTCGTGCATTTAGTCTTCCCGAACTGTGTTTTGAAGGTTTTTGACAGTCTGTCATCGTGCATTTGAGTCGGGATTGATGTGAGCAACCTAGGGTTATTAATTGAGCAAGCGGGTGGTGTGGTTAACTAGCCCAGTAGTAGGACAAAAGGTATCGTGACTTGTAATCAGGATAAATGGGTGCCAGAAGTCTTGAGTTTATTCTTCGTCGCAGTGTGTACACAGCCATGTCCTAAATGCCCCGTTGCGAAGTCTAGCTTTATTGGCTCTCATCTTTTCAACGGCTCAGACGCCGTCGAATCATGGTACTCGGGACGGCCGGTGTGCGTCGGAGTGCATTCCAGTTTCCATTCTGGTACACTTCTACCATATCTAGGTAACGCTCGACCCAACGAGGACTTCCTCTTTAATCCAATGGCGTTGAATGATGGAGCCGTCCGGGTACTATTATCCCGCGGGTCAAAAGGACAGCGGCGAAGAGGCAAGCGCTAAGTTCATTTATTTCCTCGTACGTAGGCTTTTCAAGCTAACAAACGCCCCCTTTTGTGGGCCCCCAGTGTTCCCTATGTGATCCCCGGCTTTTAGCCAAGGCGGTGAGTGGTTGGAGGCGACAGGCGGGCGTGTTCGCGAGGAAGTTGCGTGTGCGGCGAGATTTTTTTCACGCGGCTTACATTTATTTTTTGTAGCCCACCTCACGAGTCGTGTCGTTGCTTTGGAAGAGTCTGTTAAGTGCCCGTTGCGTCACAATGTATGCTCTATGATGCGGTTTGCCCTTGACTTCTCTTGCATTATTTCTGTCCGTGCAACCCCGAGCCATCCCCTCCACCCGCCGTCCCCTCAATGCCTCCCTCCGCTGGAGGGGGGAGCTGTTCTCCTCTCCCACCCCCAAGTGATGGTATTGGTCGTTAATGGCCTCACCGAGTTGGTTACTGATTCTCAGTGTACCAGGTGGGTGTTATGAAACCTGAGGAGAGGTGGCTCTTGGGGGGGGGGGGGAGTGGAAATATGGATGAAGTGGCCAAACACTCGAGAGCCACGTGATCGATCGACTTTAAATCGTAACCCTTGAACGGATGAAGATGGCGTCGGCTATAGGCGCACTACTGGTGTGGTGCATCCGTTGAATGTGGACTGTGTTCAGGGGGCCCAAACTAGTAATCTTCGATGCAAATCTTTCCCAGTGGTTTCCCGATATGACGGGGCGACTGCGTTGTTTCTAGCGCTCATTTGTAAGTTCGAGACACTCGAATGGCGGCCGCGTTAATGCCTCCGGAAGCGTGCGCCTCGTGTGGGCAAGCGGCGGAAGTGCGGGAAATTGCGATCGCTGGCGTGAGCATGGGACGCTTCTTTGCAACCAATTTCTGTTTTTGCCCCGGCTTATTTCGATTTACTGACCGCCGGGCACTTTTAGCCGGCCGCTCTGCAGACACACTTCATTAGACGCCAAAGTAGAGAAGACAATTCAATATTTCCAAATTATTACATTGCCTGGATTTGGGAAGGGTGGTCGGAAGGGTCGTATATCTCTAGTTTCACAATTTTATATTTTTTGGTCGCATGAAGGTTTACGTAACGCTTTACTTTATTTCTAGCTTCCTGGCAGACGCTAGGTCGCCTTTCTCGTTTCGTCCCTAGCAGTTGGGATTGATGAGCACATATTACTTACGAAGTAAACTCTTCGAATAAGCTGGCCGTTTTCTCTCTCTTCGCTATTTAAAATACTTGGAATGTTTTATGATAAATCCATGTTTCGTGATTGTTCAATAATGAGATCTCCAACCCTTCAAATTAGGTGTCAATTTTATTTGGGGTTTATTGACTATTTGTAACCCAGTTCATTCTGTATGGACTTTTCAATAATTGGATGACCCAAGATCTTCCGCTCAGATCGTGGAAATGTTTCCGCAGTGGTCTTTGATTGTACCGCATTTTAAATTCGAAAAATCACGCCAAAGCGTGCAATATTGCCCCCTGCCACACACCTTACTGGTGGCTTGCAGGATATAAATTATTATTTTATATATTTAGATAGTTGAGCGCCTTGCAAGCCATCGCTAGGGTGTGTGGCAAGGGATGGATACAAATCAGGCTAATTTTGACCCGAATATGACCCCTACCGCGGTCGGACAGTGCTATTCTGATCACTTATCGTTCGTGGAAAAAATCACCTCTTAAATCTAGCTGTTCTGCACTTAATCTCTAATGCGATACTCTGTGTCTTACAGGGTACTAAAGTACTAATACTAAGAAAGAAAAGAATTTCTCTTTGAGCACATTTCAGATCTCAAACTTCGATGAGGCTTTCGAGTTATGCTGTTATTTACTTTCAGATCTCTAATGTCATGCCTTCATCAATTTTCTTTTAAATTTGGAACCGGATTTATTTTTCCTGCAAATAGATAGATGTGTGCCAGCTACTGATTTCGAATCCTCTCAAAGTCGTAATAATCAGATTTTCCGCACTGATAAACTCCCTCAGTTTTATATTTGCGCGTCCAAAATAGGTTACAATATTTAAATGCATTTTGGGAAACATTGTCCCCTGAGTACAGAAACCTGGCATGCCCACATGCACGTCTATTTTTACACTTTTCCGCAGCATGACACTAGTGTGCTGTTTTCTACAGATTTTATTGTTTTCCCAGAATTAACTCGGTGACTGCCTGCGCTCGTTTACTGTGATTAGTACCAAGGCGAAATGACCCGCCCTCGCCTTATGTCACGCGAGAAAAACGCCATACCACAATGTTACGTCAGCCCTTTCAACCTTTTTTTTCTCCATCCGTGTCTCCGGTGACTTGTAATTACAATCTTTTCCGCTCCTCACGTATGACGTGCACTTTTGGGATTTTCGGTGGGCCAATGAGTCATCGAGGTGGGTAGATCGATTGGAGGGGGCAGCCGTGGCCCTATCCGCTCACTCAAACCACGTGGCGATGAAACTCGAACGGCGTTTTATTTATTTGTTAAATTTATTTTAGTGCCCTGCCAGCTACCGCCAGGGTGTGTGGCAGGGGGCGAACTCACACCAGACTACATTTCAGCTCGATCGCAGATAATACTATAATAAATAAATCCAAGGATGACTTAGAGTTTCAATGGGAGACATAATACCTTTGAGGATTTCTCCGCTGAAATCCTCGCCACTTGTGTAACTGCTATAATAATCTTCGCGCGGTAGTTACTGATATCCTTCAAGATTATAACTATTTTTATTTATTTAACAATTTAATCTGGATGATAGCGTATCGACATTATCTCATCTCCGACTATCTTACCGCTGAGGTGAGCAAGGATCAAACTCTGCCCTCCATTTGGTGAAGAATTTTTCCATTGATAGTGTCACGTAGGTGTATCGATCACATTTTATAAAAGTGTCATCATTGCTCGCGTGGATGATCAGGGCTGCAGTTGGTTGGCAACCACGACTGTTTTGCTTTATTTATTGATATATACCCTGCAAGCCACCGCCAGGGTGTGTGGCAGGGGGTGAATACACACCAGAATAACTTTACCTGAACATGACCCTACCGCGGTCGAACAATGTTATTATGATCCCCTATCTTTCGTGGAAATAATGGCATATTATATCTATCTTTTCTACACTTAATCTCTTTAATTTTACTAGCATGATCTCTCCTACCGAAGTGGGATTGGGGTAATAATACATTTTCCACATCACTGCTAAATAGATCTTATTCCAATTTATGCAAGAGCTTCAATCTGTAATTTAACATTTCGCCCCGTTAGTGATTCCTAGCCAAGCTGCTCTATTATTTAGGATACGCTACTTAGGTTATCAAAACAACGTTCTACAAATCTAGCTTCTCTACGCTGCACGTGATCCAATTCGGCAATTAATCCAACTTAGTGAGGATCCCATATACTTGCAGCATGTACTAAATGAGGTCTAACCAACGGCAGATAACATTTCTCTTTGACCTTTCAATCACGTATACTAAGTACTCTTCTAATAAATCCGAATTTTTTGTTAACTTGTCCACATATTCGTTATATGTGTTTCACACTGGAGAGATCGTGAGTGCGGGTAACGCCTAGGTATTTAATTTGAGTCTACATAAGCCATTTCGGAGTTCCCAATACAGTAGGCGTTCGGGTGGAAATTGCACTTTTTCCAAAAATTCATGACTCTGATTGCCAAGTGTCGCACCACCGTTGTATAGCATTTAGGTTATCTGACAAAGCTGCTGCTTCGTCAGGATCACCGATATCACGATAAACGCTTTCTTCTCTCACCTGTGCTGTGATTTGTCTCGCAATCTCTCTTGGCCTATCCAAACAAGCGTGGCACATCTATTGTAAGCCTTTTTTTCTAAGAACTATTATAGTATAATAATGCATCATATTGAGCAACCTGGGTCACTGACTGGTTGTGGCTGACTGACGGGTTCTGACCGGAATGCCCGGGTTCGATTCCCGGGCAAGCCTCTCTGGGCACCTCCTTATCTTAGTGATTTTTCGGATACCAGATCTTCCTGGGAAACCATAACCGGCACAGGGAAAGGAACTACCCCCCCCTACCCAGATGTGTGAATTTCACACGCCGTCGGGCTTGGTACTGGGTGAACTATACCATCATCTACCAAACCGACCTTCGGGTTGATTTCTGAGTTGTTGTTTTTTTATTGAGCAACCTTAAATACGTCACTTTGGATTCCTTGTCCGTCTATCTTGATCAATTATCCGTTCAAGAAGGAACTATTGTAAGCACAGGTGGCCATTGCTTGCCTCGGAGCCGCGCGTGCCACTAGCCTGTCATCGGTTCGAGTTCCAGTTTTTTTGAACCCCGAGTGACTTCTCCTGTTCTGGGGCGCTTCGATGCGACGATGACGCAGTGGGTCACATTCCCCGCCCATTCCCCTATGCTGCTTCTCTATCCTCACCATGACAAACAGGTTTATTTTATTCGCACATTTACCCATTTTTTCTCTCACTGCGAACGTTAACTGTCGTCGGCCGAATCGGTTTATGCAGGTTGTCGCTGCTGTGCGTTGCCAACGCATTAAAAAAAATATTCATTAAATCCTCTTGAGATTCGGTTGTAATTGGAAGCTGTCTTCGATTTGATCATTCAATGACAAGTTGGGGAATTTTAAAACCACCTCGTGGATATCATTATGATTATTTGAACTATATTTTTTGCAGAATATAAACTGAAGTTAGACGCATTCCTGTTGTTTAAAAAAATGTGCCTGGAAGATGGAGATTCGTTCCGTATAATTGGGACGAAATACTAAATTTGATCTCCAAAAATGTCTTATCCAAAGGGTGTAATAATATTAATAATACTAATAGATAGTACCCATTCCCCGTGCCAAATACCCTAGTGATAGCACGTAGGTTACTGAATAAAACTAAAACTAGCGTGCAAGCCACCGCTAGGATGTGTGGCAGGGGGTGAACACGCATCAGACTAGATATTAGATTTCCAAAGAAACTGCGGGAGATGCCGCAACAGTAACTTTTAACGGAGTCATCCGCTAATGTGCATTTCAATTTCATATATATTAGATATTTTTAGTACCCTTCAAGCTGCCGCTTGGGTGTGTGGTATGGGGTGAATACACACCAGACTGATTTTGGCCCAGATATATTTTTCCCCTACCGCGATCAGACAATGTAATTCTGACCCCTTATTGTTCGTAGAAAAATTGATATCTTAAATCTTTCTACACTTAATCTATCTAATTTAATTGACATGATTCATCCTATTGTAGCACGATGGGGATGATAATGCATTTTCAGCATTTGATCTAGAATACTGTCCCCTCCTAGCGCTGTTGGACGACCTTAATCTAATCCCTTATCAATCGTGGGAAAAATGGCATCTTAATTCTATCCGTTCTAAAATTAATCTCCCTAATTTTATTGGTAGTAATAGGTAAGTCAAAGTCGTGTTCATTAATATCGTGACGCGGATTGAATATAAATCAGGGATAAACTTTGGAACAATGAGAAGTTGTCAGTTTCGTTTTGTTTGCATAATAATGAGAGCATTTTAAACAAAATTTTAATCTCTCCTAGGCATTCATTGAACGTATAACCTTCATTCATTAATCAGTTTCCGAGATTGGCATTTCTGAATTTAATTCAAAATTGAAAGACGTGAAGATTCTTTCAGTTTCTTTGAGCATACCTCTGAATTGGGTTTTTTCAAAGGATATACGTAACCAAATCCGCACCCGAAAATGATTGCCTAGTTTCCTTCCGTTTCATCCTTAGATCTTAAGGCCAATTTTCAAGATAAAATGCAGGAATCACCTCCTCGAATAGAATAAGTAAAAGGCCGCCACTCTGTCTGGAGAATCAAGCCGTATGCAGGAAAATACTGAATTTATTCATGAATTCTGAAATATGATATACAAATCGAGCATTCTGGATGAGAACGACGCTCCTAGTACTTGTGAGATGTCTTGGACCGCAGTTGTGTGTGTGAGCCGCTATCGAAAGTACGGGAACTGGCCGGAATTATATCCCGACCAATTTCAGTCATTGCAGGGTCTCGCGCTACGTTGAGGGTTGGTCCCTCTCCGATTCCAATCGGGGAAAAAATTAGGGTAAGGTGAGTTGGCTCATTGGGAAAGTGAGGAAAAAGTCCTGAATGGAAATCCATGAAATCAGTGGTTACCCTGATATCATACCTGGAAGACAAGTTTTGCTCTTTAAACGGGAGTGACTGTTGGGTGTAGTTTCCAAAATATATTTTATATCGTTTTACCTCTTAAGTAATTACAAGTAAAACAATAAAAGTCTAGATAAAAAAAGCGCTTTAATATTGTGATACGAATTATTATTAGAATCATAACCGAAACGAAGACCAATCGTTATTTATATATGCTATATATTTAAATAGTACCCTGCAAGGTACCACTAGGGTGTGTGGCAGGGGGTGAAAACTCAACAGGCTAATTTTGACCCGAAAAATTTTATCCCTACTGTGGTCGGACAAAGCTATTCCAATCCCTTGTCGTTCGTGGACAAAATGATATCTTAAATCTACCTGTATCTGTTCTACACTTAATATTTCTAATTTTATTGACATGATCTCGCCTACCGTAGTACGATGTGATTTGTAATGAATTTTCAACATCATTGCGAAAGAGGCTTTCTTCCAATTGATACTAAAGATTTAACCTGTAATTTAATCCGCTCAGGGAGTTATTCCCAGGCTAGGAAAATATGTTTTTCCTTCTATTCATATTAATTATTATAATTTTTCCAATAAGAACTTTCCCCGGCAAAATAAGAATTATGCAAAAAAGCGGGTATGCATCATATAGCTTGAACGGATAATCAATCCTTCCTTCTTGCTTTGTGTAAGTACTTAAATGGACGATAATTAAAGGTAGTCGAGAGTCTCAGGCCTTTTTGTCTGTTGTTTCACCGATTCGCAACCATTTGGTATATACGCGGCTTTTGGAAAGAGGAAGACCGTCATTTTAGCACATTTGATAGATTAAAACAATGGACAATCACTTTCCACTGACTTGTTTTTTCCATTCGGTCGATTCCACGTTTAATGAAATTATTATGGACAACCGAAGCAAAATTTTCCCACGAGAATGAAGTATAATTTTAAGCCAAAGTGCATCTTCGTTTATTTGATTTTCATTCATCTCCTCTTTCGAATAAACCCTCGATTTTTCGAGTAGCCTATACGTGTTGGAATATTGCTTGTCGACATATTTGTTTATTCCAAGTTTTTATCGCTAACATAAAGCGTATTCCCGACTACTCTTGACTCAGAATACCTTTTCTCCCTAGCGCGGCCGGACAACGTAATTCTGATCCATTCTTTTTCGTGGGAAAAATTAAATCTTAAGCCTATCAGGTCTGTGCAAAATTTTATGCGATACTTCTTAATTATATGTATTTGTTCTACACTTATCTATGCAATTTTGTTTGTGTCAGAGGGAGAACATTTGAAACAATTTAATTTTTATAAATTTAACACTAAAATCCTGAGGAAAAAGTGTTTATGAACTGGATCGCTCTTTTTATTTCTATTTATACCTTACTATTCATAGGATATATTTTCTCTACATTTTTAATTTACAAAAAGACAGACTGGGACAATTCTTTTTGTAATTTCCTAACATCCTTGTTTGTGTTTTCCGAATCGCCCCGATTTATCATTGTAATCCTTGGCGATCAAAACGTCGGTGTACCCTCTCGCCGCCCTTTATTCATTATTATTTTAAATTTCAACAAAATCGTCGCCGTTTGCCAACAATGGCATCCCCTTATTTATTTATTCGACCAAACCAAAAGTATCGACTATTTTAGTGAATACTTATTTTCTCATTCAGTGGCTATTTTCGAGTTTGCTTAGATTTTACCTAGAAGTTGCTGACTGATGAAGGGTAATCCGTTGATCATCCCAAAAACTATTTGCACGGAGGCGCGGTCCTCCTTTAACTCAGCGACGAGTCTTTTAGAGTATACTAGTCTCCAAAATATCCCAACCCAAGTTTACTTCATACCCATTTAAATAGTCTCTCCCGTCTCGGGGAAGAATCACCCATGTCGCATACCCTAGCGGTGACTTGCAGGGTACTATATGATCTGAATCTGAAATCTTAAAAATTGAATACCGTCGTTGTGAAGATCTCCGTGAGTCAATTGATTAAAACAGTAGAGCGCTGCTCTTAAAGGGCGAGAGAATGCTTCAGAGGCGTGACACGGAGCGTCGTCACAGTAATGAGGAGTTGTAGAGACGACGCTGAAAAGGGTGCAAAGGCATCAGCCGGAGAGGTCTCGTACCCATCAACGGCACCTACTCCTTCAATCACCGTCATTACTCCTCCACCACCAATCTTCTCTCCAAATGTGGGAGTTGCGGTGGGCATGGGTTGCCCTGCGCATGCGTGCTTCATCGAATCAATCTTCCTCCCCTTCACATGGCCTCTGTGTGACGTGGAGCCCCTTCGCGGATGTGTGAATGGGCACTCGCGTTCGGCCATCCTATTCCTTACGGCGTTAATTTGTCGGGATTAGAGGTCGCCCATCACGACTTCTCCAACGTCTTGGGCCCAGAGTGGACTCCGACCTACGACCATAATCACAAATCTCCGACACCCAATGGTCTGCCGTCCCTAAGTGAGTTGGAAGGCTGAGGTAATATTATGTCTTGTGTCCAACCTGAAGGGCATGGGGGAGGTAGGATACCGGGGTGAGAGTTCTTCGGATGCCCACTCACGAGTTTATGTGGGAGGGGGATTGGGACAAAGGCCTCCAATCGTGGCCGAAGTCGGACGGAAGCCCCTTCGTGGAGGTCCGCTTACATTAAGCGATGAATGGGTAGTTAACCGTTGCTCTTGGGGGAGTGAGGTCGATCGCTCCGCGACAACTCAACTTTTGCTCGAAATTTTAATTTTTTAGTACCCTGGAATCCACCGCCAGGGTATGTGTCAGGTGGTGAATGCCCACTAGACTAATTTCAATGCAGGTGGACGAACGGAGAACCTTATATTTGACTAAACTTTTCTTCTGAATAGACCGTTTGTTCTTAAAAAGATATGCTGCTAGCATATGGGATTCTCACGAAGTTGGACTGATTGCCGAATTGGATCGCGTGCAGCGTAAAGGAGCTAGATTTATAAAACGTTGTTATGATAAACATAGAAGGGTATCCCAAGTATTAGATGAGCTGGGGTGGGAATCACTCACTGATTGAAGGTTAAATTACAGATTAAATCTTTTGCACCAATTGGAAGGAGATCTCTTTAGTAATGATCTAAAAAATTCATTTTTACCCCCATCGTACTGCGGTAGGCGAGATCATGTCAATACAATTAGAAATATTAAGTGTAGAACAGATGCAGGTAGATTTAAGATGTCATTTTGCCCACGAACGATAAGGGATCGGAATAGCGTTGTCCGACCGCGGTAGGGATAAAAATATTCGGGTCAAAATTAGTCTGTTGTGTATTCACCCCCTGCCACACACCCTAGTGGTGGCTTGCAGGGCAACAAAAATAAAAAAAATAAAATTATATTGCTTGTAAGTAAAAGGGTTAAGGGTTCCTGAGGGACCTGCTCAATCACCCTGCATTATTAAAATAAAAATCATAAAAACAATCCTCTCCTAGTGTGGAGGAAGCGTGGAAGGACAGCGATATTTATATCTCGTAATAATAAAATTATTCCACAGTTCCCTTTTTAGTTGTTTGAAACAGTTTTAAAAATGCTCTCTATCCCTTCTTCGATTTGTCTCGTGTTTCTCGAAAAAAATGGTCTTTGTTTTGTTGCCTTGCAGTCTCAATATTATGCCATATTTGGTGTTAATTCGCGCTTCCTTTGAATCCCTTCTCTCCTTCGTTGAAGGCTTTGTTTTCAAAACGGTACGTAACACTTTTTATCGCATACGCTCATGCCTTCGTTCGCACCTTCCTTGTTGTTCGCTGTTTGCAAGTGCACGCTTGAAGGACGATCGCCTTCGTTCTTCCTTCTTTGCGCGTTTGAAAACTTGGGTTAATGTTTCATAAGAAGATTGCTCAGAAGCTGTTCCTAGGCTCCAATTAATGCGTTGTGCGTGCCAAGAAAGTTCATGTGACCAGCCACTTTCCATCATTTCAAATAAACGAGGAATGGCAATAAAGGCACTATGCAGTTGTACGTATATAGAAAATAGGAGACCGGGGCGGGTCAAACCTTGACACTCAATTAATATATCAGGGTATAATGAAAGTAAGGCCCACCAAACATACTCTCTGTGCGAGCTGGTTGTTCAATTAAATACAAGAGAGGGGGCTGGGAGTGAGGTGAAAGATGTCCTGAGGGCTTATTGGCGCTGGCTGGGCGTAGAGAAGAATGGAGGGGGTGGCACACCAATCTTAAGATTGCAGAATTAATTGATTTGGTTTGATTTTCTGGCGCGCCATTACATGCGCTCAGTGTCACATTTTTGTGTAAAAGTCTTTCTTGCCTCTGGATGCCACGCTTTACTTTGTGTTTCACTTGATCTTTACCTTGAGTAATTTTAAGGACGCCTCTATAGAGGCGGATTTCGTTAGGCAAAGAAGCTTTTACAAAGAGGTTAGAATTGATGACATGGGCGTTGAGTGGTAACGTTAAGAAAAGGTTAGTCAAAACTTTGATATTAGGCGTGGGTTTGTACGGTGTGGAAACATGGTCATTGAAGCAGTATAATGGGCATACAACAATGAGGCTTTTGAAATGTGGTTTTGGAGGAGGATGGAAAAGGTGAATTGGGCAGAAAGAACAATGAACGAAGAAGTTCCAGGCATGGTGTGTGAGAATGGAGATTTAGAGGGGAAATCCAAAAAGGAGGCAGGAAAGATGGATGCAGATCATTTTGATAAGCGGTGGAATATTGAAGGCTGTGGTTGAGGGGAAAACTTAAGGTAAACGAGGAAGAGGGAGAAAAATGATAGGCATTTTAGATGAAATGGAAGTAGGTAGAATGTACGCAACTACTGGATGAATAAGTCTCGGTTGTGGGCACAAGTATTTATGTGAAGGAATTAATGATGATTCGTTGTTGCGTCATGGTCACGTGGCCATCCACGCGACCGGTTGCAAAGCGCTGATCTTCAATCAGTGGTAAAACTGCGTTGTGTACTTGAGTTGCAACGCCAAGTAGCAGGGAAGTCCGACTTAGTCGTTTGGCAATAAGCAATCGATCATATCGTTCTGTCACGTCGGGTGACTCCTCCTGGGGAAATCTTCGGAATCAGTTCATTTCTTGTCATCGGCTGGCGTTCTTGCTTTCCGAGCGGCCGTTTTTGTCGCTGCGATAAATATCTTATCACTAGGTGTTTTTCCCGGGAAATGGAGTAGGTAGGATGCGGAAGAGTTTTGACGGATAGGCAAACTTTTCTTCAACTCGTAAACCACTTGCGTTTGTGTATTCTTTTCGAAAAATGTTTTCCTGCGCCTGAGGAAGTGACCGCTTGTTTTATTATTTTAGTATGCAAAGGCACTCTGTATAAGTTCGTGGGCTGCTTGAAGCCTGTCGTCTCCATCGGTCTTCTTCGATCCGTTTTTCCGTCTGCAACTCCTGTCGTCTTTACTACGTTAAGAGACGTCTCGCATAAGACTGCTCTCTTCTTTTGAACGTGAACACTCCTCATCCATCCACTTACCTTCTTTATTAACGTTTTTGCATTCCTTGACACAGCCAAGTTTCCATGAAATATTGCCGGAATGGGTAAGGTTCTATATATTTGCATTTAATACAGGTAAATGTTTTGGGGAGAAGTTATTTGGATGAAAAGAAGTCTGGTGTGTAATCACCCCCTCGCACACTCCCTGGCGGTGGCTTACAGGTTAATATATCAATAAAAAAATAAGTTTTGGTGGACTCCGCAAATGTTCTACCCACAACCGTTCTGCCGCTTTTTAACTACCCATTTAATATCCTTGTCTGTCCTAACAAATTTCACGAACATTTTCCAAGATTTACCTAATCATTATTCTGTTCTGTTATTTCACGCTGTACGTACACTCTATGTACTCGTACAATCCTTCTTCCCATTCACCTTAACAAACACAAGTGCGTTCGTTCTTCTTTTTACTTTGTGTTTTGCATTCACTCTCCATTTCATTTTCCCTTTTACTAACCTCACTGAAACTATCCAGGCCTCCCTGCAGATGTGTGGGCTCACAGCCAACCAGACATTGCATTTTGGCGGCGTGAGTAAGAGCGTGCACATCTGCAGTCAATACATCGTCCTTATCCAGCAGCTATCTCTCGCGAATTAATCCATAAAACATAAAGAAATCATGGTGAAATCTTGATACATTCTGGCCTCAAACTGTGTTTCAGTTCAAATCGGTCACTTAGCACTTAAATTGCAATTATTATGTTCAGGTTTTGTGGTATTTAAAACATTTTGTCCCTCCATTTTTTCCGAAGAACTTTAAATCCCCTTTAATTTTATCCGTCTCTTGCCTTTTCCCAAATGCACATTTGACTTTTTGCGGTAATGGTTTGATTCTCGAACTGTTTAACTTAAGTAACACTGATGAACCGTGCATTTCTACCAGGTCTCAAAATCCATCGTAATCATTTGATTTTGTCCAACTTAACTTTACTTTGTTTATTATACCCGAGTATCAGAAAATTCTTCGGTGCAACCAAGAAATCTACTGCTCTACAATTCCTGCATTTCGTGTTTCCTTTTCTTTATGCGTAGATCTTTTTTTCAGTTTTCCAATCATGTGCTACAATTAGTTTTCTGGACAAACAAATATCGCCGAAGAGTAATTGGTGACTTGTCTCCGTATTTTGACATTTTGCTAGATTTTGACGTTTACCCCTTTAGTATTTCTCAGGTAAAAATTATTGTAGGAGCAGCAGGGTCACGCATAATTTCGTAGAAAATTTTCCTTGGCTTGAAAAATTGAAAAGAAAACGGCTGGGCTATCTGCAATTTAATTTTATCCGAATTCTTCAACGTTTTAATTTGAAAAAACGAAAAGTGTTGAAGCGCGTTGTGTGGTTATAGTGGAGTAAAATCAAATTGTTGACTGTAACATCGTTTGTTGCAATTTAGAAAAAAATATTCAAATCTCAGTACTCTCCATCTTCATTGTCAACTTCCCTGATTTTATTTTCTCTATATTATACCACTTCGGGTTGATTACTGGGTTTGTGGTTTTTATACCAATAGATCATTTCTCTCATAAGCCGCACCACTATTATTCTCTTCTTAAACTACTTCATTCGATTATGTCTACCTCCTCATTCATCCCAGGTAATACAGGTACGTGAATCGTAGCTGTTTCTTTCTCTTACTTTGTTCGGAAAAAAACGGTATCGCAAACCTTTCCGTCTTGCAGACTCCCTGGCTCTCTAATCTTGAATGCATCTTTCGCTGATGCTCTAATTTTACGAGATTGCCGGTCACGTCTCACGCCACTCCGCCGCGCGATAACGAAGCGGGGGTTGGCGCCGGCTGCACGCCGTCGTCACCCTCTCCCTCCCCTCCACATCCATCGGCTGAGCGGATTCTTGAAGAAATTTAAGTTCATAACTGTGTTTTTTCGAATAAATGCCGTAGATAATTTATTCCGACGGTTTACCTCGAGTGATATCTGCTTGAAAATCGTCCGCCCTCTCTGTCGCAAGGGGGACGGCGCTCCGCGGTCCTTGGACTCATCGTGTATCCGTTTCGGCACTCAGCTTCGATTTACGAATGAGATATTTGTGTTTCTGCTGGTTGCGTCGCCGTTCTCAGAGTTCAACTTCACCACCCAACGACGACTAAGTTTTGACGCGTGCCCCTGAAAGTACGAGTAACGACCGAGGTCTGAAAAAAAACCGAGAGAAAGTGAACGAGGCTCGACGTTCATTTTTTTGCCGATCCAGTGTGCACACTCCGAGGGAAGTTCGCAAGGAAACTACGCCCCTCCCATCTCTCTCTATCTCTCTCTCGGCCTCGTTATTTCCTTCTCTGTGGAATTGCGTCGTCCTCTCCCTCCATTCAATCCGCCTCGTAACAGCCATGTGCTACGATGGACGTGTATTTATCGTTGAAAAAAAAGTTGGTCGTTCACCCTAGGTGATTGATGTTGTCTTCACAGATGATGTGATTGGTGCTCTTGACACGATTCTCCCCACCCCCCGCCCTCTCTCTGCCATATGCTATTCGGTCAGATTTTAACAGCATTACTAATCATAGAAGTTTTTAAATCGGTGAAAGGCTCCTCCGGTCTTTCTGGTCTGTAGTCTTCCTAACCTGAGTAGTCCAAAAAACAAACCCAAGAATTTTTCCCTATCTACTCAGGCTGAGGGTGTCAGGAGACTATCTTCAATTAATTGGAAATTTTGGACAAAATATGGTTCTACTAGAGAAAATTGTCATCCCTAACGGATTTTGGGCACCATTAACCAATCGACAGCATTTAAAAAATCATCAGACCCTTTTACTAGTTGCAAATGACGCTTCAAAAGCGAAACTTGAAATTAAGATTTCTCATAAAATATTATATTTAGAAAGTTCAATCTTCAAAATCTAAAATCTCTTTGTAGTGCACTTTCTTTTAATCACATGAAAGAAATTAAAGTATCACTTTAAAACTGAACATAAATTAATTAGTTTTTGGGAGGAATTGCCGTTCACTGCAGATATGATAAGTCTAGCCAATAATCTTATCCCCGACTGTAAAGTGCTGCAGCTTTTTCAATTGATCATCAAGAGTTTGAAAAATGCAATAAAGTAATATTTTCAACTTGGAAATTGTCAAAAACTCCATGCTTCAAAATGTTGAGTATATGACCGAGTGTTTTCCTAAGAGTACTTGAAAGAGACTGGTAACACCAGAAACTGATGTTTGCCTGAAACCATCTCTTGAATTGTGCGAATTTCACTAGCGTAGTAAGAGGTAAGTTACGAGATCGTCTTCTTCTTTGGTATGGCGAACGAATGCGTGAAGATAAAATGAGTCTCGTTTTAGAGGAAGTGGCTTAGCCGCACTCTCGAAAGGGTGATAAGTTAATTGCTTAAATGCGACTAGTCGATATGAGGCGTAAATACGCTTTGATGACTTGCTCAAATAGTAATCAATTCTCGCCTCTCCCACCCCCCGAAAGCAAAGCCGCTGCCGTGGGTGGCGAGTAGTGGGCGCATTGGGAGTGGTTGACGAGGAAAACATCATTCCCTTTCCCTCACCGCGAGAGGAGGAAAGCTGCCCTTGCGTCGTAAAATATACCCATGAATGAACGGGAAGCATCGAACGAGTATGGGTTGGTTTGGAGTGGAGTCATCGCGAATACGAAGATTGCATGCGGTACTTAACCTAAAGGATGAATGTACTTAAAACCCACGTGTTTCACTCTTGCGCGTATGAAAAATGATTCTAGTCCCGCATTTCATTGAGAAGCGAGACCGCAGTGGCGAGGGATGTTGCCCGCCAAACACAAACATATGTCTAAGGAATTCTTCTTCCCACTCGCACAATTTGTAATCGCAACAGCAGGATGCATGACGCATGATAATTCGGTCTTCTATCAAATAAAATCTTAGCTATGACTCCTGTGAGATCAAATATCTAATGATTCTGACCTTACATCCGCTTCCACGCACCATTGTTCGTAGTGGTCTGGCTTAAGTGGTGCAATACCCACGGGCACCACTTAAAAAATAGTTTTTGTTCATGACATGCAGCGTGGAAGTGCTTTCTCGTAATCGTTTTTTTTCGTTTCGTTTTTTTTTCTTGTACGATCGGGAAATCGATTCGAGGCACAGTGTATGTCAAATTTGTGAAATTGAAGGCTTATCAATCAATTGGAAAAGTGCCTCCTTTGTCGGATGCCGCGGCAAGTTTCGACCGTGGTTGGAATAGTGTTGTCTTTTTGGGTTGATTGCCGTGTGTTATTTCCCTCTCTGGATTCCGTGGTTGTCGTCCTGCAGCATGAAAATCCCGCTCACCTCACCCTGCCACACCCGTGGGTGCATCGTGGGGTGGAAGCTCGGTTGAATACGACCTTTTTGTATGGCAGAAATCAATGGAAGCGCCTCCCGTTTTTAACTCGTTTTCTTTCACAATCCCTCGTCCTCGGGGATTCTTTCATTCGAATGGCAACCTTCTTGCCCGCATGGTTATCACAGTCTATCGGCGTTACGCGACTAAATACAGAGAAACACGCCCGCTATTTCATCGATCGAAAGACTGCAGGACTGCAGTGGCGGTTCTAAGATTAATTTTTCACGCCATTGTTCCAGGAGGTCTTTCGAAAAGGTAATTTCGTACATCTATTGTGACTCTCATTCGCAAACTATCTTCCGTTCCATTTACCGTGATCCGTCGAGGACGCGATGCTTTTAATTGTGCAAATGATCGTCAATTGTACAGTCGTGCTCTATTTTCTTGCCGCCATATACGTACACTGAAGCTGAATGAAATTAGTGTTCTGACAGCTAATTTACAGGATCGTAAGTAGCTGAGGATTGGTGAATTGGCGTGCAATTTTTTTTCCATCGCAGTCCTCTTTGTCTCTTTTCCATTTGAGTCAGATTCCGTCGCTATTCACAGTGGCCATTTGCGACGAGTCACGATGGGCCCAGCGCACGCGTTGCAACACTCTGTTGTCGTTGGGATCCAAGCCCCATGACCGTTGTTCAAAACGCGGGGGGAGTTAGCACCGAAGTCGAAAGTGCAAACCACGATTCTCGTCATCGTGGCGTTATGATGCTTGTGGTGAAATGGTGTGGACATCTGCGTGTGCTTCGTAGATTTGTTGTCGTTGTTAGAGACCATCTTGAAAGGAGGGATCCATCAACCTCAATATTCAATTACCTTTCGATTTTTTGTCTGTTTTTCTCTTCAGCATATGTGTGTGTGTAAAATTCTCACAATGTCACAATGCTTTCCCCTACGTGATACTATACCTGGCCTCGTCGCATGTCCCGATGCGTTGTCCTTCGACGGTTAACCGTCTCCAATTTACCCGTACGTCCTCAAATCTATTTCCATATTCCCGTACGAGTATGTTTGCTCGCCGTGTGGTTGAGAGCATGTGAACCATTGGGGAAGAAGGCATCTTGCGACGAGCTAAGACCATCTACAAACTCGAATTTTATCTTATTGAGCATGTTGCGGGCCTCTCTCGTGGTAGAAAGCATTCTATTTCTCTTGGACGTCTTGTGCTCATAAATTGACGGTGACGACAGTTCACTTACCTAACTACTCGCGAGGCCAGCCAGCTGTGCTTTAATTTAAAGCGAGCCGATTCTTGTTCGCTGCATTATTTTTACTTTAAAATTTAGTCAGCACGTAATCAAAGTGCACGGGGAAGCTCGTGATGCGCTTTGTTAAATTAGTAAAATAATTTGGTTATGCTTACTTTTGGCTGTAGCGGTACGATCCTCTTTACGCCAGCTAAGTTAGTATGACTAAAAGTTTTTCTTAGTTTCGTGGTATTAATTTTAAAATGGCGCAGCACTTGCAGTTTTTACATGATTTGTTAATTATACATTTATTTATTGGTTATTTCAACTGTCCTCGGCTTTGAAATTTTGGGTGTTATACCTCGTTGTATTCGAGATCCAGTGCTTCATTTTGTTTTTGCTCGTATTAAAATAACGGAATTACAAATGACAGCTTGTGATGTGACGATCAAGTTTTCTCGAAACCGGGGGACATAATGATGCACTGATAAAATAACATTTTAAGGGGGCTTCATTGACCTCAAATCGTGTTTTTCTTTCTGACACGCGATCGTCGAAGTTGGTTGAAAGCTGCACTGCAGATATTTATCGAGCAACCGGGAGGAAGTTATTTTCTGCCGTACGAAAAGTCCGTTGAACCTTAGAAACTCAGGAAATGGTTTTTATGTTCATGAAAAAATGCTTTTGACATTCTTCTCGCCGAGGAAGCGTAGCTACAAGTAAATTATTTTTAGATAAATTGCATTGTGGCACAGGAAACATTAAATGAGATATTCAGCGCTCAATATGCCTGTCATCATTTTTGTAAGTAGGAGCGAATCGAAGGAAAGAAATATGCTGGTATACTCCGATGAATGAGAGATAAGAACTCGAATCGCAATGCGGATAAATCCTCCTCCCCCGACCCTCTGAATATCACGTCTACCGTCTACAGTATCCGACCATAAAGGATTTGGAAACTGTGTCTTCTAGAATCACCTTTGGTGCGACGCCTTTGGTATGAACTTTTTAAACCTACCTCAATTTGGACGTGTGTAATATCTCCCGCTTCGTCGTTATTTTTTCTACTTGGAGAGGATCGGTCGAATCCCGGATGCGGTCATGAAAATGGGGGCACGATCCTGTACTTTCCAGAGAGCCGGTCAAACTACCCGGGGGGGGGGGGGAGGTGAGAACGGTTTTTAACGCCGATTTCCACAGGGAGTACTTCGATCAGGGGGCCACGGAGTTGGGCGGGAAGGTTTTCGCATCGCGGGCGCTTTGGATCGACCCCCCCGGTGTCGTAAATTTCTATCGAGGTCTCTTTCGGAAGAGTCTCCCTATTTTCTTAGCGTCATGTCAGTCCTCCATCCCCCGAAGGCCATCCGACGTCATTTTCCTCTACCCCTGCCGCCGCCCCCCTCCCCTTGCTCCCGCACCCGCCCCGCGGTAGTGGTTGGGAATCCATACCTCACCCGCGCTCCTCACCCAACCCTATCCATAATCCATGCCTCTCTCTCGCCCCCATCCATTCACCTTTTTCCTGCACCGCGAGGTTTCCTACCTCCCCCGGCCCATCCTCCCCAGGCCCATCCTCCCCACCTTTTTTCCCATTACCGTTCGTCCGCTGTGCTGTCACCTCGCCATCGACCCGCGAAACCCACGTGCAAAACTAAGGGAGCCCGTGGGTCTGAGGTCATTGTCGCCCAGTGTCGGCCGTTGGCAGATCTTCGACGAAGTTCCTTCGCCCCTCCCTCCCAAAAGGGCAAGCCAATGAAAATAGTTTTCTATGACATTCGTGCTGTTATTTCGAAGGGGGGTTTTCTGCTCTCACGTGAGCAGGAGTTGGTCGAACGCTGTTTTAGTGGATCTTCTATGAACTCGTCATGCATTGGATTCTTCTCAACGGTTGGATATATCAAGATTATCTTCCTCATATCATCCTGAAATCAAGTAGTTTTGGTAATTCTGCCTGTAATTTCCTGCTTACTATCAATCCAAGTCTCGAATACAGCCATTTAAACTTTTGCATTAAGTTTTTACTCGGATCTCAACTTTAAATTCGCTCGACCTCAGCCTTGAAATACTTAAACGGCAAACTGCCGTAAAAGTAGTTTTCGTCCTGGTGGACGTATAATTCTCAATTTTTTTTATTTGGAGTTATTGGAATGGTAGTTGTCGATCCGGTGAGACTGTTCAGGTGTCCCAAAGGAATCAAAATTATCCCACCATCCGGTAAAAGTTGTGTTCCGCGTTAATGTTGAATTACGGCCGGGAAGCAGTGCAAGTATCACTAAAGCTCGGTGAAGCGGTGCTTAGGTCACCAAAGGTAACCAAGCGATGTTAGGGGTCCTGGAGGGTGTCCTTAGGGTTAAGACCACCTGGGGCCTTTTTAAATAATTGACTGTGGTCTACGATTTATAATTGCACGGATTTTCTTGACTAGCATTTACTTCCGATGAGTCCCGAAAATTTAAGGATCAATACGATCAGTATGACTCGTACGATGAGACCTAACCATGGCGGAATACGCCATGGTTATAACTCGGATTTACTTTTTCACTACTTGTGCCTAAAACTTTTTCCGATGAGAAAGGGTTTCTACGTGTTTGTGGCGGAATTGCATATTATTGTAAAGGAGATACAAAGGTCGTGGGAGGTGATTATTGCGTTCCGGTTAATGTGGACTCCCGCATCAAATACCCCCGCGGTGATCTATCCGTTAAAAGGGAGAAGCGACGTTCTAATTTATGAATTTAGCGAAACTTGCATTCGTCTGGAAGGGACGCATAATGAGACAACGGAGAGGAGTCATTTAAAGAACATATTTTGAGCTTTGATTCATGACGACGCCAATCGGTAGTGAGCCTAGAATGATTCGGGAGGCCCTGTACACCTCCCGAGGGTGACAGGATACACAATTTCCGGCAGTTCATATCCTGAATAAAGAGCGTTGTGTAACTTTGCTTCATGGAAGAAACACCAGTGGCTCGTTGCAACTGTGAAGCCTTTGCTGTTCAGTTGGAAACGTCTGTTATCCCTTTAAGGTATGTTAATGCCTATGATCCCCACAATGTTCATGCGGGAACCCTAGGCTTCATGTCATCAAGAGGTCGAATTTTACTAAAGATATCAACCTCTTTTTGTAAAAGAGCAGAGTTAAAACTTTTTTAGAGGAGATTTTCCTTTGATACACGTACATGTGAACGTGTTTGAATTATCTAATGATCTGCTTGGATGTTTCTTTACACCTTGATTCTTTTGGGGTTGATCAATTTCCCTTTTTATTAGCATCGAACGCAGTGTTGTTGTCGTGGCGCTGACTAGTTTTTCTGTGGAAACCACCAATTGTATCTTGCATGGTCTTGTAACTTATCTCGTCCACCATTATATTGATGTTAATAAAGGGTGCACCGAGGTCATCTGATTATGGAAGATAGCATTTTTGTGTTCTTACAAATCCCCTAAGGCAACCATGTAGCCTCCTTTCCACGATTCCGAGCGATAGTTAAATAGAGAGAGAGATCTCGGATAGGCGTGGAGAAGAGCAAGAGAGGGCCCAATCGGTTGGATGTAGACTTAGCCTCAACCAAACGAAGCCGTTCGCACAGTTTTGGAGCAATATCGTTCGTGAATATCAACTGCTGGATGGCTGGGTGGCTTCACCACGGGAGTAAGCGAGCTAAGTTGGCCAGTTCATCGTAAAAACAGTATGTGTAAACAATTAATACAACTTGGTTGTTGTCATGAGGAAACGTGACGCATCCCACTCTGCTCTGAATGAATTCATTCGGAAAATGTTTCTACGGTAATTTTTCTGGATTAATAATTCTATCGCTCACCGAAAATTGAGAGAAAAATACCGCATTTAGTCAGTCATTATTAGAAAGTGCTAGGTGCTTAGAATATTATAGAAATGCACGTTTTAGTAAAATATGTCATGCTAAAAGAAAGGGACTCATAACGGGTTTTCTTTAAAACACCAACTTATGGTTTTGTGAATGAATATTATAGTAATAAATTGTGCAGATATAGACCTCAATTTATTCGGAAGTGTTCGAGTAGTATTATATATGCATATTTCTATAATTTGATATTTGCGTGAAAAAAGTGATAGAGCATTCAAAATGAGCTACAAGGATAAGTAATTCAGTTTCAATACTTTCCCATGGTCCGCCTATTCTGCAACGTAGGAAATGGAATCAGGTGGTTTCTACGCCCGTAACTTATTGAGGGGGATGATGTTAGTATCCGCACGTATATGCAGCCCCCATAACATCGCAGGATGCTCTTCTCGGCTTCGGAGATAATTACCCCTCGATGAATAAAATGAACCGTACTCCCTCTCACCGATTCGCAGAAGAGGAGAAAGATGACGGTGTTGAAGGCTCGCCGTATTTTAAATTTGACGAATTCAATACTGAAGTAAACCTTGTCAAAAATGCCCCCATCCATCCGCAGAAAATAAGTCGCGAGCGGTGCAAAATGACCCGGATCCCTTCTCTTCGACTCCTGATCCACTGTCGCTTGCAATTGCACACTTCTTACTCTCCTCCCACTCGCGACGCCCGTCCATAACCCGCCGACATTTCTCCCCCGACCCCCCACCTTAGAAATCCCTTTCTTCTCAGCACCCCCCTCACCCCGCCTCGCAACATCCCCGCATTCTTTATCCGCGGACTTACCCGTCGTGTATTGCGTGGGAGGCGGAGAAGGGGCACACTCGGTATCCCCTTTCGCTGCGCATCGGATGCTCGCTCGTGTCGCTGTTTTTGCCGGGTGTGGGAGGTGGTGCAGAGGGGCGCGGATCCAGGGGGATGAGAGAAGGTAGGGAGAGACATTGAACTAATCGGTCGCTCAAGATGGTATTATTCCCGCTGGAACTAATGTACGGGCATGTTGCTTGAGTTATTGTGTTTGACCCGTGGTTCCAGACTGGGCTAAAAGACTTGTTATGATTAGTCTACTGGGTTACGGTTGGTTGTTGATGGACCGTGGCGCTACACACTGCTGTGCTCCTAAGCCCTAATTAGCCAGGCAGAAAAAATCTAAAATCATATGCTACGTTTTGCAATGACTCATTCTTTAGCTCCGCTTACTTTCCACATTCCTTAATAAAATCGCAAATGCCAATTCTTTTTATCCCTCTCCCTCGCTCCTCGGCTGTGTATCACTCCAATAGTACCCGATATTTCTCCATATAACCTCGCATAGACCTTACGCGTCTTCATTTCCTCTCTTCATCTCGCGGTGTTTTCAAACTTTCTTGACCTTAGAATTGTTCTTTACAATTCTTTATCCTCTCTTTGTATATTCTTGTGAAATTAATTGAATGTAGATATAATTGTGTGATTTCCAGGACTAATACTCAAATCTCTGTCCATCATTTTTTCCATGGAATATTAATTGAGATCGTTTCTTTTTACCTTCCTCGGTATTGTTTTTGATGTGACACCATCATTCACATTGCCGCCCCCACTGGGGTCAGACGCCTTTGCATCCTCCTCACCGAGGAGCAGACGCTGCGCGGACGACCTTTCGCCTGGCTCTTACCCTTCGACCTATCTGGCATGGGTGACCCTACCATTTGCTATTGTCATTGCTCCCGTCAGCACAGCTCTAGGGGTCATCGGAACACAAAAGCCCTCCCACCACGTCAGGGTTGTAGTTCATAGGGAGGGATACAGTTATTATTGCGGAAGAAACAGGTGTAAATATAGGACGGAAAACGTAAGAGAAATGCCTCATGGCCGTTGAGTTAATGAATGAAAACAATTGTGCCTAAGTACTCTGGGCTGACACTCAATGACTTCCACGAATTTTAATCTCCGTGGTTACTCAACAACTCGATGTGTCTTGGTGTGTTCTCCTGAAGATTCGTCTGGTGGCTATCGTCCGTGGATTTTACTTAAGATAACTTGTTGAAAACTCTGAAGTATTCATTGTTAAATGCATTATATACTCCCATATTACGGGAGAGACAGCATTTTTCATTTGTTTGCGCGTCTCAGAAGTCTCCAACGTCATAACATTCTCATGTATATACTCATTAAGAATATCGCGGTGAAACCCCCCCCCCCATCCCGTCTGCCTCATTACCCGTCATCGGTGTCGATCTGCACTGTAGGTGTCTGGTGACGTCTATTCAATCCTTTCCTCGCTGCTGGCTCGTGTACCAAACCCCCCTGGACCCTCGTGTTTGCCGGTCCATACTTCAGGTCCTATGAGGAGATCACAGTGCCTTATTTTGGGGGCGCTTCGGCGACTACGACCGTATGGCTAAACTCGCAGTGAGATAAATGGCTTCCTAAATATATTTATATATTTATTCCTTACAAAGATAGAATAAAATTTGCATGCGTCCAAAGGCGGCACTCAGATATTTAACCCGAGTCGTGCAGCCAGCCCAGGGTGGCGACCCCCGGAGGCGCCTCGCCCCCCCCCCCCCACCCTCCCCCGTCGCCGGTGGCTGCTGGTGCGCCCCGAAGGGTTCACTGACCGCAGGCGGCGGCGTCGTTTGCCGAGCGCAAAACCCGGCCGCCGAGGGCGGCAGGGTTTGGCGACGCGAACGCCCCCGTGCACCGTACGACGTAGTGCGTGCCCCCATCGTCCCCCGTGCCCCCTGTTTCCAAGAGCTCGCCCCCTTCCCCAGGCGCACACGCCCTCTTATTGCGCAGCGGAATCCCGTCCCCCTCGCTTCTGTTGCTAGGTTGTGCGCCTCCCACCCTCGTTGCCCCCTGCTGTACTTCAAGGAGGTGATACCGGATGGCTGACGATACATTTCCTACTTCGTTTTCTGCCATTTCTGCTTTGGTAATTATTTTGCTATATGTCTTAAAACTATTCAAGATTCGTTGACACAACTTTTTATATTTTTACGAACAATTGGGTAGCTGCTCTGAATATCAGCAGTACTCCAAGAACGGTATCGCCTATTCCCCAACTCATTCCCCTCCCATTGTACCATGGCATTGCTGCTATGACTTTAGCTCACCCATTAGTGGATTTGGAAGGCGGTCTTAAAGTGAAGATGACATGTTTCATCATTTGTTATCAATTCTTGAATGCTAAATACAATGGTTGCATTATTATTATTAGGTAATCTACCGGTTAAGGCAGGTTTTCGATGGACCCAACGACCAAATAAATATTTTGTGGCTCCTAAAAAAGAACACAATCCAGCAACCTACTCTACATCAAGTCCCTCTTCATCTCCGAGTACCTTCTTCCTTCATCCCATCCAACATCCCTATTCTGTTCCTGCCCTTTCCTCGATTGCCTAATATTCTCCCCTCTATTACAGTTTTCAGCGTCCCACTGCCGATCAATACGCCCTTCATAATATTGTTGAAATTTAGATTCCGCATTGATTCATTTCTTTAGAAAATCGTGGAAAACTTGATCCAAGATTTGCCGTGATAATGACCTAAGCCGCCCCTCGGAAAAGGAACGTCAGTCGTCCTCTTGGCTCCGTTGGCAAGAACTTTTAATGCACGCGTCCCATCACCATTGAAGGTTTTCCTCACGCCCTCTTAAATCATATTTTTAAGGAATCCCGTAAATTAATCGTGGGACAGAAGGTGTTCGAAAATAGTAGTCCTGATATTCGTCATTTGTTGAGAAAAACATGCATATATTTATGATAAGAAGAGGTAGCTTGGTCTTCGTTAACTTGGAGCATGATGATGGAAAAGAAAACTCTTTTTAGCCTTCCACACAGAGCTTTATAATTTACCCACCGGTTTCAACGTCCTCGTAATTTCCACGGTGCGACATTGAGCAGTGTAGATTTCCATATATCGGGAGGGGGAGATACTGGCTTGGGGTACAGGCCAGCTTCAACTTAGGAATATGAATCGTTGCACTGGCATATGACGAGGCTATACATACTGGTAGTGGTCAAATACCTGCAGTGGCTTAGGCATCCTCGACTACGTAATCATTTGCCCCGAATGTGTAGACATTTCTAATAAAAACATTTGAGAGTTTAATGCGGCGTTTGAAACATTTAATAATATATATTCAATCAGTCTGCACCAAAAAATGTTGGTTATGAATTAGGATTAATTTTTAAAAGAATCAGATTTTGGATCTTCGAAGAGAAGATGCCCCCGTAGCGGCGGAGGGAGAAGGGTTGAAAAGTCTTGATGGCGGGGGCGTGCTCGTCGATGCATCCCTCGGACACACGCTCCGCTCGCACCCCGGGGGCGTGTCGACCGCGCACCCGGAGGCGGGAGAAGGCGACTGACTCGCTCTGTCTTCATTCGCGCCATGCTGTGATTTAGTCCGAAAAATGCTGTCCTTACTATCGTCCTCCCTTGAATCATTAGGCTCGTGTTGACCTTTAAGGCATTTCTCCGAGGTAGTTCTCTTGTTTCAAGTGAATGGTGGTGGTTCGTTTGAACAAATCGCAATCATTCACTAGCTTTTTAAGTTATATATTCTGGAACAATTCACTTTAAGCAACAAGAGTGCCACACAAAATGGTTTCTCTATTATGTGGTTGTTTACAAAATACTACCTTGATCAAAAAGTTCCCGGAATAACCACCGTGTGGCGCTCCCATCGTTCCGATTTGAGTTCTGTTTTTTTTGTTAAATTGGTACATCTGTTGTTGATATTCCCTTTAAATCTTAGTGTCATAACTTGACATTTGCAAAAGTTACGGTCGGTTTTCGGTATGTCCATCAGTGCTTCCTGCGATTTTTCCATTACTTCCTCTCGGCTGCTAAAACGCGTTCCCCGTAATGGTTTCTTAACTCGATTGAACAGAAAGAAGTCACAGGGAGCCAAATCAGGTGAATTCGGTGGCTGTTGGATGGTATTTGTTGCATTTTTAGTCAAAAAATTACGAATAATGATAGCACTGTGCGACGGTGCGTTATCATGGTGCAAAATCCACGAGTTTTCTGCCCACATTTCTGGTCTCTTTCGGCGAATTGCTTCACGCAAACGTCTCATAACGCCCAAATAATACTCTTTGTTTACTGTCTGGCCTTCTGGCAAAAATTCATGATGCACTACACCGTTGTAATCCATGAAAACCGTCAGCATTGCCTTCTTTTTTGACTGAAAACGACGTGGTTTTTTTGGTCTCGGCTCATTTGGTGAACGCCATTCACTTGCCTGATGTCTGGATTGCGTGTCGTACTCATAAACCCACGTCTCGTCTCCAGTAATGATCCTTTTGATGAATGTGGGATCGGATTCAGCCTCGCAAATCATGTCTTTTGCGACGTCAACACGGTCTCTTTTTTGCATGAAATTGAGGTCTTTTGGCACCAACTTTGCTGCTACACGACGGAAACCCAAATCATTAACCACAATGTCTTGGGCGGATCCATAGGCAATGTTCAAGTCCTCCGCTATTTCTCTGATGGTTAATTTGCGGTTATTGACCAACATTTCTTTTACTTTATCAATTTTTTCACCGACTTTCGATGTCGATGGTCTGCCACTGCGTTCATCATCTTCGATTGACTCACGACCACTTCTGAACCGCTCGTGCCACTGGTAAACGACCGTTTTTTTTAGAGAATCGTTGCCGAAACACTTTTCCAACATTTCCAACGTCCGTGCGCCACTAAATCCGTTTTTTACGCAAAATTTAATACAAGTTCGTTGTTGCAAATTTAAATCCATTTCTGAAATTGTAAAAAAATCGCCAACACACACAGAGATAGATGTACTCTTGGCTACGTAACTTTTGCAAATGTCAAGTTATGACACTAAGATTTAAAGGGAATATCAACAACAGATGTACCAATTTAACAAAAAAAAACAGAACTCAAATCGGAACGATGGGAGCGCCACACGGTGGTTATTCCGGGAACTTTTTGATCAAGGTAGTATATGAAATCAATCACAGGAAACCTTGTTCCCATGCGATGTGCTTATTACTTGATTTAATGGATTCTGGGCGTTGGATTCATTTGCTCGTGGTTTACCGCTAACTAATAATTGTATTAATTAGTGTCACGATGGATGGTACACATTTTAACGGCCGTAGGTTTCACACTTGTTGTTCTGTATACTTGAAGGATGTAGCAATTCACCACCCCTAGTGATTTATTTTAATGTATACCTTAAATGAGTCTTTCGAAGCCATGATGAAGCAGGATCTACATTTAATGATCCCTTGCCAACATTTTAAAGTATGCCTTTAGGGAGATAACCTATTTTAATTATTTCACAATAAATGAGGAATAAGTACATTATTTTGATATGGGTGACAGTCTTTTCTTTGGACTTCTTGGCTATGGATATCTTTCTGCCGCCAATTATTTACCAGCCCTCATAATTGGCTTATAATAATTATAGTTATGGCATCTACCCAGTGGCACATACTATTCACCCTTCGCCATTCTATTATTTAATCGCAGCTCTTGTTTGATCCTTATTATTGTTTGCCGTTTGATATAGCGTTTCATGGCTAAGACTTTTCTATTATCCCTGAGCTTTGAAAACAGCTGAGAGTAACGATAGGGAATCTTAACTTCGACTGCGGCTGGGCTCGTAGATTTAAACGTGCCTAGCCACGAAGCAGGTCACAACTCGTGGAGGTGGAAAATGAATCTAGTCTGAAGGGAAAGCAGTTTTCCTTGTTCTAGGCAGTGTTCGTCGCGGTCGGTTTCCCTGGGATAAGGCTTCCTCGAGGAGTTATGTAAACATGTGATCGAACGAGCAACCTTGTGATTCGGGTTCGTTGTGAAACCGGTCGTGTCGCTCTATCGAAAAAAGTTGAGCATCTGATGACATCACGTCCTTGGGTCCGGTCGTTGAATAATGGTGGCGTGTCTCTCGGATCGAATAGCGATGGCGAGAATGGATCACACCATCAATGATTTGGTCTTGGTTGTTGAAAATAAAATCTTTTAATTACAAACAAATGTTAGCGTGACAAGGAAGGAAAAGTTCCCAGGAAATAGATCACTCTCTTCTCATCGATGAAGTTAATGAACAATACTACGCAACGTACCTCTTCCATTTTTCAATATGGATCCGAATGTTTGGTATCATTGCACTTGCTGCCGAGTGATCCCAATTTGCGGCTGTCGGAGCAAAAATCGAAAATGTTACGCCTTAAGCTGAGAAAAATTGGGTCTTCTGAAGTATGCGTAATAACGAATCCGGAAATCCTTTGTCATGAATATTTGCTATTTTTTATAGTGGCGGCGGGATGCTCCATTCCGCCGCCATAATAGGACTCGCCATTTCCGAATCGATTTCTCCTCAGAAAACCTAGCGAGTGGATGGTCGATCCCTGGCTTGGTGATGGCGGCGGGTGGCAACAAACCCTTACCGCATTTCCCCATGCGCTACTCCCCGCATTTATGCTCGGGGAGTAGCGCATGGAAAGCCGTGCGCGGATCCATAGGGAAGGCGCACTGGGTCTCTCCTATGGAGAGAGATGTTCGGGGTCCTCCCTACCTGTTACCACAACCCCCACTCATCCCCCAGCCGTTCGCCGCTTTAGGCGGGGGGAGACGGGAACGGGAGGGGACGTCCCTGGCGCGGAACTTGTCATGCCGGTGTCACGCTCACGTCAGCGGAACTCTTTTCGCGGAATGTGCCGACGCGTCTGGAGAAGTCATTTTCAGGCGTGTGGCCCTTCATAAGTCCAAGGAGCAAGTGGGTTCCGAGCCTCCATTGCGACGGATCGAAGGGCGTTCATGAGAATATACATATTTCCTTTCTCACCGCATTTATTTGGATGTGACCACATTAATTCGTCCGCTTGTCTCCCCCCTACCGTTCGAATGAAGTTTTCCGTCTTCTCGTTCTTCTTTCACCCAATCTCTTGTTTTAATTCTCATCTTGTATATTTTCATCGTGATTTGCCGAGGTTGGTCTGGCATCGCCTTATCGGAGTTTCCGAGGTGAATTTCCGCGACCATTATTCACCATCCGACCTCTTGACGTCATATGGCTTTCTCGAAGTCGTAAGTTTCATTTGTGTCCTTACACACGTATATGTAACCTTTCTTTTGGTTTGCTCCGACATCTTGTTATAGTCGACGTTATACCCGGCATTATTTGTCCAGGATTCATGATGTATCCTATAAAACCCTGGCCTTATGCGACACTCGTACTCTGTGGCAGAAATAGTTGCCGTTCAAAATTTAAAATAGTCGTATTTGGTTAAAGCATGTCGACAGAATTTATGGACACGGAAGTTCACTTTGATTTTTGCTCGCTTACAGCATTTGGAGAAATTGGCCGTTTTTTTAACCAACGTGGCGTTTTCCGTAAAATGATACCACCAACTGCTGCCAACGGTTCTTGATTTTATCCCGTAGGCATTGGCTGGCATATTCCTGCCGTGCATGTCGATAGAGAACGCTTAATGAGAGCAGTACTCGCAATGTTTGACAATAACTCGGGCAATTTTAATCAATCCGTGGAAAAGCGACACCATCATGCATAAATGCATCAAAATTTACGCGCCTCGGGAAGATGTCACAAATTTCTGTCATTCGTCACGAAGTTTTAATTTAGGATAACTGGCTATGGCTTCATTGGATTTAGCTCAATCTTGGAAGCGGATTTTGCCTCTCGGAAATGGGATTGAAAAAAACGTTTTACCTCACCGGTTTGACGGTGTACCTCCGATTCCATTCACAATGGCATGTGAACAAAGTATTTTCCTCTTCGGTCAATACCTTAAGGTGGAACGAAATTTCTTAATATGCGTGTTTCATGAATTAGCCAAAATGTCCTTACGTCTCGAAGAATTAACGACTCATTCCATTGGGGTGCATGCGCTTATTCGTGCCTCACAGAGGACAATGTTGCAGGCACTTCACGTCTCGAAATGAAACCCTAGCTCTTCATCGGTCAGCGGTGCCCGTGCCCGAATAATTTATTCGTGCACCGGCGAGCGGACTCCATTGATTTTTTGGCCGGCATTCTTCTTCGCTTTCCCTTCGCCCAATCGGACAAACTGCCCTTCGTCGGCGCGTGCTCTTGGTCCGGAGCCAGTCGGATGGGGGCGGAGGGATCCCAGCCCCGTGCGCCATCTCTGGCGACGGAACTGGGGGGGGGGGGGCGTGGAATGCTTCACCGATGGTGGATTTTTTTTGTGCTAATCTTACTTAAAGGCTTGAGAGCCGAGGTATGTTGCATTATTGCCCTTGGGGCTCTTCGTTATTTGATGGAAATTTTCCCAAAGATACACGAATGGACTTTCAAACGCGTTTGGTACGTAAAATATTACAAGGTTTCTTTGTATGCAAATGCTGAGTAGGTACTCGTTGCTAGATCCGGATCTAGTGATGAATAAGGTATGTATCGATATCAGTCTACGTGGATAATATTCATTCGATGATAATTCACGTAATTATCGAATCGAATTTTCACGGTTTTCTAAAATATTGTGTCGATATTTGAGTTGCCAAGCAAGTTATTTAAAGTGAACATAATACATGCCCACAGTGAACAATGCCCTCTCGGGTAGGAAACTATACCGGTTAGACCTCTTGTAATTGGCGTTTTCTTTGTAAGAAAAGCTGATAAAGTATTCCTGCTGGAATAAAACTCTTTGATACATGCCCACCGGTTTGTTTTGGTATTAAAATGCATTTTTCTACACTGTCCTAATTATCAGTACTATATCAATCCTGATATTGGTTTATGCAGCCCTCCTTTCTTATCTCTTCAGTGTTGATTCCGTCACCCCCGTTAGCTTCTCTGTGGAATAATATACTATATATTACCTATACTATTTATTTGTGTGCCTTGCAAAATATTTTTTTAATTCTGAAATTTAATTATGCATTGTGAGAAACGAATGAGTTAAAGAGTCAGTATTGTTATTTATATTAAAATATATTCTCCTTGGCAGATGTAAATGCGACGGTACGTCGGATCAGTAGATTAGTATGGTAATATACGTGAATAGGTGGAATATTATAATCGATTAGCTTAATATATTGTGTCATGTTACCACATCCGCAGTCATCCAATATATTGATACAGGTATACCTCCAGGTGAGATTCATTTGCCCATGTCTGACTCGGACCGATCGAATGTCTGGAACGGGGTGGGCATTACGGCTCGGCGGTGGGAATGCGAGGGTCGGGAAGTAGAGGAGGGGTGGGATTGAATATTTGTGAGGGGGCGACCCTTCCCTCGTCCCCCACTCTCCGTTTGACCCTGAATCCGTCTTAAATTAGTGGTTTTGGGTTTATTCCGAGAGTTAACTTGGGAGTTTCTGTGTCTTGGAGTGGTCGCGCCCAATCTTCTTCCTCCCCTTCTCAACCGCCCCCCCCCCCCCGTCGTATCACCCCCTCTAACCCCCCGGTCACTTGTGACGGCGTCTACAGTGCTCAATTGAGAGGGATCCTCGTAAGAATTTTTTGCCCACTGATGGGAGATTGTAAAGTAACCCCTCCCCCTATGGAGGACTTCCTAAATGATTGGATGATTGTAATGTATTCACATGCGCAAACGGGTAGTAAACAACCCCAAGATTGGTTTAGATAAGCAAAAGTGGTGTTTACACCGAAATAGGCATTGGAGCGCGTGGAATCCACACGTCAATAGGGTAATAAGTGGGGAAAGTTCCTTATTTCTCGTCTCCAACTAATCGGTTTCCCATATATTTCAAGTATCATAGACTCTGGCCCGTGCTGCTACTTGTTATTGTAAAAAAAGTATCAATGTGGTATGAATTATTTTCTCTTGTATTTTTATAATGCATTTGCGCGGCCATTATTTCCAAAGAAGCAAACTCTCGCGACAGTGGTCACTTTTAATTTAGCGTGAAAAACTGTTATGGATAAAATTTGAGCATTTCTTTTCATATTAAATGAGAAAAGTCTCCTATGTAATATATGCGCATAATTATTTCAGAATTAATCGCACAGTGGCAACTAAGCATACTCATCCTCGAATTTTTGTTGACGTAGCAATAATATTGTAGATCCCCAAAACGAATTTTAATTTGAACAATTGATAGTCCATGCAATGTCCTACGGAATTGCTGTGGGCCTCCCGCTCCACTCCATATTCTTCATGGATTCTTTGCTCCAGAACTGTTTGTTTAGTGAAATATTCATAACCTCCAGAATGCTGTTACCGATATGTTGACGATGAATTCTGCATATGTAATTCAACACAAACACAGATCAACACTTTTCTTACCATTATAAATTCCAATCATCCTGCTATAAATATCGCGATGCAACCAGACCAAACCGCGGTTTGAATTTCTTAGATGTAACCTAAAATCGGCTCAAAAGCACGTTGCAATTCAGCATATAGTATACCGGAAACTCTCTTACATCGATTATGCAATGCACGTATCTTCTAAACGCCCCCCTCCCCAGACGAAAGTCCTCTTCTACTCATTGATTCACCGCCTTGAACGCCTTCCACGTCTTCTTTCAGCCGAAAATTATTTAAACAAATCACTTCTGCCTGCGGTTTCAACGCTGCAATCATCGGCCATCTCTTGTAGAAGTTACAAAAACCAAAATCCGCAGAAATCTTTCCTCTTCCACGGCTAGAAACCTTAAGGTCACTTCCCACTCTCGTAAGTTAATCTATTTAGGCCGTTAGCTCAAAAATCACGTAACTCTTAGCTAAGTCGAAATATAAATTGGCATTATGCAGCTTCTCAAGGCTTTCTATTTTCTTGCAGAACAGCATTTTGGATAAAAACTAGTTCACTATATCGTGGGTTATCGATTGAAGAGCAGGCTTTGTCGCTCTCAGGACTGTACAAACTCTCTTCAATGTATTGCGGGAGAATCGGGCATAATATCCTTACCACGGTTATAGAGGACCAAGGTACTTTCACCCTCTAAGATTCTCCTTCCCATTATACATAATCCATCTATGAATCTAACCACAACTCCATTTTCACCAAAAATATTCTACTTACAAAAACCGTAAATTAATGGAGATAGTACTTCACCGCAGCGACCCCACCGTAGCTGCGTTAAACGAGTACATACATGTCAATATTATCACACAACATCCCCCCTTACTGAATCTTAACTACCATTCATCCCCAATCAAACTCCGCTGGAAAAATTAGGAATTATCACATCTGTGTATATAATTTTTATCGAAACATGTAAAAAATATTGTTAAGATTCTTCTAAAAAATCTTTATATCCACCACCTTCGCAACCAACAGCACCATAAATAAGATAGAGGAATGGAGAAAGTGGAATAAAATTTAAAAAATGATAAGTGGCCTTGGGCTCACCGTAATCTGCTGAAGTCCGGAGGGAATGAGACTCTTCCAACTTATCTGGAAACACATAAGGTGGAATTGGGGAAAGACGAAACCTGATGGCTTGCCGATGATGGAGCATAAAGTGTATTCGCAGGCAGTCGACTTACAATTGACTTGTTGCTTTGGCAGGGTGGTCAGAGATCCTTAAAGCCGAGAAAAAACCGGAGATAGATAAATACTAGAAGAAATACTGGAAAAAAACTAGAATGGGGGAAAAACTGAAAATTCGTAGAATAAAAATAGGTAGTGAAAAACAGGAAAAAAAGGCCCATTGTATTGACTTTATTTTATAAAATGAATGATTATTGTAGTAATTTTTTTACTTGCGAATGTTTTATGCGTTTTATCTATTCTGTAAATGGTAAATAATTTTGCATAATTATTTTTTCCCTTCATTCCGTCCAACATGCCCCTCCTTTTCTCATCCATTCCTCGCTAGCCGAACGTTCTCTGCGTATCACGCTATTCTTCAACATATCTACCCCCACGGCCTTATTTGATTTCAGTTACCTTAATACTATTTCAATCTCGGAAATGAGTCAGCATGGACCTAAGCTATCCTCATCTATCACCTATCCTCAGCTTCCTTTTTTAATGTCTCAGCTTCCTTTTTTTAATCTTGCCGGTCTTATGTCTTTAGCGTAGAGTTATTCTAGATATTGCACCAACCTCTCTTGGATCTTATCTGGTTCAACTAATATTTTCTCGAGTTACCTGTGACTGCTAGCAACGATTTGCCCTTCTTCCCGACAGGATTTTAGCTTTCCATGTTAGTGCACCGATTTCACCCTTCCTCTGTAAACTTTTCATATTCTCAAAGTGGCTTCTTCCACCACGTTCCTTTCGCTTTATTTCCCGCCTCAGGCTGTTATTCAATTCTTTATACTTCATATTATCCTATATGTTTACATTCTTCCATTTCCTGCTCCGCTATATTTCATATCATCTCATGCATTCGCTACTGTTTCCATTGCCATTTTCTTTAGTTTCGTTTGCCGCTTTTGATATCCCCTTTTTGATATGTTCTCATATTTCTTCTATAGTACCTAGCTCCTTCCCTCGCTTCCCTCGCAGTTTTTTCCCTATAGCATACTTATACTCCTTTCCTTTAGTTCTAGTTAATGCTCCCAAATTCCATTACCTAAGCCGTCTTCCCATTGTTATCCTTTTGAATCTAACCGTACACTTCATAATTACTAAATTATGATTAGAATCCGCTTCCGGGAAACTGCGAATCAATCACTCTGTTCCTAAATCCGTACCTAAGCATAATGATTGGAGTTAGGCTGAGATGGGAGGGGGGGCCGATCCCTCCGTACTGAACCCTGTCCCCCATTCTCCGCTCCATCGTGTGTGTGCAGGTGAGGGAGCATTGACGGCGCGGTCGCCCTTTTCCCATCCGCGCTCCGGAAGAGGGCGCACGGTCCCAGAGGGTCTCCCGGCCCGGCACCCGCATCGCGTTACAGGAACCAGGGCCGCTAAAGCGCATTCCCAGTGACACACGTGGCGGCGCTCGTTCGTTCCCCTTGGGTGGACCTCGGGCCGCATTTCCGTCTCCGTCCGATGTATCGGGTCGCAGCGTGCGAGATTGATTCCTCGAGATCGCCGAGGTTTGGGGTCCTGCCGCTTTGGCCGTCATCCGGAGGGAGTTGATCTGCGGGCGACTCCGGAGAATTTCATCCTGAGCTGGTGCATTCGTTCGGGAGAGTGTTCTACGCATATTCATCCCGATGTTTTTCATGTCTTTGAAACTGAATGCTTCTCATGTGTCACCTCTGTCCGGAAGACGTGTTTGAAACACCTCTCTGATTGATGTGCATATCTGTCGAAGGTTTTCGCGCGTTGATGATGAAGGCCCACTCGGTGCGATCCCGAAAACTTGCCATCCTTCTTTGATTGAAGGTTTTTTCAGCTATTATCGGATTCAGAAACATCGGTTCATGTTTGGGATTTCCAGCTGCGTACGAAGGGCTTTCGTAAAAATTCATTTCGTTTTACATAATGAGAACATCTCCTGGAGCTTAATGAGAGTTCGTTTTATTTATCACCCCAATGTATGTTTTGCTGAGTGTCTTTATCACCGAGACGTCATTAAAATAAATACATGTATATTATGCTAGCTTTTATTTCTGATAGTAGGTTCGATGTCTTTTTCTTAGAGAGTTTAAATAATAACCATATCCCAATAAAAGTTGGATGCTCATTTGCCTGTCAACGAAACGTGGATTTTTTCAAATGTGATCAATTCTCAGCTGGAAATCCTACACATATTTAGTACGGTTCTACTTTTGAACTCCCTTTATAATTATTATGACTGTCATATCGTGTTTCTTTTGCTCGATAGGTGGCAATTTTCTCGGTCACGAGCCCGTGAAGCTCTTAAATCTTTATTAAAGGAGCTCTTCCGGTCGAGGATATTGTCGCGGAGTACAATTGGTGATTGGAGGCATATCCTTGTGGGTTTGTCTCATCGGGTGCAAATCGTTTAATAGTAACAATATTCCAAGATATCTTAATGGATAGCGACTCCCACTTCGTTTTTACAACCTACTTTCAAGGCATCTGGGCATTCATCTGCTTCCTACTGTCAAGGGTTCGGAGAGGTAGTCGACGACGGGAGCAGGGCGTGTGTGTGGAGGGGAGGGTTGGAGAAAACGGGGGGATGTGTGAGAGACTCTTCTCTCCTGGGTGTGATCCTCCCTCGTAGTTAAGTATATTCATTCTCAGCCCCACCGCACACTTTCCATAGTAATTCGTCTTAGTTTCTATTGCTTTCCGCGGAAAATCTTGGGTATTTTTCCAGGAGGGATGCGATTTCTCTAGTCGAAGTAGAATGCGCCCGCCGTTGAACCGCAATCCTGAAAAGACACACTCGGATGATGTGAGGGAGTTAATTGTAATTACTTTGCGTCGGAGGAGGTCATCGTCCGAGCCTGTGTTCCATTGGGCAACCTCCCCTCCTCCCACCCGCTGCTCTAAGTCTACCCTTCCCACTTTTCCTCCTCACACCTTCACTCTCTCTCACTCTCTCATCCACGAAGAACTCGCACAATACGGCCGTCGGGCGCTCTGCCTCGCATCATTAATGCTAGCCGAATTTCAAGTATCGTGTGAACCCATAATATTTTTAATCTCTGTGATGAATTTATAAAATACAATTTCGTGGAATGCACTTTCCGAAAATATATTGACGATTGTATCATCTACGCCTCGTATCCATCGACATGTTGTTGAATCTCATTGAATAGCGGTAGAGATACGTACGGGACAAAGGTGGGCAGACGAGACAAAGCAAAGGTGGAACTTGCCCTTCCCGTTATTCGTCATTACTCTTATCTCACCCTGATCTTTTCCCTTATTCCCACCCTGACCACTGCAACTGTGCACTGTAAATTTGACTCATCCTTTGCACGAATAATATGCATGTCTTTCAAGGGTAAGTATTATGTAGTGTAGCATGAACAAGTGCAACATTATGGTTCCAACTTATTTTAAGTGGTGGTGAGTTAGTTCTAGCCCGTCCGTTTTGGAGTTCCAAATGAAATCGCTTTCGCGAAGTGCGCTATAAATTTTATGGAATTTATCTTTATGCCATTTTAATACGAGTGGATAAATTGCAACCCGATAGCTGAATGACAATGTTTTTTGGACAAAATGTAAGAGAATTGTAATGGGCCCACTTGCTTTCACTCGGGAAATGGTGATAATCGTACACGTTTCGGCCTCTCATTAGGTTTACTTTTTATTTTTATTGCATTAAAAAAAATTCTTCCTGATAAAAACCACAAAATCGTTACCTTTCGTAAAATTTCGGAGAAAATTGAACCTTTCCGAAAATTTCGGAAAAAATGTCTTGTATCTTTGTCGTAGATGTTTTTTCGGAATTTTCTCTAGTATTTTTTGCTAGTAATTATGCTTTAAATAGCAGTGTAATATATATTACTGCTTCTTATGTAATTAAATTAATCATTTACATGCAAATACGGCGTTATTTTTATTAATTTTTGTATGCTGCAACTCCTATGGAATATGGAACTCCTTTAAGGAATGAGTTTAGTCGTTAAATCAAAAGAATTTTAACTTGTTGGTTTTAATCGGTGCTGATGTTCACCTTACCGCAAAATCCATAGTTTTAATTTTCCTCAGTTACCCTTCTTAGTGGTGAATTATTGGTGTTGCATAATTACGGAGGCATTGTTGAAGGTGCGAAGCCCGAGCAAGAGCTACATGAATGCATAACGAATGAGCTCTTCTTTCAGAGTTTTCAAAATGTTTAGTTAGGGTATTTTAGAGTTTTTTAATGGGATGGTTGTCCATGGTAATAAAGTGTAAGTCTCAGGGAAAGCAAAAGAAGGCGAACTAATTTAAATTAAATCGGTGCAGTTCCAAGGTACCACAATGGCTGGTGTCTTCGGTATATCTTCACTTTTATTCCGAGAGGGATTAACAGCCCCAACAATCCCTGCGGCCTTATTTCAAAAAACGAAACATTTTCATGTTAGATTGAAGCGATTTCGACCTGGTACTAACTCACCACCTCGTAGTATCTACAATTTTCATGCATATATGAGGTATCTGTTAGATTGAATGTGTAAGTATTTGCTGTAAAAATCGTGTATTTCGCTATGGTTATGGGCCGACTAACAAACTAACGCTGAACATTTCCTTGAATTTCAGATTCTTGGTTTAACCCAGAAAAGCTGAACCCCAGAGGTGAGTATTGCATTGGGATTGTTAGCGCGCTATTTAGTTAGTACCCTAGCTGTATGCATCATGCACAAGGTGCCTGAGAACACTTAATTAAAAAATCTCACACGCTGCACTTAATTTGTATGCATCATTTTGTGGGTAGTTTCTTCGCGCATTATGTTGAGAATGATGGCCTTGGTTTCTCAGTTGTCATATACTATTTGCACATGACGAATGTTTATGGAAGTGAGGGTAAAGTTTTAAAATTAATTTCGCTTGTATACTTGTTACGTTTTTTTCTAGGTGAGAGTATAAAGGTAGGCTGACTAATTACTTAATTAATAAAGCGTTATATATAGGTACACACGCATATGTACAATATAATATGGATTTATGTCATGCGCCAAATGTGATTTATTTCCCATAGACAGGAAAATATTATTTTTCTTCTATCGCTCGACAAAATGTTCTTTTCCAGTTGCGATGTGCTTCCATTGTCTTATTCTTGCATGTAATTGTTTGGATCAGGTCAATTATATTCGGAATACATCTCTACTTTATAATTTGGCGATCCTTGGGAAAGGCCTTTTTTAATGCATACGTATACATTTTAATATGATAATCAGTGAAGTAAATCTTATTTTGAATTACATGTTCGTGTGCGACAATGTCGTGATTTAAATGAATATTCTAGTTTTCCTCCTTGCGTTTGCGTTAACCGGGCTAGTTTCAGCCCAGAATGCAATGTTAGACTATGCAGTGCTATAGATGCAATGCATAGACTATGTTATTGTTTAAGATCCAAATATTTAAACTGAATTCTTGATACTGGATAAATCTCCTTAGACTGCTCACAAGATACTAATTGTTCTTAAAATTTGCCGAATGTTAACCGAATAAACCTGGGCTAGTCAATCGTGCAGGAGTACAGTTTCCATAATCGACGGATGGCTGCATTGTTCATTCGCTTGAGAACGTTAAATCTCATCCCATGATTTCGTAACTCACGTTTTCCTTCCTGGGAACGTAGGCTGGTACTTTTTTGGTGGAAAATAGTGAACTTAGGTGTTTAGTCTTTTCGGTTTTCTCCTCTAGCAAGACGCTCATATTTCAATTAGTCTATTGAAACGTTGTTGAAGGAGGAGCGAAAATGTTTGATGTAGTATTTCCTCTCTGGACATTATTCATCCTGTCCGTGCACATGAGGGTATGTTTAAAATACCCTACTCCGAGGATTGAAACATGTTCCCAGCTTACGGAGTTACGCGCGGGAGGTTTATCTTTAAAAAAAAGTTATCGACCGTTGTCGACGACGCGTGTAAGCTTAGTTCTCCATTGCCGTCACTAGATGACGGATGCATCACGATTCTCTAATTCGCACCCTTTACAGTATCTTTCTTCATTCTGATTTTGTGTTGGAAAAGTGGATGCGTCAATTGTGAGGTCTCGGAGATGCACACACAACAGCTAGAATATGATTTTTGGGATGCTGACTTCAATGCAGGTATATCGTGAAGAAAACGGACACCTTTAGGTTTATGGGCCTTGCAGTTTTGAAATAGTGTCCGATAAAAACGCTGTTGGTTCTTTTTGGCTCCATCTTTCACATTTAGACTGATTTTAATTTTCTGATGTGTGGGCGCTGCAGTTCCGGACGATTGAATATGGCGGTGGTCACTCTCCCTCCGATTGAACGCGATCGGTCTTCCTCCCCCTCAGACGCTTTTCGCTTTTGGCGGTTAAATGTTGTCCTCTCCGGATCTCCGGATCGGGACTCGAAGGGGGATGCTTTTGCGGTCGGCCTATGAATTCGTGCGGGGAGTGGGACGGAGAAATAAATCGAGGGATGATATTAAATTCGAGTCGTTTAATAATACAACCTTCGTAATATTTTCGAAATTATTTATTGATGCACGAACGTATGGTTACGTACAGGAGTCAACTTCAGGTGCAGATGAATCTTGTCATGCGTCGTCCGTAAACAAATTGAAAATATCAATAAGCTGTGATGTTTGGTGAATATGGATTTTCACGAAGTTGTACCAGAAACTAGTATATAAGTGAAAATGGAGGTGTTATAAATGGCCATCAACGGCAATTTACGACAGTGATGGTCTTCTACAACGGAGCCGTGTCATCTCATTCCCTTTGGTTTCACCACCGTCCGCTTATACCAATCGAGTGGTGATTATTTGGTTTCGCACGGTCGTGAATTAACCCTCGCGCGCGCCACGGGCCTCTGAGGCGGTGCTGCCATCTCCCGTCGTGCCCTTTCTCCCTCCCATCTGCTCCCCGTTTCCCTCTCTCTCTCTATCTCTCCTCTCGCTATTGATCGTTCGGGAATGCAAAGGGGAAGGGGCGGGAGAAGCGAGAGAGGGAGGGAGGACATCTCGTCGGCGCAGCGCCTTTAAATTTAGCCAAGGGGCGGCCGCGTAGGTCCCTCTCTCGGTGTTTGCGTGTGTGATGGTGCCTGCGTGCTCCCGTGCGAATGAATCCATGGGAAGTCTGCCAATGTAGCGACGTCTCCCGCTGACCACCGTCGCCGTGGTCGTCGTCGTCCGCCGCCAGCAGCAGCACCGGCGCCGCCGTCGCCGCCTCTCCTCCTTCCCCGCCGCCGCCGTGTGTCGCCCCCGCCCCGAGAGCTCCGCCAAACACGTCTTCTTCGCTCTCCACCACCCGAAAAATATCCCTCGTCTCTCTCTCCTCTTCATCTTCTCGCTCTTCGCGCCTCCCTCCTCCCAGAGCCTTTCTCGCGCGTCGCCGTCTCCGAAGCCCGCCGGCCCGGGCCACGAGGGAACGAGAGGGAGTGCGCGGTGTGCGGGAGAGCCCTCGAGAGAAAGGAAAGAAGGAAGGACCTTCGGAGGAGAGAGGGTGGTGTGGACCCCGCCGTAGTTTTCCTCGTCTCCGTGCGGACTGTGCATTCCAACGACAGCAAAAGTGGCTGCGATCATGGGTATCAAGAGGGAAGATCGTGAGTATATACGGGGGGCAATGTTATCGGTGAGGGAAGGGAAAATTAGAGAAAAATCCAGTTCCCGTAATTTGTCCAGTTTTGTGTGTTTTTCCCCGGGGAGAGGGAGGGAGGAGGCTGGTGGTGGAATGGATGCTGCTGGGCTGTGCTTTCATTATCTCGTGCGTGCGTGTGTCTAGTGTCCAGAAGGAAGTGCTGGTCCCCGAAGGAGAAAGAGGGGAAGGGTGGTCCGTTCAACCCCCCACCCTCTCTCAAGTGAACGCCGAAGTGTAACCATGGAACACCCTCGGAGCGCACCCCCGCCTAGCACACCCTCCGCCTAGCGCAACCCCCACCTAGCACAACCCCCGCCTCGCGCACCCGATCCTTCACTCCCCCGCCGTCCATCTCGCGGAAGACGTTCCTCCACGAGGATGGCTTGCTGACCAGATGGGCGAGGTCGCCTTCCAGCCGCGTCTTGCTTATACTCCAGAGAGAGGGGGAGGGAGGAAGGGAAGGGCGACGTTACCACGACGACGCATCATTTTCGCAAGACAGGCCTCATGTTCTCGATCACTCCCCCCCTGCCCCCTCCCCAGGTCACCTCGAGTGCCATTTGGGAAATCAATGGTGGTTCTGCCGCCGATGTTAATTGGGGGCGGCATATCGTGGGTCGTCACCTTCTCAGGTGCGGTGCGAGGGTGCGGACCCAGCCGCGCTGTGGGCCGCAGTAAGCGCCGAAGTCCTTCCCGTCCCCGCTCCCGTGCCATCGAGTGGCGCCAGGCGGTTAATTGGATCCCCGGATCAAGTAGGGGTCGGCGCGCCGTGCGGCCCCATCTTACCTCATCCCCCAGTCCTCGGTATCATAATCGTGGATTATTGCGGCCTCCCTTCCGACGCTTGCCCATCCTACCTCCGGTGGCGGGACGGAGGTCATGCTCCTACCACCCCCCTCCTTGGGGAGGTGTATGTGCTGACAGGCATTTTCTGTCGCCATCCCTTCTGCATTAGTTCACTCCGACCTCGACTCGGGTGTCGCGACGGTGCGCGGGGCCGTCGTGCGCCCCGTTGTTTCCCGTCGGTGCTTTTTTTCGTTTTCCTGACGTTAGCATTTCGAAATTCATAATTCGTGCGAGATGGAGTGGGGTGGAATGGGGTTGAAAAGAGGTGTGGGGACTGTCAAGACGTAACGGTGTGCATCATATTCTTTTTATATACGTCGCTTCCTCCCGTTTCGTCACGTGCCCCGTCCGTGAAGGACTTCCTGTCCATGGGGGGGGGGGGATGGGGGCAAGGGGCGACCAGGAGGGCGAATGTCGCCCCACCCGCGGGCTTGCTCTCTCTCTCTCTTTCTCTCCGCCGCAGCAGTCGATCGGGCGGAGTGGGGGATTGGCCGCGGGGGGCGACGGAGCACGTGCCCTGCTATCGTCCTGCCTCTGCTGCACTCCTCGCGCGCACACGCACGCACGGAGCCACCCCTTGTGGGAGAGGCGCCTGCGCCCCCCCCCTTTCCTCTCTCTCCCGCGCGCACACACACGCACACACACACACACACCGACTGCATCGGCCCTGCCTGGCGGCCGCGGTGAGCGCGTCGTGGGGGGGGGGGGGCGGGTGGAGACGAGGTCATTGGCCATGGCCTCCATCCACGGTGGCACTCTCATACCGTCCATCTCCCTTCCTCTTATTGCTCTCCCTCCCTCCTTCTCAGCGCCGAATCACGTGCTCTGTGGGTAATTTCTTCCACTGGAACTCGGCGAGTTGTGCGTGCATCTCCTGACTTGCTCATTGCCTTCTTTTCTTTTTTTCCTCGCGTTAGTCTGGGGTTCACCTAAATCTCCGATCCAAATATCAATCATTTGGTACACGGGCTGCATTAAGTCGTCGTAAATATCCCCGGAAAAAGAATAGTCATATCCCTCCCCAATAAAGTAATGGCATGCAATGTTTCGCCCTTTTACTGCATTAACACGTGGCGCGTGCCAATATTTTCGGAAGGAGATAGTTTAGTTGTTCCCTTTCAATGGGCATTCAAAACTTTCACGAATTGAAGCCTTGATTAGAAGACTTTCTTCTGGAAAGTAATTGTCCTGAACTTTCGTAGGAAGGCGTGGTCCTCTCCTTTGTCACATGTCGTTATCCCTCTCCTATTTAGACACTCAACATGCCATAATCGGTACGTAGTGATATTGTTTTCTCTTGGTATTTTCAAATTATTCATTTGTTATTTTTATTAGCTGGTGTAACGACATACTCATGTAGATTCTTTGGAAGCGCGATACTTTCATAAGCGTTCTCTGATTCCACCTACTTCTGAAGCTTGGCACTTGCCATCCGCCAAGTTATGAGTGTTTCACTCTCTTTCATGTTCTGTTCTCTTTCTTTCCTGAAGTATTTCTTTCACACGTTTCCATGGTGAATATCGTGCCCTTCCGCTAAAATCATCAAACTCAAAATAAAAAGAAAATATTGATTAGACTAAAATTTCGTGAGTTTATTTTCGAAATTAATATAAGTTTTGTGTGTGCACCTCGGGAGCCGCCAGTCGTGTTTTTTTGCAGGACTTTCTCTTCCTTTCATCTTTCGGATCGATTTTTGTTGGCTATCACTTTGCGAATCCCTCCGTCACTTGAAACCTGAGCAGCAAGAGTGAATTTCCTTGGAAATCCCACCATGGTTTCCCATCCACGCTGAACATCGCCTTACCCCCCCCCCCCCCCAACCTCCCGTCCCTCGCCACTCCGCACACTGCGATGTGCCCCAGTGAAATATTCATAACGGTGCACGTTTCGGCGTGGAGCGGTCGAATCAAGCAGACGAAGCTGCCCCTCCTCGTTCCCCGCGACCGGCGACCTTCCGGGGCTCCCTTTTCGTCCCCCACCTCCTTGATCCCGCAGGCGAGGGGGGGAGTTGATGAATGTCGTAAGAGGGGCCTTATAGGGGACGCTCGCGGTGCGTGATTTCCCGTCCCCTGGTGGACTTGCCGGCATCCCCGCTGCTGCTGCAAGCCCTAACTTCCCGGGGGTTCCGCTCTCGGACCAGTTTGCCTTAAGCCTTCAGCTAAATATATGCGTGCTGGCAACGACAAAATGGTAGCGATTCCGCCGCTTGGTGTATTTTTAAAGTAAGAAGGGACCGTGTTGCGATGCTGCAGCAAAAGATCATCTGAGATAAATGGATCTGGATCTCGTCCCCTCTGCCGTCTCCCTCCCTCGCTCCCCCCCTTCCTTTGTGTTTTTCGTGGTTGTCTTGTATTCCGTTGCATATTGGCTCAAATGCTCTTCACCTTGTCTCGATCCTCAAGCGATGGACCCGTCTCTTCCCACCTCCCGATTCTCCCTCCTTCTTGACCTCCTCCCCACACTCCCCCTCCCGAGCACTTCCAACCATATGGCTTCGGTCCATCCCCTTCGGCCCCCTCCCACGCTCTCAACCCCTCCTCTTCTTGTCGTCCCACCCGACCTCCCATCACGATTATCTTCAATTTTGTGTTTTTCTTTGCGCAGAGGCATTTAAACGTTGACGTGATTGGCATTTCAGGGTGAGAAGGGTTAAGTTTTTTCCTAGGACATTATGTGGTCCCGTAATGGCCTATATCACATCACGTGGGCTAACTAGGGGCGCTGTGAAAATATATTGGTAAGGGAGAGTTGCAGATGTGATTAAAGGTGTATTGGAGTGGTGGATGGCTGCCGAGAAACGGCTAGACTTTTTCCGCAGCATTGCCGCACCGTCGACTTGCAAGGGTGGCCGTGAACTTAGCGGCGATATTTTTTTTCGTATTTCGCAAGCCAAAATTCATCATACCGTAATTTCTTAGCATACCCACGAATACCTTAATACACTTATTGCGAAACGTAATATGACTCAATTTCGTAATATTGTACCTACATAGGGATGTGGTAGTGCAGTGAGTACAGCGCTAAGCTGCTGAGTGGAGGACCCGGGTTCGATCCTAGGGACGCCTCTGGATATCCTCAGCTTCGCCTAAGCTGTGCAATTTTTCGCAGAGTACCAAATCTTCCTGAAAAACAACAGACGGTATAGGGAAAGGAATTAGCCTCACTTACTACCCTCTCAGTGTGTGATATTCACACGCCTTCTGCGCGTACTACCCGGCGATATCTACCATCGCCTGCCAAACCGACTCTTAGGTTGAATTCTGGGTATTCAGGTGGACTTCTGGTGGCAATATCATGAGTATTTGGTAATGACGGAAGTATTTCAAGAAGTCCCTAGTTGTTAGGGAGGGTCAAACCTTGAAACTTTTGATATTTTTTTGACTTCGTAATTTCTTGATTACTAAAGATTCTCGGTTTTATTATTTCCATATGTACTCTCCATCGTGTATAGTAGAAAGCACTTTGAAAGTTCACGCTAACTCTCGAAATACCATGGCTTTAGCTACGACTAAGGCCAGTGGTGTCAGTACTGGTGTGTTTGACCTGGTCAGCGAGAGTCTCTTAGAGAATTATTGCTGTTTAGGAAACTTGTTAGTGTTCACATGCATGGGAAAGGTACAACATGGGCGTGGAAAAGTATCAAATAATAATGTTCTTTCGAACCTGCGGTGTCGTAGGAAGTATTACGTACCATTCTGGCGATAATATTTGCAGGTCCATTATTCTGTCCTTGAAAGTTCCAGGAGGCTGTGTATTTATTACCTTTGGGTCTTCTGGTCGTTGGCCTTTTGTTATTCGATGCCAAATCGACCTTCTGCCTCGTATAATCTTTATTTAGACGGGTGTTGTTTGTTTTGAGTAATAGTTGGGGTGTTTTTCCAAACAATCGAAAAGAATTTTTCTGTGCAGATTTCACTCGTTGATTGATGTCTATGAAGCAGCACTGAAAGCCGTGAAGACCTCCAGTTCGCTCTTCTTCTCACAATGATACCAGAGAGTAAAATCTTATAAGGCGTCGGAATTCCTCCGTATTTGAGGGTCGTGGTGGTTTATTTTCTACAAGTAAAGAAGGTCCGGATGTCGACGTGGGTCACTGTCCATTGTCCAACTCCTTCATTCAATCTCGTTTGTAACCGTGCGCTTTCGGCAAAGGACTCAGAGACGAATGAAAATTATATTTATCATTGTAAAACGAGCATTTCAATGCTCTGTTATTCGCGTACCAACGATCATTAGGGTGTGGCCTTGGTGGAGGCCATCATCATTGTATTATTGTAATAGTTATTCCGGTTATCACATCTAAATCTCCCGGGATTTTAATGCATAGTCTAAAATTACGCAAAAGATAAATCCTTGGAGGCTTCATTTCTTGCACTCTTTACTGATCTGTCAAACTTTGTCAATACATCTACAAGTCCGTGTTGCAAATTTATCGGCCTAATTAGATTGCATGTTTCAAACTGAAATAGCTTAAAACTTTACAGTGCTTAAGTTAAAATAAGGAATACTGCATGCATCTGTTATATCAGTATTAAAATATGAGGTTTTATTGTCAAAAGCAGTTTAGTCCGATTGCTCTCTCTCTCTCTCTCTCTCTTGGAGTATGGCACGTTTGATCAGGAAACTTAAATTAAGACTGCTCAAAGGTTTGATTAGTATCTCTTCGTCTATTTTTCCCAGCGTACCATTGTCTGTTCAAACTCGTGCCATATTTTCCCATGGCTGATTCGAGCAAATTGATATCTCTTTAAGGAGCGAGCCCCAATGCTTGACTGTATGGCTGCGTACACTGCCAAGTCCGTCATCCTGACGTCTTCGTATCTCCGAGAAACCGTGCTATCCTTAGTAATCGCCATCATCACTCGCGATTCGGGCCGTGGCCGTTTGCTAACCTCAATGAGCGACTATGCCAATCCGAATCTTAACATTTTCTTTCTCTTTTGGATCTTAAGCGTGAACCATTTTTATCGCTTTAGAGTCTCTTTAGTTTATGTTTTCCGTAAAAACATAGCTTTTCAGCCATACACCGTAATGTTAGGTGGCTGCATGGGTATTGTACTTGTAGCACAGTACCTGATTGCAATTGAACGGTTCGCCGATGGAATTTACTTGGAATATGAAATTCCAGATTTTTCTTTGTCAACATTTTCATAGCTGAATTTTATATCTTCTTCCCTTCTGTTTCCATCCTCTTTTTGGCGAAACTTTATTGTTAGTATCAAATACTCTTCACATTTCTATTTCATGCTGTGCAAACTGAAAATATAATATCTCTACACGTCTGCAAAAATCGGCCTACTTTGATACACTTTTGACAATTTTTCATCTCAAGCGGGATACCCAGTGGTTATTTCTAACGATTAGATGGCACTTTTGGATCACACGTAATTTTATTGGATAACATCGAACGCTGTTGAGATTATTTTGGTCATTCGCATTAGGGTCCATGTGGACGTTACCATGCTGGGCGAAGAGGTCACACTATGAGGCGTAGTGATGTCCGGATCCATTCGCGGGCACTTATTTTTCGCCCTGTAGATGTGCACTAACCTTCCGTATGCAACTCTAGCGGAAGAGCTACCCTAGTTCGAGCCTTCTGGTTCGCAGGTACTTGAGTCATATCGCGATACAGCGATGTGTACATGCATGGAAAAGTTAAATATATTTACGAGCTAGTAAAATTTTTTTATCGGTCAAATGCAATTATTGAGATGTGACGACCCGTCGTTGTATTTATCTCTGGGTGCCATCGTGTACGTACCTCCGCTTCGGGACGCCAGGAGCACCTTATTCCAGGACCATAGATCGTCAGCCGAGGAGCGATTTTTTACCTCTTCGGTTGTTGGGGCCTTTATCCTGTTATAAGCCGTTGGCAAGCGCCAAAGTGAAATCCAACTGTTGGCATTCGCTGAGGGGACCTGGCGCGCCTACGGCAACCTTTCTAATTTGATCCCCGCCCTCCAAAAAAATTGAAATCCCCTTTGAAACATCCACCCTTCAAGCACCTAGAACAATGTAAAATTTATTTTTAGGATCATTTGCCCTCCTTTGTGAAGCCACCGGTTATTCCATTGAATTTTTTCCGTATATCATTTTGTTCGAACGCGAAACATAAGTTTTTGGCCTTTATTCACCTAATGGATGTAATAATTACCTTTTTAAGGGATATCATATCCTCAATTGGAACACTTCTCAGCCGTGTGAATTGTACTGGAAGAGGTAAACTTTCAGGTATTCAATGATCGGATTCTTGCGACGGTTATATGAGTGAAGTCGTTATAATATTGGAGTGATAGTGCTCTTTGTGAAGTCTCGTAAATTAATTATATAATAATCAGTGATCGTTATTCAGTTAACACGATTTTTGGCAATTGCTGTTTGGCAAACTAGATGTTAGAATGTGGATAGGGCGTAATCTTACCTTTTCTCCGTTCTGTGCCAATATTTGTTTAATGCATAACGAACGAGATTCGATAAAGACTCGATTTTTCCGATTTAACAGTCTCTCTTTTCCTCTGGAAATGGCGGCTGAAGATTTATCATCGGAGGACATTAGGACCCTCTAAATCATCAAGCCATTTCATATGCGATTTATAAAGATTTTCATTCTCTTCTGAGGCTAATGGCGTGTCTCTACTGATGCTTAACGGCAGAATAGGTTTTGATCGCCCCTAAGCATTGTGCCTTCCTCTCCCGCCCCTCCCTCCTTCTAGAAGAGTGTCTCTGGAGGAGGCGATTGTGCTTGCCCGGACGCAGCAGCCTCTTGGCTGACGTTCGAGGTATCTGCGCTCGAAATAGAAAATAGAGGCTGGAGTACGTAGGAGGAAATGGTGGAGGGCATATTAACCGGGTAGAATTGCCGTATTTTTTCGTACATCCGGTGTCTTCGGGTAATCGTTTGTATCATAATTCGTATGTTAAATACATGTTGATTTTTCATTGTAGTATTCTGCAATTTAACAACCCGTGAAGGTAAAAAGTATAATTTTGTTTTCATGATATGTAAAAGTATACCTTTTTGCCTCTTGTGAACCTCTCTGCAGAAGGAACCCTCGCCCAACCATTCTGGAATATACAATTGAATTGAAAGTTTGTAAAGCTCGTTCTCAGCCTTCCGCTGAAATGACTCTTTACTTTCTCATTTATAATTCCGCGCCTCTTTACCTGATTCCAGTAATCTGCGTGCAGAGAACAGGATCAAGGTGGAACGTTTTGGGTCGTTTTAACACGAATAAAATCCTCAAAACTGGTAGCTCACCTCCCCTTTATACCCATGCCCACCCGCCACAGTAATCAAGCCGAAGATTATTTTGATATGTGAGAGGATAGAGCAGCTCACCTCGAGCTAATCCCTACCCTATGTGAGGAATTCAACAAAGAACAGGGTAGACATGGTCTGTTTCTTGTCCCCTACGCCGCCTGAGGTTTCCCAGGAAGAAATTTCGCCGGAAAAATCACACCACTTGGGTGAAGATCCAAATAAAATGCATAGTTACAGGTTCTGCGCTTTCTCTGCGATCGTAGCCCTATCGCAGCAATATGAAGTGAGTACTCTGCTGGGTTACCTACCGGCGGGTACTCACAATTTCAAACGAAACATGGACACGATGTTCGGCTGACCAACCGTCGCTGTTTCAGTCCATGGGCTTTCACGGTACGCTGGGCCCGTGTCGGACTTGGTCACGATCTTCCGACAATAACATACGAGACTTGCTGGAAGACTAAAGGCCACTTGGTCATTAAAAGCTAGATTCGTCAGAAAAATTTTTGTTGACGGTTTTCACACACATCTACTACACTTGTCTTAATAATCGCCGTTCACGTCCAAGCCCTTTTCGTGACAGTGCAGCAGCTTCTTTGATCCCACGGCATTGAAGTTCACCATCTGGGAATCGAACCGATTGACAATGGAGGTCTCGAGTTCCCCATCCTCTTCAAAACGGTATCTACCAAGTCTTTGTTTCAAGTGCAAGAAGAAATAGGTACTAGGTTCAAGGCCAAGAAATCTCTTGATCTTTGTGTGGGTCGGTAAGCATTTTCGGTACCCACCTTGGCCACAATTTGTGAAATCCGAGCTTTTCCGTAATAATCGTGTAAATAGTGGTGCGTACATTGAGAAGTAGTTAATTAGCCTGAGCAGGGTCCGAATGTCAATCAGATCGTAGTTTTGGTCCACTTGTTGATCGATTTCATCGGTCTGGCCTGCCGTTCCGCCTTTCATCATGCACATTTGTGCAACAATATTTGAAGTCACTGCACCATTGTGCAAACTTTCCTTCAATAATTACTGTATGTCTATAAACTAGGCACAACTTCCGATTTAAAAAATTAGGCAGCTGATCTCATCTGCATAATACCCCGCTAGCCGCCGCAAGGGCGTGTGGCGAGGGGTGTCAGATCACCACTCGTCTGATGATCTTGTTGGGCACACATATCAAATCACAACACACACTTTGCAACTGGCGGGAGTAGCAATTTTCGCGGACATTGTTATCTGCATTCACCGAAAGGCAAACGACTACTGAATCAAAACAATAATTTAGTTGGCTTCGGAAACAATGAATAAATGGTGCAACTTTTTCTTACCCACTAATATTTTAGTATAATAAAACGGCCTTTACTTTTCGAATAACCCTTTTACTTGTTAATGTGGAGATGGTGGAGCAGATAAAGGACTAGGTGCTATACTCTTCTCCTGTGCGAGTTTACAGACTGAAAGTTGGTCACTAGGTTGAGAGTTTGACAAATCATTGCATCACTCAACTGAACACGTCCGATTTAATGTCAAACCTAGTGTCAGTCACTCCCTGCTCGAGAGTCGGATCCCGCCTAATGACCCTGCCCATTCAAATTGGCTGACCTCGACCTCAGCCATAGGGAGGCGCCGCGGGGGCGCGTCTTTCTCATCCCTCGTGAGGTCGCTGCTTCGAGTTACAGTTCAAGATATTCCTTTTAATGATTCATATATTAAATAATTAAAAATTATTCTTACTAAGGGTCATTATTTAACTTGCTCCATTTGTTCCAGTGCGCGTTTGGTGTGGACTGCTTTTTAAGCGTATGATTGATGTCAATTCCGTGTTCAATACGCCTGGAAACTCCCAGAAATGCATGCACTCCCAGAAATCCGACTTTTGAAGTCGAGGTAATCATGGAAACCCTCTTTGGAGCCTCCTTTCATCGTCTATTTGGGTGTTGACCTTTGGGAGAAGATCGTACTATTTTCAGACGTGGTGAAAATCGAGCAGTTTTCACCGAAATACAAAGAAAACTTTTTTTCAACCGCGCATAAATGTTCTGCATGCTCTCAAAGAAAAATATTTGCTCCCTTAGAAACCTCATTCATATGCATGACGAAATTTCTTGAAAGTTTTGGATGAAACAAAAGCATGAAAAGTGAAGAGTCAGGCGTGATATTGTGGAATCGAGACATAATGAAAACTTCGTTGCAATTTTCCACAGTTAAAACTTTAGTTTGGTGTTTATGAATTAAAGTGCCAATGTAATGCGACTTATGTGGGACAGACTGGACGAAATTTCGCCACACGCATCAAGGAGCATCGGAAATGTTATACGTTAGGCCACACCACATCCATCTTTGCCACCCACCTTTTGGAGAAGAACCATTCCCCGGATTTTGAATTTAAGCCGTTGCACAAATTCAAAAAGAGCAAGAAATTGGACGCTCTCGAGAGTTTAGAGATTATCCAACGGAGAAACCAGAAGATAGAGCTACTTAACGACATTCAGTTCCTCTCTTGCCCCTCCCCACTTTTGTCCATTAACTTCCCTCAGTGCCCTTCATGACGACACCTTCCCCCCCCTCCTCCCCCCGAAGAGTGAGCTGCCCGCACTTCGGGGGTTCCATTGGTTTTTCCTGCCTTTCTCCTTTTATGACAAACCCCCCCCTTCCCCCGCTCCCTCCTCCCCTGCCACCCCTTCTTGTAACTTGTGTATATATATCCCTTCTCCTTGTATTTTTCCTCACCTGAAGATGATACAGTGTATCGAAACCATGGTCGGCAATAAAGTTTTAACTGTGGAAAATTGCAACGAAGTTTTCATTATGAAACAAAAGCATTATCAGCGTTACGGCATGTCATGGATTGAAAAGAACGGCAATGAGGAAAGACATATGGCTGCAATGCTAAAGCTCTGCCTTTAGAAGACAATGATGATGAAATTTTGGGATTTGCTTGTAGAGCATAGTTTACGCTTGTGTGACGTGGCTTGCGTTATCTTACGTGAATGACGTATAAATATCTCCTTTTAAATTGTTATCGTAATATGAGAATTATTAACACCTTACTTTTTGGTGTCGTTTTTTTGTTTATCTTGCTGCTGACACTTGAATTATATTTAACTTAAATATAATGCCGACAAACATTTGAAACCATTAAAAAAGAAAGACATTTCGTCAATTTTCTCCAGGAATTGGTATTTTCCAGGACGTTTACATTGAAAGGTTAACAATAAATAATTTTTTTAGTCCCCAGAATGGATGAAAAGGTTAGCCCTGCTTCAGAACTATGTATACCGACCGCACTTGATTTGTTTTGGCCTAGTGCTTTTGTTAACATTCTTGATTTTTGCAGGTGGTTGTAGTTATTAGAGAAATCAACCGATGTATGAGATCATTTGTGCCATTAGAGATTGGGGTAGTTGGTAGGGTTAGGGTATTCAAGTGATGGGGGATGCGTGTATAGAAACCCGGCGCTAGTATTAGCCTACTCTTAACGAAATGCACCGTAGGATAATGCAATTTAACGTCCAACCCTTCCGGCGGCGTATCGCATTTTAAGTGCTCTTTCCACACACAGCTCCTCAAGTAGGGATCGGGATACCACTGATAATTTCTGCCTCCTCCAGGATTCGAACCCGGGCACTCCAGGTTGGGAAGGACTTTTGAAGGATTATAAGATATAGTATTGTCGGTTGTTCTGTTGCGGTTGTGTCTGATGGTTCTCTTTGTTGTCCTTTACGTATACAACTGTTCGGATTCATTTTGGAATATTTTTCAGCGGACCGGTGCGTTATCCTTTCGGCCATTGCAGCGGGGGGGCTCCGGTATTTATTATGTGAAATATTTCATTTTTTTCTTTTCACGACATGGTATGAGTAATTCAAACGCCTAGCCAGGATGAATGACGTGCATTCAAGATAAGTTTTCAGTCGCAAAGGAGATGCTTTTCATCAACAAAAAATATTTTAAACGGTTTTGATGAAAATTTTAACATTCTTAAATACGTGCTTTCTTGTTCTACATACCACAATTCAGATTATATTTTGTTTCTAGAGTATGGGTGAGATCTTAGGTACACAGAAGTGTCCAGAGGAAAATGAACAGTTAAAAATGTTATCTTATTTACACGATCAACTATTTGGTCAGTGAAATGTTTAAATCGTTATAAGTTCGGGTGTTTTTACGCGATCCAAGGTTTCATCCGGTTCCAATATCACATCCGGAGGCTTTAATCTAGACGAGGAAGTACAGAGATCGTCAAATAAAGAAACCATTTGTGATTAAATAAAATTAAAGTTTCCTACCCAATTAAATCAGTTAATACAAAAGCAAGCGTTTTCCCATCCTCTAGCAGTATCAGCGAAAGTGGACTTTTTGTGGTACAGAAATGCCAGTTCCAGTGTCGACCCTTGCGAACGCGAATCATAACATTTTCTCAAATAATTATAAATGTGTATGATCTCAGAGTAAATGTACTAAATCAGAAACTTAGAAGCATAATCGAAAAGGGCCATAGTACAGCTACGTCCCTGGATAAAATTTCGAGTTCAGGCCTTGGATGAGATAGAAATCGTCCAACCTCTCTGGTGACCCGAGCTGATTTCATTTTCACAGTCGGCGGGGTCGTCCACGTAACGCCGTGGGATCGCCGCCGCTGTCTAAGCGACGTTCAGGGTGGGGGGGGGGGGGGTCGCGAACTCGGTGTGCACCCATTCCACGGACGTTGGAAGCGCCTGTTTTCTGCCAAATCTGATAACTTCGGAATTAGTTGAAGTGGGTAGGACCACGGGGACATCATGCTGGGTGGTGACAGAACCGTAAATAAAGGGGAATCTCGGGAAAATTTGTGAAAAATTCCTTAAATTCAAGGAATTACATAGAAAGGGTCCAGTACTCCGAAGTGAAAGAATATGTCGGTAACTAGTCACGATCTATGTTGAATATGGCTCCCTTTAGTTGGTCAGTTATTTTTTGATTTAAGTCTGTGCCATATTTTTGTAGTTTCGCCTTGCTCTTACGTTGAAATATATGCTACCACTGCAAACGACAATATGTCACTAGTTTTCCTCCTCAAGATCTTGCGTTTATTTCAGTGGATAGTGGTATATTCCCAACTAGCGCTAATTACCGCTTGCAGTTGCGCCGCGGCCCTGGTGACCACGGAGTCGCTCATTAGATGACGGGGCCCAGGGGGGGGGGCGTCGAGGGAATCAGGTGTAACATGAGTCGCCGCCCTCAAGGACAGACAGCGAACCGCCTCATTAGTGTTCAAAAGTTCAGCAATCAATTATTGCTTTTAAGGTAACCATTTAGTGAAAAAAGAAAATTTATCGTATTCGTCGTATCTTTATTTCCGTGGCCCACCGGAGTATTGTATCACAAAGCTACCAGCCAGTTTTAAAGTCCTTGTTATATGCATGATTGAAGTTTGATGGTGGTACTAAAAGGTTTCGCAATTTTGAATTGCGCGCATGACACATGCTGCGATTTCGAAAGTTTTATATTACATTTAAGACATTTCCGAGGAATTGTAAATCGACTTCGAGTTCTTGGGTGGAATTTAATTTACAATTGGAGGATAATTTATTAGTGTTATTCTCCAGCGCAAAATCTATAGCGGTATATTGCTCATTCGACCGCGTGATAACGTTTCCATTATTAACCTTGTAGCTTTCTTGGGGTAACCGACGTCGGCGCAAATGTTCCACCGCAGCCTGTCGTATTTATGAGGAAAAACTCCAGCGTATGTCTTTCCTCAAGCCCGAAATGCTTTGTGAGGCATGAAATTCGTGGTGTAACTACCTCTGCTCCAGGATCACATCGTTTGGTAATCGAATATTTCCCTCATGGGTTCGACTTAAGCCGGGGTCGGGTCGTGGGTTCCCTTGGCGTCCTAGCAATTCGTGGAGGTCAGTTATCCAGGCATGAAGCGATCTCCAAAAGTAAGAGCCTATGCTATTTTTTCTTCACTTTCTTCCTTTCCCTCGCGGCGTTCCATCCACTTACATCTCACTGCCACCACCTTCGCGTATATTTAGATTCTCCGAAAAATAAAATACGAGGGGCCTTCATTTTTACGTCTCTTTCGAATCCTTGCTCGCCCGTATCCCTGCCCCGCGAAGAGAGAACCCCCCCCCCCATTCCCTCCCCCATTCCCCCTACCATTCCCCCTCCCATTCCCCCCATCCCCCCCACTCCCCCCTCCTTCGCCCCCCACCCGACGGTACGCCTTTATTCTCGTCCTGGCTCCGATCCGCGGAATCGTCCTAACCCCCTCACTCCTCCCTCCCACCATATCCCACCCCTCCCAACCGCCGCACGTCGGATGTCGGCCGTCTCTCCCTGTCGCGGGGCGCTTTTTATTTCGTGTGTGCCCGTAGTGGTTGCCGGTGATCGTGGACTAACCGAATGCTTTATCCTCTCCGAGGTGACTACTAAATTAGTGATGCACAACCCGCGGCCCACCTCTGCTCTGTATGTGGTCCGTGACCGCATTCTGATCTAAACCTTATTCGCAATCTGATTAACCTTGTGGAAACTTTCCATATTGGAGAGAAATAATAAAAAACAATTGTGATTTGCACTATACTATTTTTAACGTGCATGTAATTTTCACCTGAAGATCATATAAAGTGTTGAAATCCGGGGAGTGTGAATAAAAATATTATAGCGGAAATAACAATTGTTAATTGTCATTTCTCTTCAAAAAAGTATTGTAGTTCCTCTATGTGCATAATGATGTAACAATATCAGAAGCACGAGTAATTATGGTACGCATCATGTACAGTTTTCGTTATGAGGCCTGCAGGATCGTAAAAAATGTTGTGGGGCCCTTTTAGAGTCGAAAAGTAAGTTTCCAGATAGATGAGAAAGGTTGTGCTATAACTGGAGTGACCCGTTCCCCCTGGATTGCCATCTGCGCTCAGTCCACAAACCCTCCCCGTGGTGGGCGGACACCGTGAATCCCCAGGACAGAGGCGCCGGCCGCCCTTTAAGTCTCGGCAGCTGTTATAAGCTGGGGATGACAAATTTTGGGATAAATTTGAATTGCTGGCATTTAATATTTTTTCAACGCAAACATTTTTATTTCACTGCAAACAACTTTTTCAATGTAGTAAATATCGCACTCCGTCCATGCCACCCTCACCTACTGAGTATACCATGCATGTTGCATGGCACAAATACTAGCGTGGAAACAGATGGAAGCAGATAAGCTTGTAAATTATTCTCACAGAAACGGTTAAACGCGAATTTATAACTTTGAAAAAAAAAGTTTTTAAAGCGATATTAATCTTGAATAAGGAAGTATCTATTCGCAAGCCACTCATTACTCCCTAAAATATAACATACATACTCTATTCATTTTTAAAAACTTTCTAAGAACTAAATAAACTAGTGATGTTGAAGTTTAAGTGAAATAATATCTCTGTAACTACATTCATTTTTAATTGAATAGATACGTAAGAAATGGCATAAGTATTGAAACTGTAGATTTTTGACTGAAGTTAAAATACGCCCGAATATTCTCGTTATCAGTGTTGCCTTCAAGCAGCGGTATACGTATGTAGCCGTAATCATTAAATCCGCCGTGGAATGTAGCCCTTCCCTTTGAATTTCTGAACGTTGAATGCGAACAATGGGTATTCGTCTGTAGGAGCCGGCATTATCATTTTTGGCACTGATGTAGGTTTGCTGAAAGAGACGATACCGAGTAGCACTTGTGTGGTGTGGGCTCTGTGCTTGTATTTCAGATGGGAGTTGGGTGGGCGCCCACGGGGACGCGCGAGACGCAGGCCACGCGGAATTAGTCGGAATTGATGACGGACCAGAGGGAGGGGGGAGATGTCGGGGGGGTGGGGGGTGATGCTCGGTGATGTAACCCTCGGATCGAAAACTCCATCGTCGAAAGGGTCCCAGAAATCGTAAGTTACTGCTTACGAAAAATTTTTCTTTTCCAAATGCAACTTGAAAATTTGCGGATCGAGCATCCTTAAGTGCTGGCGGGCATTTCTTTGAACGCAGGCAGCTATCGAAAACATTCGCCGGGCGCTGCGGAATTTGATGAGGATTCTTCGACGCGAATTTTGCTCGCATGCTGCTCTTCCAGCCGTGGCTACTGGTCACTGCACGCTACCCCTCCCCCCTCGCTCGTTTATTTGCTTTAATCGTGTTCGGGAAGGGGGGGGAGCATGCACCGCGGCATGTGGGGACGCAGTACCACGTTTTGTCTCTGGTTGCTCGTATTCATTCATGAAATGGTCCCTTCAAAACATTTCCCATGGTTATGCGTCAAAATCGTCAATTGGCCCCAAAATCTGTGGGTTGAGCTAGTACTGTTTCGAGAAACAGTTATCACCGCTCCTCTGCTTTTAATTCGCCGCCGTGTAGCACCGGCAGACTAAGGTTATTTATTGGCCTGGGTATCGCATTCCAAGGACATCAGCTCCATCCCTTAAATCGACGCGTTGTGACTGGGATTCTTATTTATTTACACCGTCCACTTCTCATCTGACGAGTTTATAGCAGTTGCAAAAGTGCATCCTCCGGCACCTATTAGGGCACGTTCATTGAACAGTGTCGTAATGAAGTGTAAGCATGAAAAAAAAACATGATCAGACCAAACGCTTGACGGCATGAAATGGGCGTATTGCCATATACACCAGGTTCTTCTCAGCCTCAGGATTTTTACAATAATCGGAAAATAAGTACTTTCAACCATATTTTAATGGGCCAGACCAAGAGGAATACAGTCAATTTCAATCATCGCCCTCATTGCTGTAATTATCAGTGGACTAGGCTTGCACATATCGCATTAAATTATCATTTTGTGCCCAACGATATATTAATGCTTGCCCCTTGTCCCCCGCCTCTAGCGAGACTCTCCACTCCCCCATCTCCGTCTAGTCTCAAATTAAGTCAATCTTCCGAATTACGGCTGAAGTACATGTCTGTATGCGAGTAGGTACCGCTAAATTTAAGGTACTCCATTGGTCATGTTTTTGGAGTACCTTTAATTTAGTTGACATCTTGATTTTTTCATTTCATGGAGTGTAGAATAATATTACATAAATGGGGACCGATCAAGTTTGTAGATGGCCATTCAGAATTTTTATATAATGACAGAATGACGCATTGCCGTGAACAGGCAATTAATCTTATGTTACATGCACATTCCGATAAGGAAAATCTGCTTTTATTGATGGATTGTAGTGGTGAATAGGTGATATGCATTTTGTGTTATCATATCAACTTCAATGGCCGAATCAATGGAAGATTCCAGTCTCGTATGTAATTCGTGTGCAACGCCCTCCTCGCCCGTGTCCTCTCCCGCAGCGAGAGAGCGCCGCGCCGCTTACTGAGAGCACTGAAGAAGGGGATTGCGCAATCCGAGTGATAACCAAACAGTATATTGTCGGAGATGTCAAAACTCCTGAGAAGTCCAGCTGATATGGTTTAACTGTTTAAGCTACTCGGCGTTCGGGTCTTCGTCTTGTTCCCCCCCCCCCCCTTGCTTTTGAGTCTACGGTATCAAAGGGAAGCTTGACGGGAAGGGGCATGGGAAGGGAAAGAAGCGATTGTGGTGCCCTCGTCGTACGAGTGCAGAAATAAAGCAGGAGTCGCGTATAGAATCGATTGTTGAAAATTTATACTGCATGAAAATTGACGCCTGATTCCTTATGTATGGAAATAATGAGACATTTGTAGATGTGTACTGCTGATGTTACAGTCACTTTAAGTTAATGAAAAAATGTACTGAAAATTAAATCCCGATTGATTTTCCAACCTGTAATCATAGCCATTGCACTGTTTACTCGTTGAGGTACTTTCCATCGATAAAAATTCCGACAGTGCCCCGGGAACGATTGATGGACATCGGATAAAATTTATTGATCTTTTTCGCGCGTAACTCGCTCTCGCATCGCAGCGTTGCATAATTAGATTCCCAGTCAGAACCATGATATCCTGCCCCTTTCATTCATTTTTGACAGGCCTAACGGAGAGTTAACTGTAGCCCCGTAAGTATTTTCGTCTTGCAGTAATGGTGGAAATGAATCATTTTAAGATGTCATCGAAGCCGACGTAATCTATTTTGGAGTTTCAGTTCCAATGTTGAATAGCTTTGTTGGGCTAGGTCAGGAGACCCATTCTTCGAACACCGCGTATGTTGTTCTCTTTCATTATTTTAGTCTTCGGTGTAATCGGTTAGTTGGGATGAGACTGGCAAACTTCTGGCTGTTCGTTACACGAAATCCTTCAGCAAACTGTTCATTTTCCAACCTCACTCTCGCTCCATGTATTCAGGAACTATACTTTACGAATGATAAGTATCTTTATCAACGTCACAGGAGGTCATCGTCGTCTTAAATAATCGTTTACCGATCGCAAGATACATAGTGGTATCAAGTGCCACGTTACGCAAGTAAAGTGTAATGAATTTGAAACATGTCCACATCAAATGGATTTATTCCTCGGTTTAAGTTTTTCCTTGCAAATTCAGTAGGCCATGAGAAGTGATCATTAAGTTGTTAAGTCGAAGCCTAGGCCGTGGAATAGAGCCCATAATTTTATGCGGAAAATTAAGTGATTTGATCTCATTTTGTTCATGACCTAAGATTCGATATCGATGGGCCAATACTATGGTACATACCCCCTTGTCAGTGGCTTGAATTTAGAAACTGACCAACCATTGCTATGCTAAAGAAGTCGCGTACCTGAGGGCTTTTATTTATTCCCGTATCTTTTAAGCACCTCTATTTCCAAAACGAATAGCGATCCGTGAATTCCCCAAAGCGACGTCCAAGCAGCAAAAGAAAGAATTTGAGCTTAGGTCGGCGACCTCTTGAGGGTGTCTACTCGGAGTAAAATGCGGAAATCGCCTCTGGTCGCGTCATTCTGGACATCATTTCATCTCCCGTCTCCGTCTAAATAAGCCGTTAAGCATTATTGCGGTTATCTCTCGCGTACTTCTACTGTGCTGTACACGTTCCTAAACGCCTTTTTTATGTCCTTCGCATTCAATCCACACCGCTTTTCATCTCTGTTCATCTCTAGGCTTTCTACCACACCCTGGTCGCACCGCAATTGGTGTTTTGTCAGAAGAGCCCTGGGTTCTGCCTTCACCTTTTCCCCGAGACTACCCGAAATAGTTTTGGGCTTTTTCACTCGTCTGCATTGTGACCTTTCTCCTTCGTGCTAGCGAGGCGAATAAAAATACGCCGTTCCTCCACCGAAGGTGGGCGACGCCGCATTGTCGCCTCTCTCGGGGCGCGTTTGTAGAGAAATATGCATATGCATCGGGTCGAAGGGAGGCAACCCCCTGGACTCGACCGCGGTCACCGCAGCTGCCAGGGGCAGAGCGCACACTACGACGGTAGTGACAAACGACGCTCCGAACCACCACCCATCACCCCCGCCCCACGGCGACTTGCATCTTACCCTTCCTGGTACTTAAGTGATCACCCGAACTGTTTATTAATTTTGTGCACACTTCCCCTCCACTCTGCCAGCAGAAACTTCCTTAAAGTACCCATCGACTTAGAAACGACTCGTTCGCAGAAAATCTAGGTGGCTAATGCCTTCCCTACGTGACCTTTCTCCTTGTTGTAGCTGGTCATACACGAACACATTTTATTTGCGGCGAATTTTCTGTCCTCAGCGTAGAGCTGCCGTATGGAGTTAGTAGTATTCTTCAGTGCTTTCAGTGTAATCGCATCGCCAGGTTTCTAGCGTTCCCGCCCAGTCAACACCCGGACGTGGGTGTTGGGTGCAACTGTGCCGATGGGAACCCGGTCGTGGTCCCCTGGGATGCGTGACGACGAGCCCGCACTGTTCATCCAGAACTAAAGCCACTTCGGAATGTCCCTGAAGCAGTTGTGCGCAACTCGTGGGCAGAATGCGGTCCGCGGGTCGTGCACTACTGCTTCTTATGCGAGCCACTGTCGCTGTTGACGAATTGTTGAATTAAACATTTTAAAATTCCGCCATTTTTGTATCCTGCCAGTAAAATTTTCATCTTGTTGTTAAATTTGATTGAAAATGTGTTTTAGTTACGTTATTTATGGCCTTACTAATGTAATAAAATAATGCGAATACACGAAGTAATATCTATATTTACTGCACTTAACTAGTACGGACCGCAAGCTCGGACAATACCGGTGTAACCCTGTCGACCCCTTAAATTGAAAAAGGTGCATCACTGGTGTGGAGACTGTTTCCTGATCTAAGCTGTTGTACGTATTTGGAAAGATAGCGACAGCTTTATTGGCCGCCTCACTCAAAACATTTTCCAACTTTCTGTACACAAGCGATGTACTTAGCCCTTACTTCTCAGGGAATTTGATATTTTAGTACCCTATAAGCCACCGCTAAGGTTTGTGGCAGGGGATGAATACAAACCAGACTAATGCTGACCCGAATATGACCCAACCGTGGTCGGACAATGTTATTCTGGTTCCTTATCGTTCGTGGAAAAAATTAAATCTTCAACTATCTCTTTTGCAATTGTCCTCTCGAATCTCCGGGAAGTTGACTCTCGCACCGTCTGCTAATTAGGCTCTCTAGGTTGTCTTCCCGCGGCTCCCTGTTTAACCCTGTTACCAGATAAGATCCGATTTGCCCTTGGCACGTTTGGGTGTTCTAATAGATGCCGAATCCCGCATGGGAGTGAAAATAGGTCCGGCGGCCCCCGATGGGTAAACTGAGTGGATTTGGGAGGCCCAGGGGCGGAGAACCAGAGGTGCACACACTACGCACCCCCAAGCTGTAGGGTTTTTCGGGGTTTGAGATCTTTCTGGAAAACTGCATGCCGTGCGACGAAAGCCCTGCCCCTTATATTTCCCGGAAACGTGATATTCGCACACCGTAGGACTTGCAATTAGTACGATGTGAGCCTTATCCTCACCTATTGAATTCAACCTTGGCGTTGATTCCTACGGTTCGGGTTCCCTATGCTCCGTGGAGTCGAATGATCTTTCCAGCCGCTGGTCCTCACTCGTGTGGTGCATGGTGTTGGAAGCACGGCTCGCCTGTCTCGGGTACCCCGCCTCCCCCCACGGTCGCCCGTGCTCCGTCCGGCGGCGTCCTTCCCTCGTGCATCACGTTCGCCCCGCTCCCAGCGCACTCCCGGCTTGGCATGGTCCATCGCTACTCCCGCGCCGGGGCACACCTCCGCGGGTGATCGGTCGTCTGGTACGCGCGCCCTTGAAGTGATCCAATCGTAGACATCGATCCGTGGACTTTCTCGTGAATCCACGCCGCCGCTGTGGCGTGGACACCACCTCTCGAGATTTAATGCTCTCCAACGACTCGAGCGCTTCAGCCACGGATCAATCGATTGGCTGGCCTCTCTTGGTTCGCCCTTAGGCGGAAAGCCTGCAAAATATCCAGGGACTTGCGCCGTCCTGTTGTGGACAGATTTCTGTCCTTGGAACCCTAGTATTCAAAGATAAAAATTGGAGGAAAGTATGCGATAGGTATGGGTCACCGCCGCAAAATTAATACCCATGTTCAGAAATTTTATTATGCGTCTGGAATCTCCGTTATACTTACCTTTAGTAAGTGTTTCCTCAGGATCACGGATATCACAGTAAACCTCTGTATCGTCAGCAAATAAACTTATTTTACTGAGTCTTACTGACAAAAGATTACGTAGTCAATGTCGTTGACGTAAAGTAGGATTAAATAGGTCCGATTACACTTCCCTTGGGGATACCTGAAGTGACTTCTACTGCATTTGAGCTAACTCCAGCTATCACTACTCTCTGAACCCGACCATTCAAAAAGTCTGATCAAACCCCGGATATTTTTATCTATGTCATATGCTTTTAGCTTTGCGAGTAGTTTACAATGATGTACTTTGTCGAAGGCTTTCTTAAAATCTAGAAAAATCGCGTCCACTGGAATACTACCTTGATCAAAAAGTTCCCGGAATAACCACCGTGTGGCGCTCCCATCGTTCCGATTTGAGTTCTGTTTTTTTTGTTAAATTGGTACATCTGTTGTTGATATTCCCTTTAAATCTTAGTGTCATAACTTGACATTTGCCAAAGTTACGTAGCCAAGAGTACATCTATCTCTGTGTGTGTTGGCGATTTTTTACAATTGCAGAAATGGATTTAAATTTGCAACAACGAACTTGTATTAAATTTTGCGTAAAAAACGGATTTAGTGGCGCACGGACGTTGGAAATGTTGGAAAAGTGTTTCGGCAACGATTCTCTAAAAAAAACGGTCGTTTACCAGTGGCACGAGCGGTTCAGAAGTGGTCGTGAGTCAATCGAAGATGATGAACGCAGTGGCAGACCATCGACATCGAAAGTCGGTGAAAAAATTGATGAAGTAAAAGAAATGTTGGTCAATAACCGCAAATTAACCATCAGAGAAATAGCGGAGGACTTGAACATTGCCTATGGATCCGCCCAAGACATTGTGGTTAATGATTTGGGTTTCCGTCGTGTAGCATGCCAAAAGACCTCAATTTCATGCAAAAAAGAGACCGTGTTGACGTCGCAAAAGACATGATTTGCGAGGCTGAATCCGATCCCACATTCATCAAAAGGATCATTACTGGAGACGAGACGTGGGTTTATGAGTACGACACGCAATCCAGACATCAGGAAAGTGAATGGCGTTCACCAAATGAGCCGAGACCAAAAAAACCACGTCGTTTTCAGTCAAAAAAGAAGGCAATGCTGACGGTTTTCATGGATTACAACGGTGTAGTGCATCATGAATTTTTGCCAGAAGGCCAGACAGTAAACAAAGAGTATTATTTGGGCGTTATGAGACGTTTTTGCGTGAAGCAATTCGCCGAAAGAGACCAGAAATGTGGGCAGAAAACTCGTGGATTTTGCACCATGATAACGCACCGTCGCACAGTGCTATCATTATTCGTAATTTTTTGACGAAAAATGCAACAAATACCATCCAACAGCCACCGAATTCACCTGATTTGGCTCCCTGTGACTTCTTTCTGTTCAATCGAGTTAAAAAACCATTACGGGGAACGCGTTTTAGCAGCCGAGAGGAAGTAATGGAAAAATCGCAGGAAGCACTGATGGACATACCGAAAACCGAATATAAAAAATGTTTCGAGGATTGGATCAAGCGCTGGCATAAGTGTGTTGCAGTCGATGGGGATTACTTTGAAGGGGACAATATAGATTTAGATGAATAAACTTGTATTTTTAATTTTCTGAATAAATTCCGGGAAATTTTTGATCAAGGTAGTATTGCTCTCTCAGGAAGTAGGAATATCATGGACTAAAAGCGCAATTTATGTCTCGCAGGATCTACCTTTTCGGAAACAGTGCCGGTTTTTTATTAATAACTCCTGATTATCGAGGTGTCTCACGATCGAACTAGCAACTATTAGTATGTTCCGTAACCTTGCACGAAATGGATGTGAGGGAAATAGGACCGAAATGCTCTCTTCTCTTAGACATCTTTCATTGATTGAAGAAAATCTCATACTTTTGGGTTTTTATTTAATTCGGATGCAGTACTGATTTTTAAAATATTGGCAATCATTTTTCTTTTATATAAGTATATAAAATGTCTTTAATCGTTTTTTTAATGTACAGGAAACCGTCGGTCATCAATTCGTGGAGGGTTGCGCTCAAATCAATTGTGCGTATGGAATCAGTGGGTTTTGAGATCTTTGTTATTCTTAAGAAACATAAGCCATACTCAACACTTTACGAATACCGGATTTCGACTGGTGGCGAATGTAGCATTTTTAATACTACCGGACGAGTGTGGGGGACAAGCGAGGACAATGTTTCCGGTTAATCGCGAGTATTAGCCTATTGTCTTGGATGGAATGAGCCAACCAATGTTCGTCTTGGAAAGTAAAACTGTTGAAATCCTCTATTGCCAATTTTATTTTCGCGTTGGAAAATATGTGACCTATGACCTTTTATTGATAAAATTCAAAAAAGATATGAGAAAAGGCAGTAGGCATTGTGAGAGCCCATGACTTTCCATCGGACCCTTGATCTTGATTCATTGATGCACTAAATGCATGCATTGGGAAGTGTTTACTTTTAATGAAAATATTGATTTACGTTTATTGGAATTGTAATGGTAGCAGTGGCCCTGTATTCTTGGGTAACATACAAGTACGTACGAGTAAGTATGAAATCACGGCGAAACATTTAAGCCGTTGTTAGTGATTCGGCGGGTTATTGATTACGCTCTGAAATCAAAAGTGCACATTAAAATTACTCTCCTGCCGAGCGTACAAGATCAATTTTCACGTTTCAATGTTTAAAAAAATGGTTTATTTTTCCTTCACTGCTATTTGTCACTTAAAAATTCATTGATTTATGAAAACAGAAAATAGCGAACTCTCATGTCCTATTTATTTGTACAGAAATCAATGTTAAGGCAGGCCATCGGATCTTTTTAGGTCGCTTCATATTCAGACGCGAATAATATTTCATAAAGGCGAAGTTGGTTGCATTGATTACTCTCCATCGCTTGAACGAACTACTTTTACCCGTGACAACACAGTGAGTTCTATTCCTTTGGAAACATTACGCGAAAAAAAGAGAAGTTCGTGAAATAATTGTTTGTAAAAACTGTCATTGAAATCCGAATTAAAGCTAACGAATTTGAAACACATTGACCGATGTTAAAAAAATTATAAACAAATTTCCACCGAAATAGTTGCCGCACCTCGACATTGTTTCTGCTCTACTCGTGTATTGTCTTTTATCCTGAATCTTCTCATGCTTTACGTACGAATCCTCTTACGCAACCGGCTCCTATAGTCCAGATTTTGATATACTATATACGATGAAGTGTCGCATTTCGCATTGCGTGAAGCAAAATAACGCCCGTCCGTCATTGTCTGTTGGCTGCGTTCACGTCCAAACTCACTGGAATGTCGTGACCAGTCGGAGACAGACCCTTTCAATGGCGACGTGAACATATACCCGTGCGTTTGCTCAAATTTTTGAAGTAGTAGAAGGTGGTCGCAGAGGGGAAAGAATGCGGTTACATTAGCATGAGTTTTATTTTTGTAGTACGAATATGCCGGGGATCGAGATGGTGCGGGGGCTAACGTACTGGCTTCCCACCATGAGGGCGCGGGTTCAAATCCCGGCGGTGTTGAATATTTTTCAGAGGTATCTCGATCCCTACTTGAGGTGCTTTGTGGAGGGCACTTTGAGTGAGTACGCCGTCCGTCGGATGGGACGTTAAACTGCGGACCCCTTGGCGCCTTTCGTTAAGAGTAGGCTAATGCCGACGCCGGGTTTCTCTCCACCCTTCATCCTTTCCTATCCATCCCCTATGGCGCAAATGACCTTAGCTGTCGGTCGCCTCCCCTCAAAACTACTACTACTACTACGAATATGCCATCCATAGGCGAAGAACTGACATATATCAACTCGCTTCCGCGTGATGTGGTATGAAAGCGATCAATGATGTGGAGTGAATTCTATTACGTCCCAAATTGTCCCATTGGTACAACGGTTCTCACTTGGGGGGGAGGCGGTGTGGAGGGGGAAGGCGGTGATGGAAATTAAACCACGTCGACACTGCTCCCGATTTGAGTGGATACATTAATCCACTCTCGGGTGCTTCCAGTTATTTGGAAGGTTGATCGTGGAAGAGGTTCACCTGGGCCGAGTTTCCTGCTCAGGTGACTGAAGAGAGGAGCATGCGAGTATAACAATAAAAGTTGGTTGAAAATTTGAAACTCGGAATATATTTTTGGAATTAGAAATCCTAGAAGCTTGGTGGTAGCTTTTCATTTAAAAAAAATTCGAATCCGGCCATTGTTCTAAATTTAGGGTGGAAGTAGATATTAAAGTACTCTTAATATTTTTTCAATTTGCTATTAGAAAAACGTTTTTTTATAATATCATCTTATTTAAAGATTTTTTATTTATTTATATGCCCTGAAAGCTACCGCTAGGGTGTGTGGCAGGGGGTGAACTGACACCAGACTAATTTTTACCCGAGCATGACCCTACCGCGGTCGAACAATGTTATTATGATCCCTTATCGTTCAAGGAAAGACTTGCATCTTAAATCTATCTGTTCTACCCTTAATCTCCCTAATTTTAGTGTCATCATCTTTCCTGCCGTGGAACGATGGGGGTTATAACAAATTTTCCACATCACTGCTAAAGAGACCTCCTTCCAATTTATGAAAGATCTTCAATTTGTAGTTTAACCCTCGCTCCGTGAGTGATTCCCAGCCTAATTTATTAGTTCCCAGTGAAAAATTCATATTCTCAAAGTAGCCACTCTAGTCGTTCACCTGACGTATTCACTAGCCTCCAATCCCGATAAAGCCTGATATGGAAAAATATACGATTTTCCTCAGTCATCTAAAGAGTTTCACTACTAAACAGCTCGTCTAGCCATATCTACGACGATATACGCGTAAACGCACGTATCCAATCGAAACGGTAGACTGGCAATCATTCACTATGTCCTGCTTCGTAAACGTACGTTTTGGGCGGCCCTTGACGGTATCCTCTACGTATCACGAGAAATTCTTCGGTCCTTACCGTGAGATTGGCTTTACTAATCCAATTCGGGTCGTGGGTTGGTTGAGTCAGTGCGTGGAATGCGTGCGTGGCGCGGCCGGCATTCTATAATTTCTTATTTGCCATATTCTCCTTATTTTTTTTTAGCTATTTTATTTTCTACCAAATAAATACAAGTCTTTGATGCATTTCATTGTGTGTCTCAGTGGATGAATGTTGCACCTTGTCGAGGTCGGCAACACTGCAGTTCTCTATTTTTGTAAGTTCACACTACTCGAATTTGTATTTTGTTGTTATTGCCCCCATCTATATTCTGTCTACAGTAACTAATTCTGCGCGTTGAATTATATTATGTTTCATCTAATGTTTTTTAAACCAATGATAAGCACCCACTCCCCCTCTAATCTTAGAATTCTTCATTCCAACGTCGGTGTTCTCACTTCAGCGAAGCGGTGGAGGGGGGTGATGTGCCTGAATATTTTCGTGTCTCGGGGGAGTTTTTTCAAGGATGTGAGGGGAAGGACCGAACCAGGAATAAAAAGGCGTGGAAAATTGTGCACTCTCGCGGTCCGCCTAATTTCGTCTGCCGGAGTGTGTTCGTCCCTTGACGTCACTTTTCCTCCTTTTCGTGCGAAAATCGGCCGCTGATTGGCAGTAGTGCCACTGGAGGAAGTCAATAGCTTGGATTAGTTTCTCCTTAGAAGTTCTCACGCGGGGAAGTCTGTCGGCGATGGCAATATTTTAAAGGTTTTCTCAAGACGCTACTCGGTTGCCCTCACTGGACCTACTACTTCAAATAGTAAGATTCATGGTAGTACGTATGGTTGACTCGGTGTGATATTATTTTTCGAAATGCCTTTTCTGGTTTTTCTTGTACAGCGTAATCCAAGATATCATTCCAATGAATATTTCAGAAAGCGTAATCGGATAACTCATTTGCTTGGATGTTGAAGTACTTTTTGAAAGATTTTATAATTATGGCAGCTATGGAGTGGCATTCTCAAGACATTTTTCCGGAAAAATCCATGGATGTAAATATAGTATTCGGGCGTGCACAAGGATCAAATCGAATCGCGAACTTTTGATTCGGTCTTGCCGAAGATAACGCGCTCCCAAGGACAAATGGGTCGATGCTGATGTATCGGTTAGCTTTCTAGAGCGTTTTATCATTGTGGAATATTAAAATTGGAAAAGAAGTAGATTGTAAACTGTTGGCATTTTTTATTTGCTTTCATGGTGCACAATTCGTTTAAGCCGTGATTGTCTCGTTCATTACGTGATTCCTGCGAAGCACCATTATTTTATTCAGTCGAGTAAGGTTTTCATATGGTAAATGCTTGCTTCGTCATTCGAGCGTACAAGGCGTCCTAAATACGAGATCATTATCAACAAATAAAATTAGAATAACTGATTTTGTGTGAGATTAAAGTTGGGCTTTCAGATGCTAAAAAATAATAAAATTCAGCGGTACCTTTATTCACCAGCGGTGTCGCTTGTTTAGCGATAAGTTTTTTTGCTTATTTTGATACGTTTTTGTAATTATGGTTTTCTATTAATTGAGAGAATTTGGTGAAAACGTATGGCCCTTTTCTGTTTCATTTCACTTAAGTGTGTGCATTTTTCCTTGGTATTATATATCATTTGTGCATAGTCACTGATTTTTCCTCGCACCCCTCATGCAAGAAAAATAGCTTCCATCTGCTGACGTGTTGAGATGCCCCATGTGTGTCACGTGACCACCTTGCCGACCGACCGACCGCCACGAGGGCGGCGCCTCATGTAGGTCGACCCCGAACCTGAAGCTGTCGTAGGGCAGTTCGTCTGGTACCAGGTGTTTATCATCGCCGAGTTTCTCTGGTGCGACAGGGAGAGGTGTCCGAAACGGTCTTATATATTGCCGCTTTTGAAGAGTAGTAGTGTGGTTGTGATTGATAATCATTAGCAATGGGAAGAAAGTCGAGATCTCAAATGGAAGAGCCTGTGGAGCCTGATAACAGTTGTCGGTGTGAGTGTTTCGGGAACAAGTTTTTACTATCTCGCGCTCAGATGAGATATTTGCATGCATAGTGCTTTTCTTAATGATTAAGAATCAAAATTTTGCCGAAGAAAAGGATGTTTTCTATCACGGGATGATTTAGGGAATCAACAATCCCATTTTCGTAGCTTTGTTTATACGGGCAGTGTTAGTGTTCGGCACGTGTTCGCCGACAGCTGTTGACATGAATAGTGCAACTAGTGGTGCTACCTTGTATGTACGCGTAATTAAATGACAAATTAGTAGCCCTCAACTAATGTTCTTATTTAGAAGATATTTCTGTTGACATGTGTTCTTTATTTAATAATTTGAATGCTGAGTTTCGACAAGATGTCTGTTTTGCGTATCAAAATGATGCAGTTAATAATGGTTGGGGCTAAATTGTTAGGACTCAGTAATGTTAATTAATAGCATTTGAAATTTCATAAATACTAGTCGGTTACTTTTGTGCTTTCCGTTTGCCTAAAATTGTTCCACTATCCTGCTTACATAGTGGACTTGATAAATTAATCCTAGTTGATAAGATTTTCAATGTTTTTTGTATTTACATGTGTAGTGATAAATTCCTTTTATTTATCTTACAGTGGTGCAGTTAATATATTGGAGGAATCCCAAAGAATCGGGGGCAGTATTTGGTTCTGTTCTGGCCATTCTGCTATCACTGTCATACTTCTCACTCATCAGCGTAGTAGCGTATCTATCTCTTAGCATCCTCTGTGTAACCCTGTCTTTCCGTGTATACAAGAGTGTGTTGCAAGCTATACAGAAGAACCAGGATGGTCATCCATTCAAGTAAGTGTGCAGTTGTTTTTGTGAATTCTATTACTGTAGTAAGCCGGCATGTCTAGTTCGTTCAACTAAAAGACGACCGACTGTAACTCGCCGCCCACTCCATTGCATTTTTTCGTAATTATATAGTTAAACATTCATGGGGATGCACGCTTTCGGGATACAACTCTACGCCATTGTTTTATTTATTACGGGGCAAATTAATGTCGCCACATGAAAAACTTCTCGTTAGCCTTTGGTTTTACAAATGTTATCTCCATTTATTAAATTGTCATGCATTATAACTCTCGATGTCATCGCATCGGTATACCATCCTACGAGTCTAGAAGATACGGAGGAATGCCAATTAGGTATAAAAATCAATTTCGTAATGATTTGCATGTTATTGTTTAGACCAACTTTTAATCTTCATCAATCATCCTTGTCAGATACTTTTGACGTTTAGCATATATGTAGTCCTGCAGTCAATGAAATTCAAGATTTGGTCGAAATTGTGTAACCTTGCCAAATTGATACTGCAGTGAGAGAAGTACAGTGCGCTTTAGTCACTTTGTCATGCCATGGTTTGATGAAAGTCATGACTTTACTGAGTATATAAAATCGTGATGGTTTGGATTGAATGAAGACTTAAAATGTTCAACCAAATGCTTGCGCTACCTTTTTTCTTGTAATTTGTATTCAAATTGTAATTTTATCTTTTGTAGTTATCACTCATTGAAAATTTTTAAAATGTCAAGTATGCTCAGTTAGAGCTTATGAATCTGTTTTTGTAATATTTATGTAGGAAGGGGTTCAGAAACTTTTTTTCATGTTAGTTGTGGCTTAGGAGTAATAGTAGTGTGTAGTGCCCTTGTAATTAAGGTTCTATAAGAAACCTACCCTATTAGGCTACTGCTAATAATAATGACTTGTAATTGTTAGGTTGTTAATTTCGGAAGTGCTTGACCAAATAATTTTATAATTGTCATACCCGAAATATTTTCATTAATTCTCATCAAAAAGGAATAAGTAGGGAGAGTATAGAATAAGCAGGTCCTATGGGGAAAATGGAAGAAGGGACCATTTGGTCGTAATTTCGCTTTAATAAATAACTCTATTTTTTCCACTTTTTCTCACTGAGTTTATGGACACCAAGTTTCAATACAAGGGATTACCATATTTATTATGCCTTTTTCTTTTGTAGAATTAAGGGTTTTCAATTTTCTTCGCTTACATATATATTTTCCGCAGGGACCTCCTTGAAATGGACCTCACCATGTCCGAGGATAGGGTGCAAGAGGTAGCACGCACTGTGGTAGCACACATGAATGCAGCTATAACAGAACTGCGACGTCTGTTTCTGGTTGAGGACTTGGTTGACTCTCTAAAGTTTGGAGTTGGTGTTTGGTGTCTCACATATGTTGGAGCTTGGTTTAATGGCATGACCCTCATCATTATTGGTATGTTGGTATATAAAATTTCACTCTTCATATGAGTATTTTGGTGTTTCATAGTGCATGTTGTAAATTTTTTTTTTTGGGTGTTCATCAGAAACGTACCTTTAATAATGGAAAAAAGTTCTGTTAAGTGTGGTACTCAAAGTTTACAGTCAATGGTCTTCCACTGAAAGAAGTACCCACTCGTAGTCCACTGAGAAAGAAAGCACCAATTTCCCTGCTACATGCTATACAACAAAGTGGTTCAGTATTTGATTGTGTTCACGGTACATTGTTTACAAACTGTTTGTGGGCTGCAAGCAAACGGTTAAAAGATATAAATAAATCATACAGTTTTTTTCACGCTCATGTTTTTAATATATGGGGTGATATTAAAAATCATCCACTGTGGCATTCTTCTCGAGTAAAACCACTTGTACTATGATATATACATATAGTTTCAGGTTTCTAAAATTAATGTTAAGACGTTATTACCCAGAGGGTTGTCAATAAATTACCAGAACAAGAAAAGGAATGAATCTGTGCAATCTATGTTGACATTTTAATATTATTTAATCAAGTTTTTAAGCATTTGTTTTTTATAGCATTCATGGGAAAAATGTGATTGAATTACTGCTTATTAAAAAATTGATAATAATGGAAAATCCATAAAGAAACACGGTTTTAAAACTGTATATCTTTGAAGAAGCTTTCAACCATGTAATGTTTTGTGATTGAATTACTGGATAGTGAAAGTAGTCATGGTGTTTATGGAGAAATCTGTTTCAAAATTTTATGTATCTCTGGCAAAGTTTTTCCTGTACATTTTTAGATCATTATTTGGACTTTGGGGGATACTTTTTTTCAATTAGGTTTTCAAAGTGAATGGAATCATTGGCATTATTCTGTTTTGTTTGGAAAGTCATAAAAATGTAATTTATATAATTTCACCTATGTTTGGGAAACTGAATTTGTTACATCATTAATAAGAAAATAAATAAGTTGAAAGAGCTTTGTCATTTGAAAAAAATAAAAATCATTGCTTATCACTTTTGGTTTGCTTCTCTCAATGAAGAAAACCTTCAAGCTGCAAGTCCATGAGGAAAGTGCTTCTCGTTTGGTCCCTTATGCTATTCACTGACAAAGAAATGACTGTTGAAATATGCAATGCCAAGAAACTGGGTAAAAGCCATTCTAATTGACTTCGGATTATCATTCTCTTCTGAAGGAATTTAAACTTAGGGTCTTGAAACAAAATTATGGCTATATGAGGGAAGTTGCAAAATATGAGGTCTTGTGACAGAAGGGTTTGTTTGGTTTTGATTGTTAGTGTTAACTGAAGCGTTTTATTATTACTGGATTGATTGCTTAATAACCCTTATTCCATCATGTAATTTTATCTCTAAATACCGTGTGTGGCAACATAAATTCCTATTTTCAAAAGCAAAGCAATTTCAAAAAAAGAAGTTATGTTGCTGCACCCAGTATAGGCTAATGGAAGGTGGGACCTATGAGTTGGTTATGGTCTCTCTCTGGTGGTGTCTTTATTAAATAGGTGACCAAATTTTGGGTGTAGGATCAGAGAAGGAAAGGGATGGAGGTTAATGTGTTTTATGTGTGTGCAGATCACATGTAAGCAAATAAAGGTGAAAGGGTTGTGTTAAGATTTCAAATTTGTAACCTAATTATGTGTGTAAGCCTTCATATATTCTAGATTAAATATTTATGGAGCAACATGTGAGTTTTAGTGGGTCAGTCTACCAGGATGTGACCCACTTATTTGTGGGAACATTCTCAGTGCATATCAATGTATTAATTGTAAGGTTTTCATCATAAGACATTTTTATCGGCCCATGTATAAAGCTGATGAAGGAAATGCCAGGGTCATGTGCTTCTTGGAGATAATATTACCTATGGATGGGAAACATAATGCCGGTTTTGTCCTAACAATAATTCATACTGAAATAGGTAATAAATGTTTGAGAGACATTTCATTTGAGCCCAGTTCAATAATTAATCATGCATTGGTATAATTTAACATCTTAATCTTGTGGAATGGAGTGTCATTTAAATGATGCCAAAAATTCCTTCAATTTAAAAAAAAACTACCAATATGGTATGCCTGGAGATAACAGACAAATATAATCATATAAAATATAAATGTTTCATCATTCAATATTATGCTTGAATTTGATTAGTATGGCACTTTGCTAAAATTTTCTTCATGGCCATGGAAATATTTTCAATGATTTTGTGAAATTATATTTAAATTCTTAGGATATATTGGAGGGCAATCTAGGTTTCATAATTTTCATATATCTTCACGACCCCCCCTCCCAAGTTCGGCAAACTCTCCTTAGGTTGGCCAACATTTGAATAAGATTATTTTTTGAGCTTTATGCATCTATAGTTCTACCGGGGCATACAATTTTTCTGTAAATCTGAGAAACACTTGCAGTGTGTCACTATTGAGCACAAATTACAGCTTTGTGTGCACAGTGCAAACATAAGTGTTTGCAAAAAAATTGATGATACTGAGAAGTGATAAAAATTAATTGTGCTGAGTGCTGTGTGTGTAAGCATATAAAATTTCTCCTCTGAGCAGAATCGAAACAGGTATGAGGTATTTCTCAGAATTCCTTATGGAGAGAGAGTTAGACTGTACAATGTATAGGGATATAACTGGGTTGGTGCAATGTTATATGAAAGTGTTATTTTCATTATTTACCTACTCTAATGGTGACTCCATATTTATTCAAAAAATTTGCAAAGGCACTGCCATTAAGGGATTCAGAGTGAATAAATGCTCTCCAACTGAAGTGTGATTGGATTCATTGGCTTCTGCATCTGTCTGCACAGTTCACCTAGAGTGTATGGCATGGGACAGGGGTACATCTTGTCACTTCTGGATAGACATGAATCTGCCTGCAAGACTGCAGAACCAGGAAATGAACCTCATTACTTACACATACATGGTCACGTACTGCATGATGTTGTCTGCCACACCCTGAAATGATTAAAATATTTTGGATCTGGATAAATGACATTGCAGGATGTCTAGCATCTTTGGAAATCTGGAATAGCATGAGGAGTTCATGCAAGAAGTTCCCTCAATTGGTTTTGATATTAGTGAGTGCACATAATCCACTGTCATTGTCCTTTGTTGGAGCCAGTATGTCAATAGTTCTAAGCTAGAATTTGGGATATTCATTAGATTTACTATGTTAAAGCAACACAAGTTAAATTGAATTTGAGATTCTTAGAAGCCCTTGTGACAAAGCACTTTCTTCAGAAGAGTTGATGTTGATGCTAATGGATTAAGTACCCTTTCCTCCTGGAATATATTAAACTCACTTCTGTCCTTGAATCATACAAAATGCCTACAGAAGATGAAATTAACAGAAGTCATAGTGTACAAAGGAGAAATAAAAAGTTGCCAGTGGATGAATAATAATTAAACTTGGAACAATGCCTTGAGATCACCAATTAGTACTGTGATAATTTGATTTTTTTGTTTGTTCTGTAGTTGTACCATATTTATATGTGTAATGAGCAGACTGCCTTGTTGCATTTTTTCACATGTAAGAATTTTAAGTACCTATATTTCCTATGGTCTAATGAAGTATGAAGTATTGCTTTCTTTAGGTACTATGGTTTACACATGTAAAGGCAAAAGTTTTTAAGTCTTGAAAGAGTTGGCTGGAGGCATGATAAGTTGCTGGAAAAGTGTAAAAATTTGCCTCTCTCTAGATCCTATGAGGCAGGAGGGGAGTATCCCCAAAAAATACTATATATTTAATGGGAAGAAAATTACGTTCATTTATGTAACAACATTAATTGGCACAGTATAGCATTGTCCTAATGAGGAAACAGAACTCAGATGGTGTATGTGCTCAAATATTAAACATTGCCCAATAAAGGAATAGTTTTGATCTTCAAGCCTTCCAAGTTTATAATGATGGTGTGTAATGCGTATGATACCTCATTGTTGAATAATTATTTTATGACTCCATTTATGAAGATGTTATTTTAGTGCCCCCTACAATTATGTGAAAGGTAGATTGCAAAATAATAGTATTTGTTTCAAAATGGGATTGGTAATGAAGGCTTATGAAAAATTTGGGTTGGTTATGAATGTGAATATGAAAGGGTATGGCATCTAAAGCAGAATGCCAATTGAAAACTTAGAGTAATTACTTATGGGAAAATACAATTGTGAATATGATTTATGATAACAACATAAAAATACCCCTTGAAAGCTAGAGAAAATGCATGTATGTAATATGTCATCACAAGTATAAGAAAGCCGAGCTTTTTCATTTGGAGGCAAAGAAATATCAATGCACACCCAAAGAACCAATCAATCAACTCCTTAAGATGTGCAATCCTCTTTATTTAATGGATCTGTCAGTTTGGGGAGCAGTGTGCCCAGGTTCTTCTCTCGCTCAGGGCTGTGGGTGTGGAACAATACCTATGGTTAAGTTTAAGAGGACCTAATTCAAAGTATCTTGAGTAAAACCCTAAGAACCACTGGACAAGCTGAATTTTAGGAAAACCAATGTTTTTTAATTGATGAAGTGGTTAAGTTGAAGTCAGAAATGTTTTTACTCTAACTGAAATATCAATAATATCTGCCCAGCTGAACTGTACCTGAATATCAGTATAGAGTTCAACAGAAAGTCAACATTGGTTGTAGGATTGTCACCTAACATTATGAATAAATGACCGAAAGTAGATGAATGCATTAGGTCATAGAAGTCAGGAGAAATTTTATGAATTATAGATCCACCCCATGATGTGAAATTATGTACATCACTTGGTTTTGGGCAGTGCCCTTTGGTGCTTTTGCTGTTTTATTGTTTTAACGCAACAGTTTTGTTTTTCATTTATTGTTCCATGAAGTTAAAATGTTAGTGTTAGTTACTAGTTTGAGGCATTACATGAGCTCTTTTGCTTAGTCTAAAATTTTGTTAAATATTGATTAGGAAATATGGTGTGGGGAAGTCAAAATCAGTCTACCCACTGTTACGTAGGGAATTTTTTCTTGACTTCTCGGTGTTAGGCATGGTTTCACCCCATTGAGTTTTGCTTTGGAAGAGAGATTTCACAAGGTATATATAGTAAGGGAGTGACAGGAGAGAGGGAGAGGGTGTGTGTGGATGGATGGAGGGGACACTTAAAAAGCCAAGGGGGAAATGAATGACATAGGATTCGTAAGTTAACAGAGTCTAAAAAAACAAAATGTGTGGTGGTTCAAGGTCATGGGAGGTGCACCAAGATGGGCAACTGGAAAGAGGTTGAGGCAAAGGATTGAGTCATTTAGTGCGCGAGAGGCTGAAAATGATCTGTGATTAAGAAAGACTGCGAGAAGATGCCTTAAGTATGTTTGACTTTGTTAGAATAAGTTCACGTGAGGTGAGATTGGGATTAGTGGTGACATTTAAATGAATTAATAAGCAGTGGGTATTGCATATTGAGGTTGTAATTTTTTTTTTCTAAAGTTTGCAAAAATCAAGTGAAGAAGTTCCTCTTCAGTCTACCTTCAGTTCCAATTAAAACTTTGAAAAATTCTCATAGGCAAATGGAGGGAAGGAGGGTTTGCCCTGGAATATTGATTGGCTGGAATAAATCTCTATATGTTCACCTTTTGTTCACTTTGTTACATTAAGGAAAACATATAATGCAGTATTCATGAAGTTTTCTCAGGTCTTCCACTGGGTCAGGGGTTCCATATTGGCTGATGTTTTGATGCACGAGTCGGGCATCAAAACGTTGGCCAATATGGAACCCCTGACCCAGTGGAAGGCCCAAGAAAACTTCATGAAGTAAATATGCTGGGAAAGAACCAGATCATATAATGCAGTATATATATTTAAATTTATGGCTTAAAGACCTGGTTTTCTTAAGGCTCTGAATTGTTATCTTCCATAATCTTTTATTCAAATCTTTGAGTGCCTGTCATCAATTCTCTTCTCCTTCTAAGAGCTTCATTTGTTAATTCAGCTCTCTTCCCATGCTCCTTATCCTTGAAAACCAGAGAACTGTTCAGCCTGCTCTTATATATATCCTCTCGCTTAATTTTAGGCAGTCTTTCTTTGGTACAGAATTTCAAAATAGATAGCGTACTCCTCCAATGTACATTTAAATTCTACAGTACTTTGATTAATTCCCCTCTGTGTAATGTCTTCTAAATCCAGGAAGTAAACTAAGGTTGTGCATAATATCCTTTTTATCAATGATCTAATCACTTCTCTGACAAACATATTCTCCTCTTCAAGAAGTTCTCTTGGGTTTCCCACCGGGTCAGGTTGCAGTGCATCGATGTTTCGAAGGCTGACTCTGCCAGGGTCTTCAGGGTCTCCAACCTGAAGACGATGGCAGAGTCAGCCTTCAAAACGTCAGTGTACTGCAACCTGACCCGGTGGGAAACCCGAGAGAACTTCTTGAATACCATACGCCGGGAAAACCTGAGATCCTTCATATTCTCCTCTTGTCATTCTATTTGTTGATTATTTATTTGACTATCCTTGACAAGTGAAATTCAACAATTCCATACATACTGCTTAAGTCTTTTTCATTAATTGCCTTACGTCTCTAGGCAACATATTACTCATAAATGTATGAGCCCTTAAACACTTTAAATGGTTACTTAATTTGTACGTATCTATTATAACTGCCTTGTGTCTTTTTTCCCATGGTACTTTTTCTATTTTTTTCTAAGATTCCTGAGCGTACGCTATGAAATTCTCTGTTGATGATAATTCCTATTACTGCATTAGAGCTGCAGTTACATGGTCCTCAGCATGTTGCTTAAACTTTTTTGAAACTGGAATTTTAATTGTCTAATTGATTCTTGGAGCCAAACCACTGCCTGGTAAATGTTGCAAAGATTTCCAAAAAACTCATGTTCTTGGAATAGAGGAGCTACCCCAAAATGCATTTCACAGGTTGTAGCCCCCCCTCCTCCAATACTAGTTTGAGCAAGCACATGGCTGATAACATTGTGGGCAGAGTATGTTTTGTAAACTTTTTACCCTGCAATGTGTTTCATTTCACCTCAAACTATTAGAAAATGTCGCAAAGAACAACGTAAAATTTGAATAAACTTTGGTCGGTGTGTAAAGTTTTCAGATGCTCCTCATGTCAGCACTTATCTCATGCTTGTAAACATGCACATACAGTGCAATCATTAGTGATACTTAATGAGGTCCTTCAGGAGTAATGAGGTTCCTTACATTTCTAATGACAACACTAACTTGTTGCCAAATGTCATTCTAACTAGTGCAGTCATTGCTCATTATGCACTTATGTTTTTGGTTTCCAGTCTATACTATGTAATCCTAGGGGAATGAAGTGAGCTGGATAGCTTGGTTTGATATGAATTGATTGCTTGGGAAAGGAATCTGTTTATTTGTTGTTTTGAATGAAAGGAAAAGCAGTGTGTGTTCGCATAGTTTTGTTACATGATAAAATTTTTAAGTGATAAAAATTTACTATTTGATTTTCCTTGTTTGGCAGTGTCCAATCGAAGCTTCTTTTCTTGGTTACATGTTGTTGGAATCCATGATGTGGACCCTCAGGAAATTTGTAGAGATTGCTTGTACTCATTTTGACATAGTATGTTTTTTTTTTATTTTTCAAGTAATCTGAAGTAGTAGAAGATTTTCAGTATCTGCTATGGCTTGGTCTATTACACACACACAGTAATCAACCCGAAGGTCGGTTTAGTAGGTGATGGTAGAGATCACCCAGTACTAGGCCCTATACGGCTTGTGAAAATTCACACATCAGGGTAGGGGGGCCAGTTCCTTTCCCTGTGCCGGTTATGGTTCCCCAGGAAGACCTGGTACCCGAAAAATCACTCTAGCTTGGGTGGAGCTGCAGGTGCCCAGAGTGCCTTGCCCGGGAATCGAACCCGGGACCCTCTGGTCAGCAGCCCAGCGCTCTGCCCACTGGATTACCGCGACCCACATGGTCTATTACCTTGCTTCATATTATGTTAGCCCAACACTCACATGGTTACCCGGAGTACTTAAAATTGTGCATGACCCAGCCACAATGTACATCCCTCCTGACAACTTGAAATGCAGCTCCATATTCATATATTTGAGATGTTTGTTGTTTTCTTTTAAGATTTAGGATAATTTTTTAGATAACTCAGATAGTGTATGTTTCTCAGTGCCCATTTGGCTGCTGGGTGTTGAGTTAAATATCTGTGGTATTTGTGGGAGTACAAGCATTAGAGAGATGACTGCTCTTGTGACATTTTGGCATCTTATAATATGATTTTTCAAGGTTTTCGGTGCCTGGCATACTGAAAAATGTTGATGTACAATCACTGAAACTGACTAATTGTAACATAATTTTGATTATTTCTATAATTACTAAAGCATGCTGTTTTTCTTTCTATTTTACAGCATTTGTTGGGCTCTTCACGCTTCCAAAGGGCTATGAAAATAACAAGGCTCAAGTTGATCAAAATTTGGAATTGATCAATAAGAAGCTGTCTGAAATTTCTGCCAAGTGAGTATTAGATGGCACATATTCAAGTGAAATATTTGTTAACAATTGAAAGAGCTGCTTATACCAACTCCAAATATATCGTTTTGATAATCAGATTGGATTGGATTAATGCCTGCATTTTGAACTTGGCAAAATGTCTTTCATCAGGTAGCGTGTACTGTTTGATTGAGTGAAGAAATGTTAAAATCTTGTTTTAGGAGTGAATAATTTCCTCAATTATAAAATTAGTATGCAGCAATTTGGTTAAAATTATCAATCATCTCAAGAATTTAAAGAAAAGTTGATGGTTTTAAGTAGCCAAATGATGTATACAAGGCATTTGAAAAACATGTATATCTATTACCAGTTTATTATTGAAAATGCATTACTGTGATTTTCTCATGTCTGACAAGTTTGCAGAGGATTTAAAATACTTGCATTGTAGTTTAAAATACTAATATTTGTGAAAACCTTGATATAAGTAGTAAACGTAATAAAAAAACTCATTTGTATCGGAGAATGGTAGGGCTTACTAGGCTTGAAAACTCAAAAAAGGTTTCACAATTGAAGCTGATGTTATTGCATTGTAGGAATCGGTTATTGCTTTATTCTTTACACACTGGAGTTAATATTGTCATTTATTGTGGATTCCTGTGATAAGAAATAGGATTAAATATCCTCTGGCAGTACACAACCAAAGCAAGTTTGGCTATTTTAAGACATGGGGAATGCAGTGTCTGCCAACCTAGAGAAAAAGAAATTTGGTGGCAAATTTTCTATAAAATTTTTTGGCACAATTAATTTTGGGAAGTTCTCCTGTCATTTTGAGATTAATTTACTGAGCTCTACTAATTTATTCAAGTTTACTTCTGTTTTTTGCTGCCCTCTGTGTATTTGACCCTCCAGTGAGATTGTTTTAAGTGCAACATTGGTTCTTGTTTTTCATGGAAGTAAAGCCTAAATACTTAATTTTTTGAAAGTTATAGGTTATAACAAATTTATTTTGCTCTTTTCCTTTGGAATCTGCATAGCTGTGATTGTTATTACAAAGTAATCAATATTTTACTCATTACTATAGTTGTTTGTAATTAGTGCTTTCAAGTCATCAATCGATAATATTGATTATTTAATTTGACTGAAATACTGAACACTGCCCTCAGCACTTCTTCTTGGGTTACTATTTTAGCTAAAAAGTTCATCAATATTTTTTCAGCATATTGGCCTCATTTTCCATGCAGTCCCATGTTTTTTTCTGATGGAGGGACCTGGGTTGATAACTCTGCAAGATAATTTCTGATCAGGATTGTATACTGACTCAATATTCTTCATGTACTCGTTATACTTTGTAGTATGCTGCAGGATATTATGTTGACTGCCCAGTGTTACAATGAGGCAAAGTCCCCTTGTCCTTTTAGTCACCAAAGTTCAATAATTATTGACACACAAACTGTATTTCTCAAGTAAAATCCTGTTTGGTTATGTATAGTGCCCCATAAAACTGTAAATATTCACTTGAAACCCCCAGAGGATTTCTTGATGTTTCATAATGGATAGCCTGAGAATGTCACAGTCTTCTGATATGTTTGTCAGTATATAGGATGCTAACTTTCAAAAGTTAAAAGAATTACCATTCAGTACAATATGTAGAGTACATGGATGTTCAAAATATCTCTGGGACACCACGATTACTAGAGCTGACATTAGTCATACTTTTTTCCAAATTGCTGCACCTTTAAAATATTTGCCTATTATTTGTTGAGGAACTTGACCTTGGTGTTATAGCATATTTATTCTGTATACACATATACCAAGAATCAGAGAACTCTCAATAAAGGGGTTGCATTATTCAAGTCAGCATACTTGATTCATATTCAATTCATGCATTATATTGAACCAAAAATAATAGGGTTAGAAAAGAATGAAACAAGACACTTATTGGCAAAAGAAACATCAGCCATCACAGAATAATATTTTCTTATTATTGTCTCAACTTTTAGTAATGTAGTTATTACGCTCTCTTCTCTCTTATAGACCAGAAGTATTTTATTAATGGTAGCCCATTAACCGTGGAGGTTAAGCTCTCCCAGAATTTGTCTCAATCTATATGGGTTAAATGGAAGAAGGGACCATTTGGTCTCATTTTCGTCCAAATAAAGACCACTATCTATCTATCTATCTATTTGGTAACTGTAGTAATGATCTGGGGGTGGATTGATATGAGAACTTATAAAAGCAAACCCGCTGCTAAATTAATCGAAGTGCCACAATTTGAGGCCCAATGAAAGCAATTGCTACTTTATTAAACTGGGCAACATTATCACCATAAAAAGTGCAACATATTTGGGAATAGCAGACAAATTTTTCATCATTCTTGCCCGTAAAAAAAAACCATAAACACAGTAATCAACTTGGAGGTCTGTTTGATAGTGATGATAGAGTTCACCCAGTACTAAGCCCGACAGCATGTGAAATTCACATGTCAGGGTAGGGGGCTCAGTTCCTTTCCCTGTGACGGTTATGGTTTCCCAGGAAGATCTGGTGCCCGAATAATCATATAGCCTGGGTGTAGTTGCAGGTGCCCAAAGAGGCGTGGGAATTGAACATGGTCCCAATGGTCAGTACTCTAACGCTCTACCCCTGGACTACCGCGACCTACTAAGGACATTTAGTTTTCATCTTTTACAAATTTAATGTATAACTTTTCATATTGTGCTAATAGATTAACTTGACAAATAGTATTTAATGTTTGGGAAACAGTTGTTTAGTCTGTTTGTGTATTTATGGATTTGTTTGAACATTCTGTATTGGGAGGGGAATTAAGTCTAACTTCAGAAGATGTTGTTATTGTGAGGGCAACCTTTACTTTCTCTAAGAAAAATAAGATGCCTCTCTAAAGAAGATGCCTCTCTCACTAAATGCCTTAATTTTCAACGATGAGATAGGAAAATGCAATTTTGCATTACTAATGTGCATTGAATAAGGTGAAATATGAGCTATGGAAATGGCTATCCACGAGATGGGCCAAATGTGGTCAATTCTGGATCAAATGAATCTCTAAAAGCATAATTCCATATATGACCGAGAGAATGATAGCAGCACAGAAAATGTGTTTGTTGTTTGTATAGGTAAATGCTTGGGAGTTTTTTTCACTGTTCATGATGGAAATTCTGTGAATACTGTCATTTTCATAATTCAAGGGAAATTATCTTCTAGAAATTAAAAAAGGGGAGATTTTGATTTTACTACTATGCCGTTAATTTATGTTTGTACCAAATTTGAAGTTAAGCGTATGTGACTGCCACTTCTTTGAATGTTCCAATAAAAGCCTACGTTAACTTATGTTGCAGCTGCAGAAAGCTGCAAGTTTTTTGGGAAAGGCTAAGTTGATAGTTGCTGTGTAAAAAGAGGATTTTTGGGTGATGAGCCTGGGTTTTTTGAGAAAGGCATCGTCTCCACTGTAAATGATGCATCTAGGGAGGGTGGGTGGGCAACATAATTGCCTAGGCCTGGCTGGTTGCCTCTGTTACCATAATGGTTTATGATTTATGGCATGAAACTTGCCAGTATACTGTTATCTTGTGAATTTTAAGTATATACTATACTATAATTGAATGACTAATTGCAAAATTCTGACTTTTTTGTCATAGGGTGAAGGCAGCAATTCCCATTGGAAAGAAAGAGAAGCCCAAGGAGCAGTAAACGTTGTGTCAAGAAAGAGTGACAGCACATCTTCTAAGATGCCGTTTGGCATCTTTGTTTTATAGGGGAATGAGAGTAGGGGCAGAGGAACCAGATGGCATTTCATCAGGAGTGCAATGTTTTCTAGTTTAATATTTACAACTATTTGCCCCTCATGTGATTAAATTTGTCCTTCAATTTTTATGGAGTTTCCTTTTTATTATTTATCCCAACCCTATCCAAACTATGAATTTGCCTCCCATGTGAATTTATAGAGTTCCATCTCCAAAAGAAGGTTGAGCGTCTCTTTTACTTCACGGTAAATGTTGTGTACTGCTAACTATGAGGATTTTTCGTAAATGCTGTTGATTTTGTGCTGTTCACTATAAGAAGCACATTTTAGTAGCATTTTTAATGGAAAGAGTACTTTAAAGACATCTAAATTGGAAGCTTCTATGATGTATTATGATGGAAAAGCTTGTACTAGTTCACCGGTATTGCAGTGGGACCCTCAAGAGCTTGGGGGTCTTCAAACTTAGAGTATATCCTTGGGAAAAACCATTCAATGCACTAATTGGTAAATTTGTATTTAAAACCTGTGGATTTTTTTATGAACCAGGTGTTAAGCGATGTAGTTTGTGGTTTAAAAATAGATCTCACTAGCCATAATCCTTGTTTATTTGCATGAAGCTATTGCGAATTGGTTTATCTTGTACCTACCTAATGTTATATAATGAAATCAAAGATCTGTTGCAGCATTTGAAAGCTTTCTTGCTGATAGATAATTATTATATGGTCTTATTAAATGTTGATCCTTTAAGACTTGTTATTAGACTGAATGCTATTTGAAAGGATTTAACAATTGGTGAATGTATAAAGGTTATGGAGGTTTTTACTCATATATTTTTGAGTGTTTTTCCACTTCAACAAATTGCCTCCTGGCTTAAATAATATGGCACAGGGTGAAAGGCACAACTTCATGAAGATTGCACATGAGACAGGAAAAAAGAAAGAATTACTTAACTTACTTTGGCCAGGAACCCAGTCCAACAGCATTTCTAACAAAATTTTGCATGTACTGAATATGAGTAATCTAGGTGTCCTTAAAATAGTGGTAACATGTGAAATGCAATATGAACTGTTATTATGGTAAATTAAAATTTTTCCATTAATATACCTTGGCATGAATTAAGTTGTATTGAGATGTGCTTTGTACACAATAAATCATTTGAAAATTAATACCTTTTAAAAAAAACCCATGCATAAATTATTTATTTCCCTCACCAAAACCAGTATGAACGCACAACATTTTGCAATCGAGAAGGAACTTTCTTAACTCTATGACATCAATACGTAAAAATAGGCACGCTTGAAGCTGCCAACGCACAGGTCTGTGCTGATTATTTTCCAGCAACGACAGACGTTTTACAATTCATGTTTTATAATACTTCATTATTTACTGTAAATAATGTGGTCGGTACAGCATATTTAATTAGCAATACACAAAACGAAATACATTTCGCGGACAGAAAAAATGTGCGGAACTATGTGTAAATGTATTGGGGAGCGTCAACTAATTTATTTATCATGCAAATGAATACTTCCAATCCATGATACGACCGACCTCAATTCTTTGGAGATCACTTTCACGGCTACACGAGAAAGTCTATGAGCGAAATATAGCTCCCTCTAAGAAGAGTGGCGAGATCTGCGCATGTGTGACCTTCAAGGAGGGAACAAGGTGACTTTAGTTCCTATCTATACAGCAGACGGACCGAGTGGGACTGTGTTTGCAGACTGAAGATTGTTAGGTCACTGGTGCTAGGGGTCTCGTTGCCTTCTCTTCGCCAACATGTCTAAGCCCCAGTCAGATTTTGAGAAACGAAAGCAAATCAGTGTTAGAGGAATAGCTCAGGTCGAGAATGTCACTAATGTAAAGAAAACTTTCAACCGGCACCTACATTACACACTTGTCAAGGATCGCAATGTTGCCACCCCGCGTGATTATTACTTCGCATTAGCACATACCGTGAAGGACCACCTTGTATCAAGATGGATAAGAACACAGCAACATTATTACGAAAAGGACCCAAAGGTAAGTCGAGAATATTAATGCGCATTGTATTTCTGAAGTGTTGGCGTGATTCAAGTAGTATTTTGCGGTATTTTTAAACGCGTTCAAGTGCGATGCTTAGGTTGTTTGTCATAACTGGAAACTGCCTCGAGGGTAATGCGAGGAGTTTACAAGTGTCAAAGATTATAATTTCAATAAATGATTAATCCATTATATGGGCGCCTTCGTTACCTATTTTTCTTGGCCTTTTATTGTTTTCCAGGTTTAACCTTTATTGACCTTCCAGCAGAATAGCGACCCCTGAATGATTTATCACAAAGGCATTAGTAACATCCATACTGGCCTATATTTTTTAGAAGAGTTGACAGTTTAATTCTTTTGTGTTAAAATATTAATGTAAGTCAACAGGACTTCCTCAGTCGATAAGATTATCAACGATGGACTGAGAAAGTTCAGTGACCTTCAGGGGCAACTTTTGACCTTTATTAATGGAAATTTCCCACAAATGATGGGATTGTGAGTTTGCCCTTCCTTAAGATTTTAATTCACTCTGTTATGCGCTTAGGGAAAATAACGCGACTTAATTAAGTTTTAGTGGGTAAGTTTATAATAAGAAAAGCAGTTCATCCTTGACCATCAATTTGATGATGCCTTTGGTCGATCTTGAAGTGGAGTTGCGGATGATCTTATAAAATTTATCGTCTGAATTTTCTCACGGGAAACTTCGTGCGAAGCAAAGTTCATTGCCCCTATTATTGAGAAAGCAGACTTCGTACAACGCGCGTTACCGGTCTTTACTCGAGTATGTAGGACAAGGCTGAACGTTGGTTTCAACTCGTTGGTTCCATTCGATTTCACCCTACAACTGTATCTGAGTGTTATAATAATTGAATTTTAAAATGTTCGTTATGCATTATTCATTTAACTCACATTAATTTTAACATTAAAATATGTTTATATCAATTATTTTATGATTCTCGAAGTATTAAAATCTACTTTCTGCTTTTGATGAAACTGTTAAGTAGTAGAAATGGTGCAGATAAATTGCATGTTTCCAAATCTTAGCTTTATGAAGTTTTTGGAAAAATTTAAAGCGATACTGCAGGATGAAATTATGGAAAATTTTCGTAGAAACGTATTAGTGACTTTAATCCTCCCAAAATAGCAATTTTAACGAGGACGTTCATACTGTTATTTGGTAGTTTTTGTTAGGACGGGATACCTAATCCAGCTCACACAGTATTAATAGGTTTGATGTAACTTAAGCCAAATTGTTTTATGAAAGCTATAGATTTGCTCATCAGGTTATAGTCTCTTTTGTCATGCTTTTTCTTACTCAGGAATATATGCACATCTATTGCTTCTTTCCTTTTCGTGCTTCTATTGCTTCCAGGGTTGGTAAAACTAGCCCCAATCCTGTAAGCTGGCCAAGTATATTGAAGTTTTAGAATGATTTTCAGTTTTTCACTTTTCGCCTCTAGTCCTTATCTTTAATGATATACATACCTACCTTACACATAACCATGAGTAAATATGCATACTTACTCTGTATAAGTATGCATATGCACTCAGGCAATGTATATTATAAGATTTAGCGTCATCCTACCTAGAATCCTTGAGACTAAGCTAATACTGGTTTTTGTCTTGATCCTATAAGGCTATGATGCTCATTTTGTGAAAGACCAAAGCAATTAGTAACTAATTCTTGTAATTTAGCAATAAGAATTTGGAAAATGGGCCAGCTTTTAAAACTGTGAAAATACTTTTTAATGAAATCTATAAATTCAAAATCACTTTCAGTGGCTAGGGGGCCTGATTGAAGAAAGCAGTGAAATCTTTTTCAGGCAATGTGAATGGGATCACAAAAATTAAAGTAAATGTAATTTAGAGCACCACAAACCTTAGGGCTGATCAAATTAACTTTTGTTTCATGATATGGCTCTCAAGTCAAGTTGATCCTGATAAATGGTGAATTTTGTTATTGTAACTGTGATTTTCAATGTAATAACCAAAAAATAATGATCGTATTTATAAAACATTCTGAACAAGTGTAATTTAAATTTCCCACCATTGAGGAAAATATTTCATATTCATGGTAAAATTGTAATTAATTATATAAAGTATAATCATCTTTCATAGTGGTACATACAGTATATTAAACTGAATTATTGATTGTTGTTTGATGTTCTGGAATTAATTATTGGCATCCAGTGGGCCTCCTAATGTCTATAAATGTTTGGAAAAGGATTTGTATAATTTCTAAGGCCATACAAACTCAGAAAAATCGTGAGCAACTCAATAAGGTCAAGTATGTGAGTTTAATTGAACATTGGATGAAATCCTGTGGGTGGGCGGGGCCTCCTCAGACAAGAGGGTGTCTGATGAAATGACCTTGGGAGCCTGAGGGCATGCCAATCTTGAGTGGCCATCATGGTCTGGGAGCGGCACTTGGGATTTTCAGAGAGAAAAAAACATTTGAGTGCAGTTTGTGTATATCAGGTCTGTCCAAAAAGGATCCAACTATGCAATATTTTGGGAAAAATTCCGTACCTAGAACGATGAGGACTTGTCCCCGTCAAAGTACTCCCATTGGGACCTCACGCACTTATCCCAGCACCTCTTCCCCTTTTCAAAACAATGAGCAAAGTCCAATTTCAGAATAGTTATCAGCTGCCTTGTCACATTTTTTGCTATTGCGTCAACATCAAGAATTTCGTGCTGCAGTTGTAGGGGACTTGGGGCTTAGTTATAGGGCTCTAAGCTGCATATAATGACCCAGATTTTCTAAAAGGACTATGACTTGAGATGAGTGATCTCTATGGCTTTACCCCTGAAATAAAAGCTCAGTCTTCCTTACAGTCGGTTGACAAGATAAAAGAGAATGCAACATGGTAGCTGATTACTTTTCCAAAAAAGGACGTGAACCTATTGTAGATAAATCTGGAAATGTATGAACTGCCTACCTTAGATGTTGTCAATATTCCTATTTGTTTTTAAAATTATAATGAAAGCTGAAGCTGACAGGATTGGGGGGCAGAGGGTTGACAGGGGCTGATGGCTGTGGAAAGGTATATACACACGTATAGCAGAGATTGTTGTAGTGTAGGACTGGGTATAAGAAAATTAGATCCTGCAGGTTGGGAAGAAAATTTTGGTGCAATGATAATTGGTACCTACCTAAATTTTCTTACTGAAAATCTTCGTGCTCTGTGTTAAATGGTGAAGTTGTAACCATTCTTGATACTAGCCAGGCCGATGCATGTAACTCAACCCCCAAAATTAACATTGAAAATCGGGAGTTCTCGGCAAAATATGTGGGGGGCAGATTTTGGAGGTTCTGGGGCAACTGTCTATCTCTACCAGCATGGTTGCACATTTAAAAATAAATTCAAAGGTCAAATTGATGGCATTACATTTCGCATGGTTACTTTTCAGCATCAAAGTATGCTTGTGAAAGGATAATTTAAAATTGATATTTTATTGATGAATAACTAAATTTCATTCCATTTATATCATTAGCGTGTCTACTATCTATCACTGGAGTACTACATGGGACGTTCTCTTCAAAATACAATGATTAACCTAGGAATACAAAGTGCCTGTGATGAAGCTATGTATCAGGTGAGCAAAGGAGACACGTTTAAAATCTTGGTCAAATTGTTCATATTAATACTTTAATACCCATATCAGTTAAAAAATGTAACATATATATGTGAGTAGAATATTATGATGAAATGAATTCTTTCAAAATATTTCAACTGTGATTGTTGGAAAAAATTGTGATGTATGCTATGATTTCAAGAAATTACAAAATTCCATTGTAGCTACCTAATGAGCTTGCAGTCAAATAAGTTTTTTAATTCAGTGTTTTTTCAGAATACATTTTGGAATGAGAATATTTTAATTTTTTTCATCATCAATTTAGCTTGGCCTGGACATTGAAGAACTGGAGGAGTTGGAAGAGGATGCAGGTTTAGGGAATGGTGGCTTGGGGCGTCTGGCTGCATGTTTCTTGGATTCTATGGCTACGATTGGTCTTGCTGCTCATGGCTATGGCATTCGCTATGAATATGGTATATTTGCCCAGAAGATAAAGAATGGGGAGCAGGTAAATTACACTTACCCACAAGTGAATACTTCTCATGGGTTCTGAATATTCTTCTTGCTGGTATTTGAGAAAATGTAATCACTTGAAGCCAATCAAGTCAATTAAGGGATAATATGATTACTGTTTTTCTAAAACATATCAAGTTCAAATGCCATTTTGAACCTGGATTTTGCCTTAATTTTCTTGCTTAAGAGTTCACAGTTCACTTTGGCCTCTGCCAGCTGAGCACTTTTAAGACAATAGTGCTCTTTCTCTTTGAGCAGGTTTGTACATTAAAATAAATTAATTACTAAAACTTGCAGAAGCCAATTTATAAATAGTCAAATCCCAGTGTTTTTGAATCTCCTTCAAGTCCTGAACCCTAATATTACAACCGAGTACTCTGTTAACCCCACCATATATGCAACAACAAGCATTTAAATTGGTTAAAGAAGACATACGAAAAACAGTTTCCCAAATGCTATGCAAAGTTAATGTTTAAAGTGATACTAAAACTTCCATCTGGTCAAGCGTATTCAGAGTTCACTGCTGAGTGTTTGTGACGAACAATCTTATTGTGATCTTCAGGTCAATTCAGTCTGTTTCTGGCATTCTTTTTGATGCGAAGCACTTGGAAAAGTCAATCTTACACAGAGGTATGTGGAGGTGAATGAAAAATGTACAACTCTAATTACAATGTATTATGTTTGTCTGGAATATTAGCAATCAGTGTGGCATGTTCCATCCATGTCTTTTAGGAACCAATAAACGTCATTATCATCATTTCTCAAAAGCCAAGAATGGGCATATTTTCATGTGAAAGCAGTGCATTGAGACAGCCATTCATCTTTGTGCGATAGTCTGTCATTCAAATATGGATGCACCGATGGCAAAATTAATTTGAATTTTGCAAACAATATGGTACCAAAATGATATTTGGATGTTATTGTGCGAGTAACTTGAGTTTTTAAATAGAAATTCATGGAAAGGGTAATTAATGTTGGGATAATTTTGAGTCATTGGAAGCATATTTTAATTTTAAAATACTTTTTGGGCACAAGTCGCCCTTTCCCTTAAGTGCTCCTGACATGACATTGTCTTTGCCCCTCTGCCCCCCCCCCCAAGCATTTCTACTTGTTAAAGCTGTTATTCTAAACAACTCTGATTGAGTTTCTCCTATATATCTGTATGAAGACTGAGGAGCCCGATGACTGGCTTAGGTTTGGCAACCCATGGGAGAAGGCACGCCCTGAGTTTATGCTACCAGTTAACTTCTACGGCCGAGTTGAAGACACTCCTCAGGGAAAGAAATGGGTTGACACTCAGGTGACTCATTAATATTAATATTGCTAATCTATTGGTTACCAATTTTAGTATAAGAATTGTGTTTTACCTCTTATAGTTCATCATGCTTGTCTATTAACTACCTAATTTGTAATTACTATCCTAAATCTGAATGAATTCATCTCATTGATTGAACTCTATTGCCTGAGGAATTCATAAGTTTAACATAACAGTTTCAGGTTTACTTTGTAGATTCCTTCATTCTGAGGGTAAAAAGAAACATAACACTTCCACAATAAAGATTTAATATTTCATGACCATGGTTTCGATACTACACATCATCATTGGGTGATCCTGATGATGATGTGTAGCATCGAAACCATGGTCGTGAAATATTAAATCTTTATTGTGGAAGTGTTAAGTTTCTTTTTACCCTCAGAATTCATAAGTGTTATTTGGGAATTGTGTAGAATGGTCTTTGTTAGTATGCAGTTTTTGTTGACACAGAGAGGCTCGGAACTCATTTTTTAAGGACTGCACTTCTGATTTTGTCTGCAGAAGTTTAATGTGAAAAAAAAAATTTAATTTGTATTGTATACTTTTTTAGCGTTTAGACACCCCATTGAAATAAATGCATTAATGCATAGTAGCAAAGGTGAAAGCAGGAAGCCATAAATGATGACTGGAAGTTTGTTAGCTACCTTTACACCACATTATCATTTGAAAAAGGGAGTATTTATAGTTGAAGCTTAAATTCCCACTACTATGTATATCTTCAACGCCCATCACCCTATATTTTAGTACTTACGGTCATGTATGTATATCCATTTAAAGTTATTATTTAACCAGATTCCCAAATAATGGCATTTCTCCCAATATAGGAACTTCATGAATCTACTTAAAGAGGTAAATCACCTAATGTAAGTAAGTGGCTTATTTCTCCCTAGCAAGGAGAGAGATAGTTCTTCCAAAAAAATGAGTCTCCTGGCCCAAGTCCATAACTCACTGAGCAACTTAGAGGATACTCAGACAGGAGAATCTATCATGTCCATCCAGATGGTCCATCCTAAAGTTTGCTTTATAGAGGAGAAATTGTGTATTGCAACAATTATTTGTCAATTTTTCTGAAACAATGAGTCCCATGATGGATTGTTAGAGATTTATTTTTGCATTTAAGAAGTCATAAAATGATAAGCAATACTTCATGCTTCAATGGAAGAGATTAAATGTTTATTAAGTATTTACTCTTCGATTATACGAGTCCCTACCTTACCTGTCACAAAGTTAAAGTATTATAGTTTCAATACTTATTGAGTTTTATTTGCCGTCAGACTGTAAAAGCTAGCTTCTCTTCCTATGGGAAAATTTCGTTGTTTTGACTATTTCATTTAAAATATAATGTAAGATAAGCTAAGGGTAGTCTCCTATCAAGAGAAAGGAAATTTACAAGCTTTTAATGCAGATAAATCAAAATAAATGGTAATGAAATTTGAAGTAATGATAAGGTCCCCTGACTTACAGAAGTGTTGTATACCTTGTAACCTTTCGCTGAGAAAATCGATTCCCGATTTGATGTGATTAGTAAAGTAAATTTTCATATATTTCCACTGTGGCTAAATTAAAAGCAGTTGTGTTTTACCATGTACGGTTTTATCATGGTAAATTTATTTTAGATCTACGCCATGTAAAATATAGTCATACTACCTTGATCAAAAATTTCCCGGAATTTATTCAGAAAATTAAAAATACAAGTTTATTCATCTAAATCTATATTGTCCCCTTCAAAGTAATCCCCATCGACTGCAACACACTTATGCCAGCGCTTGATCCAATCCTCGAAACATTTTTTATATTCGGTTTTCGGTATGTCCATCAGTGCTTCCTGCGATTTTTCCATTACTTCCTCTCGGCTGCTAAAACGCGTTCCCCGTAATGGTTTTTTAACTCGATTGAACAGAAAGAAGTCACAGGGAGCCAAATCAGGTGAATTCGGTGGCTGTTGGATGGTATTTGTTGCATTTTTCGTCAAAAAATTACGAATAATGATAGCACTGTGCGACGGTGCGTTATCATGGTGCAAAATCCACGAGTTTTCTGCCCAAATTTCTGGTCTCTTTCGGCGAATTGCTTCACGCAAACGTCTCATAACGCCCAAATAATACTCTTTGTTTACTGTCTGGCCTTCTGGCAAAAATTCATGATGCACTACACCGTTGTAATCCATGAAAACCGTCAGCATTGCCTTCTTTTTTGACTGAAAACGACGTGGTTTTTTTGGTCTCGGCTCATTTGGTGAACGCCATTCACTTGCCTGATGTCTGGATTGCGTGTCGTACTCATAAACCCACGTCTCGTCTCCAGTAATGATCCTTTTGATGAATGTGGGATCGGATTCAGCCTCGCAAATCATGTCTTTTGCGACGTCAACACGGTCTCTTTTTTGCATGAAATTGAGGTCTTTTGGCTGCTACACGACGGAAACCCAAATCATTAACCACAATGTCTTGGGCGGATCCATAGGCAATGTTCAAGTCCTCCGCTATTTCTCTGATGGTTAATTTGCGGTTATTGACCAACATTTCTTTTACTTTATCAATTTTTTCACCGACTTTCGATGTCGATGGTCTGCCACTGCGTTCATCATCTTCGATTGACTCACGACCACTTCTGAACGGCTCGTGCCACTGGTAAACGACCGTTTTTTTAGAGAATCGTTGCCGAAACACTTTTCCAACATTTCCAACGTCCGTGCGCCACTAAATCCGTTTTTTACGCAAAATTTAATACAAGTTCGTTGTTGCAAATTTAAATCCATTTCTGAAATTGTAAAAAATCGCCAACACACACAGAGATAGATGTACTCTTGGCTACGTAACTTTTGCAAATGTCAAGTTATGACACTAAGATTTAAAGGGAATATCAACAACAGATGTACCAATTTAACCAAAAAAACAGAACTCAAATCGGAACGATGGGAGCGCCACACGGTGGTTATTCCGGGAAATTTTTGATCAAGGTAGTATATTTCATCAATATACATTATTAGTCCTGCTGCTGATACAGTCATTTGTATTAAAATGTCAGGAGGTTCAATTTAATAATAATTGTAATCATAGAATTGCATTCATTTTCAGCCACTAAAAACATTATAGAACAATTACATAAAGTATGTAAAGGTATTTCCTTAATTGATAGAAATAAGTAGAAAGAGAACTACTATTGAGCATGTTTCAACACATTTTCTGCACATTTTCCAAAAAAATATTTTTTCCTGGAGAACATATATTGGATGATTTGTTTTGGTAATTTTGAGATGCATGTATGGAACTTATTTCTCTCTTGTACTTTGCATGACAATAACGTTTAGCTTGTTTTGATGGAATATAAAGGTGTTGGTTGTGTTAAAAATGGAATTCTTATTCCCGTCCTTACCCCATTTTTCATTGGAAGCAACTGGGAGATGACATCATCATATTAAGGGGACTAAGACAGGCTTGCCTTGCTTGGTCCCCAATAATAAGATGATTCTTTCATTTTCTCACTTCCCATGAATGAAGACTGTAAGAGGATAAACTTTTTAAATAGCCATCTTGTACCTTTCCATTGTGTCTCATCGATTTAACTTATAATTACTTCATTGTACTGAGTGTAAGACTTCTAAACATCATTCTAATGAGTAATACAAGGAATTAATATGATTAATTAGAGAAGTTGACAGTGATGTAACTTGCATGTAAATTTAACCAATTTATCCTTGGCTTCAAGTGGTCCAATGTCTGTTGGTCAAATTTTATGATAACCTCTCACTAAGTATTAAAAAAGATTATATACCAGTCTTTAAGAATAAGGTCTAAAAATACCTTATTGAGAAGTGTTTTTATAGTGTCAAAGAATACTTGAGGCCAAATTAATAATATTTTATATTTTTGTAAACCTTGTATATGACATGCCCTATACACTTGCCAGTATTATTGCTGTGCACTGTGTATCTTGGATGAATAAAATATTATTATCGTGCGTTGAGTTGCTGCATCGGTCAGAGTTTTTAATTTATGCCTGTCTGGAAATGATGTAAAAATGGAGCTCATGTGCGGTAGGAAATGTGATGGAGTGCTTGCAGCAGTAGTGGTATTAAATACCGATTACCATTGGCTGAACCTTGTGGGATAATGGATTTATTTGTGGACATGAACGGCATTTGGAAAAGCTTCGCACTTATGGTTTTCCAGGTGGTGCCTAGGAGAGTAAACAGGGTTGTGAGTTCAGGAACTTGGGGTTAGCAGTCAAGTACTTTGATGTCAACCATTACAAATAATGCCACATGCTGACCATTGACACAAATTAGTTGCAAAAATGGTTCAACAAATCTTTGATGTATAATCTTATTCTGTGGTAACTTCAGGATTTAGTTTTTTTCACAAATGCTGCCAGAAGTCTAAGAAGCTGAGAGAAATCCCAGAACAGTAGCTTTTCATGGAGTTATTTGCTAACTATGCATTATAATCAAGGAAAATGATTTTTTACCCTTGGATATTGTTGCATTATCTGCCAAAATTGCTCACAAAGTTATGCATGCTTTAAAGTATTATTTATATGTTTACCCTAGAAAAAGATATGAATTTTTTTCCAGTGAATATGACTTTAAAACTTGTAGTTGTATCTCAAAAATACAATCTTGTTAATGGTCTAATTCTTCATTCCAGGTTGTTTTTGCTATGCCGTATGACAACCCCATTCCTGGATATGGCAACAATGTTGTTAATACCCTAAGACTTTGGTCTGCAAAATCCCCTGTTGAATTCAATCTTAAGTTTTGTAAGTCCTTCCTGCTTTTATTAAGTGCTACTCATTAACAGAGAAATACAATTCTATACATTTATATGCTCTAGAGTAATAGCTTTTCAATAGGGAATGACTTTGTTAATCCTGAACAAGAGCTCGATTTAAATTACTATGTTTTATCTATAAATTTGTTTTATATAAATTTCTTATAAATCTTACCATCACTTTGTATTCAAATTGGCAGTAAGGCTCATTTGATTAATTAGGTCTCTTAATTCCTGTTTTTAGTACAGATATTCCATTCAATCTGGTTTCCAAATTGACAATTGGTGTTCACCACTGAATCGTCTGGATAAATCAATAACTTTACCAGAGTTATAAAACCAAAGTTTAGTTGGGTGGTTTGGCAGAGTTTACCTCATACTAAGTCTTTTGGCATTTGGCATTCACACATTAGGATGGTAATAAGTGAGGGTCAATTTCTTTCCCTGTGTCGCCCATGGTTTCTCTGGGAAATCTTTTGGCCAAAACATCACGCAGCATGGGTGATGCCCTGAGGGTCTCAATAGTCTCTGAGTATCAGATCTGAGCCCTCCAACCATTAGCCAAATACTCCATCTACTAGGCTATTATGCCTGGAGAAATTAATATGAATTTCAATTATCTTTAATTTTCAATATGTTCTTGATACAATAATGATTTTATTAATTGAATAACTGGTCACAAGGATTATTTTTTTTAATAACTGTTAATTAAGGTTTGCATATGGACGCACTAAAAAACTTCAATACCACATAAACAGATTCCAATTAACCACTCCTTGGTCATATAAATGTGCATTACGATTGGATAGTACTAATAATTGGACAATACCATGTGTATTTGTCATATAAATTTATGCATTTATTTCTTCACTAATCGTGGAAATAAAATTTTTAATTTACAGTCAATGATGGAGACTACATTCAAGCTGTAATTGATAGGAACATTGCTGAAAATATTTCCAGGGTTTTGTATCCAAATGACAACTTTTTTGAAGGAAGGGAGCTGAGGTTGAAACAAGAATATTTCATGTGTGCTGCAACTCTGCAGGTAATTATCATAAGTGATCATCACATTGAAATGGAAGTAGCTACTCATTTCCCAGAGGAATGCTTCATTTATGGTAAAAATGTCTTTTTCATTCTTTTGTTAAATCCAAGGAAAGCTGATATGCTAAGCTTATCTGCTAAAACTAATTCTATCAATAATCTTTTATTTTTCTGTAGTATTACCTCTGTATTTATGTATAAATATGCTTACTTTTCAATTTAACCTTTATGGAACAACTAACTTTTCTCTCCTCTCTTGCTCTGTACAGGATATCATCAGGAGATATAAAGCCTCGAAGTTTGGTAGTCGTGAAATGGTTCGAACCAATTTTGATGCTTTGCCTGATAAAGTTGCCATTCAACTGAATGACACACATCCGTCCCTTGCAATTCCTGAGCTGATGAGAATATTGGTTGATGTAGAAGGTCTTCCATGGGAAAAGGTGAGAAGACAATGTGTTTAGTCCTTAATACAGTGTAGCGTTAAATTTACATGTTTGGTTGGAACTAGTGAAAAAATATCAAAAATTGAGATTTGGAGTAAAAAATACTTTGTGTATTTGGATGTTTTGCAGATTAAATATCTTAGAATTAGAATAAGATAAAGAATATAAGCACCAACAATTGTTTTTTATGTAAACAGGTGCACAAAATGTCCTTGCCTTGAAAAATGTGATGTGAATTTTTTCATGTCAAAATTAGAGGTTTCTTTTGAAAATATCTAGCATAACATGGAAAGTTGTTGGAATAAAATTGGTTGGCGAAGTTTGCAGATGATCAGACATTAGTTAATAAGAAGGCTAAGGGGGTGCTATGGTGGTTGACTGCATTACTGGATTCATTTGAGATTATGGCATGGACATAATTCACAAGAATATCAAAGTAATAAGATTCTTAAAAAGTAGAAAGGCAAGGCTAAACAGTAAAAGAGAAGGAAGTAAACAGAGGAGGAGCAGTCCATGTATTTTGGACGAAAAATGTCATAAAATTAACATCATTAGAAGAAGAATAACTTTGGTGAAAGAAGCATATGAAAGAAGTGAGTTGATGGCGGGTATGTTAATAGGAGGTGTAAAGAAAATGAAAAAAACTTGATAATTAGTGTGGTTTTTGACCTATCCTTAAGCATGAAAGAATGCATGTGAATTGGAGGCTTTTGATATGTGGAAGAATTGAGAAAATTAGTGGGAAAGAGAGGGTGGGTCATGATAGTGTTTTGAATATGGTGGGAAAAGAAAGAAAAGAAATTTTATTGGGTGCAAATAAGTTAACTTGTAGTGACTTATTTTAAAATATTGACATAACCCTTGTAATATTTGGCAGTAATGGGGTATCCTAAAATGTATGCTGCCACCATTACATATATGTTTTCCAGTGTAAGCCGAGTTAATTAGAGAACTTAATTACAAATGAAGCTCTCAAAGCACAACACTATATTCTATGCTATCACAATTGCCAATAAAGAACTGTGGAAGAGTAGCTTTTTTAAATTTCAATATAATCATTTCCCCATGGTCATGTTGTCTCAAATCATTAACTTTATTTGTGTGATAGGGTTTTGGAACTGACGACTGCCAGGAAGCTAGTCATAAGTCTTGAGTCATAAATAATAATTCCATATCCTTCCTTCAGCCATCTCATCTTTTCTAACTACTCTGCGTCTGGTCAAATCCACACTAACTATCTTGGTAGTTAGACATTTTTGAAAAACTTCTCTGATCTTGAGTGCTTCCCATTATTGCTCTCTATTGGAGACAAAAGAAATTAGTACATTGGCTGTATCTTGTCAGACAAGAAAATCAAGGTCATCTATTTCATGTTGATACCTTTTATTGTGCAATGAGCTATTTGTTTCACTGGCCACTAAGGAATCATGGCAAGGACGCAGGTATTGTGGTCAGATTGGAAAGGAAATTTTTTTTATCTACCTGAAAACTGATTGTATTTATGAAGAAATGCATGCATAGGGCTTTCTTCGCAATAAAATCTTGCTATGGTTTGTGTAATTGCCCTATTTTATTGGGAAAGTATTATTGTCATGCGCGGACAGACAACACTTACGTGTACATTAATGCGAATGTTAGCATTGTTGATACATTTACAATCATACTGCTCATTCTCATATTGTCCCGACTGCTATTTTCTGGGGAACACTCTTAGACAGCTGCTGCTACCTCTGGACAAGATATTGTGTCTGAGGTGAGAGTAACTCATACAAAATGTCACAGTTTTAATTTATTGAAAGGTAGCTTATCTAAATTGGATAGCCATTAGGTGCATAATAGATATAATTTCACCACACAAGTTATGTTTTGATCAGTTCAGACATTCACTTGAATAAAGTTTTAGTAACAGTAACCCTGTGGCATGCTTTATGAACGTAGTCTTCATGTAAAGTATGCATAATTGCCAACTCAGTGCTCTATCTAATGCTAGTGCTCTAATTGCGGATGATGAAAGTTCAGATGTTTATTAATAATAGTAAGGGAAAATATATATTTTGATCATATGCTGGAAGACATTCTTATTGACCATCTAGTGATTTTATATTTGCATTTTTGTTTTAACGTTTAACTCATAATGTATAACTTTGAAAAGTCAGAATAATTCACTGTAAGGTGCAGGGGAAAAGTATAGCTAAAAATACTACAAGTGTTCATTTTTGGTAGGAGAAACACTAGTTAGTCATTTTCCCAGAATGTTTTGCAGCTTAGTACACTTTGCGGCTCATTGTTCTCTTCTCACAACTGCCTCCCCTACTCATGGATAATGCAATTTTTTAAAATTGGACTCTAATTGGAAAACATTGCACCTCTGTGTGTAATTACAGTTTAATTTTTGTATTGGTTTCAAGATCTATTTATATTTATTTTATTAATTGATCTTTCTGTAATTGTTTTAGGCTTGGGATATTACCAAACGGACATGTGCCTACACAAATCATACTGTTCTCCCAGAGGCATTGGAAAGATGGTCTTGTAGTATGTTGGAGTCAATACTTCCAAGACACATGCAAATTATATATCACATCAATTTCCTGCATCTTCAGGTAAAAATAACTTGTTGTAAATTTGTCCATATTTGAAAAATAGAATTGGAAAAATAGAAATGTACCTTAAAATTAATTAACTGAGATGAGTTGTTATGCCTATTTAAATAATTAGTTTTTTGTGGAGATAATCTGCATAAAATTTTTTAGTCAGTATCAAATTAGATTTCAGGTTAATTATAAAATTCTTTTTCAAATTGATGTCAAGTTCTAGCACCTCTTGTCACTGATTTCAACCACATTTATTATAATTAAATTTGCACATAATGCATACCTAATTTACTGCTGTATTGCTAATTTTTAATTTTTTTAAATAACAACAATTTCAAGAATGTACTCATCTGAGCATAATCCTTGGAAATAAATTCATGGCACTAATGTGGTCCTTTCAAATTTTGAATTAGCTTGTAAATGTTAGTTTTCAGTAAAAAGTTTTGAAACTCTTAATAACATTTTAATTAGTGATTAGCTCTGAAATCTTTGAAAGTAATGCCACTCTTAGGTTTTATTTCACAGTTATTAACCTTCTTATTGCCATGGTCAAATATCAGCTTTGGGAAAGTCACATTTCAAATCGTTATTTAATGGTATATTTAATATAATTTTGGCTATAGAGCTAATGTGTTTTGTACAAATGAAAGTGTCGCTGCTCTAATTATTGTGACATTTTTCTTATCTTTTATCAAATATGTTTTCTTGTTTTATGAACATATTTATGTCCATGTCTGGCAATCCAGCCCACGTTAAACTTATTTGTTATTTCTCAGAATGTTTTGTAAGTCATAATATATTGTTGACACTTGGTCCTATTTTTTAATCTCATGGATTTATCTCTGTGTCTGAATGCTCCAAGGTGGGTGAAGGGTACCAGATTCTTTGAAAAACAATAACTTGAGATCTTTGTTACAGGGAGCAGATATAAGGACTAATGTGTTAATATTTTCTTTATTTTGCCCTGCTTCTGATGTGATTTTGGTTAGCTGCAGACTTAGTCAGTGGTTATGTGTCAGAGAGAGAGAGAAAGATATTCTGTCTATGCCTTAAGGCTGTGAATGTTACTTAGAAAAAATGACTCTGGCTGTTTTTTTCATTTACGGCAGGCAGAGCTTAGTGAGGCTATGCATAAGTGGGTGTTTCAAGCAGTTTGAAGACAAGTGTGATGCCTCTTTCTGAAGGGTGCATTTTAGTTCCCTGCAATGGATAATGAATGGAAAGTGAAATAATGCTCGAATGAAGACATGGTCAAAGTTTGTTATCACTGAATAAAGAAGATAAATGCTTAGATGAAAATAACTTAAGAGTGGAAATGTACAGATACCCAAGTGAATACTGATTCCAATGACAGTGATGCTATCCTTTCCAGCTAGAAACCAAGAATTATAGATGTAAGAGATGAAAAGGATGAGAGAGTGATGTGACCAATGTTGTTCTGACATCTAAGTTCAGTTTAATCTATGAACACCTTCAGTTGTGCTGAAATTGTGGGACCCAAGCATGCACCACCACGGGATGATAATCCTATAATTTATTTCAATTTATTTTTCTTTCCCCTACTATGGACTTTTATCTGCTTAGGAAACTAAGAGGTTTGCTGTTTAGTATCTAGCATGAACAATTGTCTCCAAAATCAAGATTGAGGTGATGGTGGTCAGTTCCTGAGATGAAGGCATTCATCGATATTTTACTATAAATGGAGATTGAGGAGGCCAACCATCTTTTCATGCTGAGAAGACAGGTCTTGCACCACACTATAGTTTCTTAGGATGATATCATGGAATCCTTTCAATCTATATTTGAAACTAACAGGAAATGATGAGCTATTTTCACCTGATCATGTTAATTGTGACTCTGCTGCTAAGTCTCAACACGTTGTTGACCATGCAAACTGTCTTTTCCGCTATCATTACACACCCCACAAACTTCGCAGTATTGATAAAGCATTACGTGGAATCAAAAGTCATTCTCAGTTGCTACAGTACCTGCCCAGTAAATATCTTCACAAAAGGTGAATTTACGTTGTGAAAACTGGATTCCTTTTTAAATTATCGTCTGGAATTCTATTGTTATATTGGTTTGAAAAATGAAAAGACAAAGGCTTGGACAAGTTTTTGTGGCAGAAAAGATAGCTTTTCCATTTGGAAAATTATCTCCAGAAAGGGTTCCATCTGGCCGTGGACAATTTTACTTACCAGTGCAGACAAAGCATGTGAATTATACAAAAATCAGACTTAGGTATTTGACTAGAACTCTGCTGAAAAATAAAAAGAACATTCCTAATGCACTGAAAGAAAAATTTAGTGTAGGGGGAAAAGAAATACTACAGAAGTGGTCAAGTTCTTTTTCTTCGAGGAAGAAGTCCCAAAAGATTTCTGTTCTGCTGCTTTCCACAAAATTAACGGCAATTATCTTAAATGTAAATAAAAGAAGGCATGGTAGAAATAAAGGCATAGTAAAGCCCCGAATAATGGATTTTTATAATACCCACATGGTGCGATCGACACTTTTGAAAAGATGGTGTTTTCTGTTTGGATAGCATGAAATGCTGGAAGAAGGTGGTTCTTTGCATAATTGCTGGCATGGTGCTCAACTAATTTGTGGTCTATCCAATTGTGTATGATGCTGCCACATGTGGATGTATTGTAACCAATAGCAAACACGTAATCTTTGTCCTAGGATGGTTAAATAGCAGGGGAAAGTTCTTTATGAGTCATGAATGATTCTTGCTTCATTACCAATTAGAAATGGAAAATAAATGCCTTGAAGGTGTGAGCATTCCATTAGAAAATACAGAAGCCGATTGCCAAAAAAGAATGCTTTGTGGTGATGATTTCCGCCACTTCTTTCTCCAATGTACAATTTCCCCATTATCCCTAACAGCTCAGGCAGTCAGTACTTGCTTTTCATACATTATCGAATTAAACATTATTCCTGATTGGATTTATATTAGATTTTTACAAACCTACATTTATTCATTAAGTCATTACTTTGTGTTAGAAGTTGGTAGTTGTATACTCTTTCTTTAAGTTCATACAATAGATTAAGGCGTAAGTTATGTCTCAAAAAATTTATTTTTTTCTTGAAGACATCTTTTTTATATTTTATGATGATTTTGCTACAGGAAGTGCAGAAGAAATATCCTGGTGATATGGACAGAATGAGGAGGATGTCTCTGATAGAGGAGGGTGGTGAGAAGAGAGTGAACATGGCACATTTATGCATTGTGGGATCTCATGCTGTTAATGGAGTGGCCTGGATTCACTCTGAAATCCTGAAGAAGGATGTGTGAGTATTCTTAGTATTTTATGCTAGATAGGTTCATAGGCCAGCGCGATAGGAATTCCATGGATTAACCTATTGCTTGGCTTTAACATCTGTGTACAAACTGTTTATGTTACCCCTCTAATGGTTGATTTCATGAAATTATTTTTTGTTTTAGATTCCATGACTTCTATGAAATGGAACCAGACAAATTCCAGAATAAGACCAATGGTATCACCCCCAGGAGATGGCTTTTACTTTGCAATCCTGCTCTTTCTGATCTCATTTGTGAGGTTAGTGCTTACTTCCTTGGTGTTTTGTAATGTCATGTGTAAAAAATTGAGTGCTAAAATGACCCATTGACTTGCAAGCAAACTATACCAGTGACAACATAAAATTCAATAGTACAATGGACGCACTCCTAATTTTGCAGAGAATCTAAACTTATGAAGAAGTTTTATACCAATTGGACACTTTGGTTTTATATGATGGTAATCCCAGAAGTACCCGACCCAATGAAGAAAATGCAAATATTTTGGAAAAAATGTATTTATTTTTCAACATAATATCCTTTCAGCTTTATACACTTTTCCCAGTGATGTTCAATAAGTTTGATAACCTTTTAAAATTAAGAACTGTCTTGCTACTCAAAATAGCCATTAACTGCCAACATCACTTCTTCACGGTTGGAAAATCTTTGATCACCGAGTCATTTTTTCAAGTTTGCGAACAGAAAATTATCATAAGGGGCTAAATCTGGCGAATAGGGTGCATGAGGTAGGAATTCAAACTTCAAGTCATGAATTTTGGCCATTGCATTAATGCATTGGCCATTTGTGAGCTGGTGCATTTTCTTGATGAAACAACACTTTCTTCTTAGACAAATGCGGCTGATTTTTTCACTCAAACGTTGCAATAAGTTCGCATAAAACTGGCCGTCGATAGTTTTTCCTATGTCAAGATAGTCAATGAAAATTATCCCATGCACATCCTAAAAAACCGACACCACGACCTTGCCTGCAGATGAAACTGTCTTTGCCTTCTTTGGAGCTGGTTTTCCTTTTTGAATCCATTGTTTTGATTGTTATTTTGCCTCAGGTGTATAGTAACCGACCCATGTTTCATCCATAGCTATGAAATGGCATGAAAAGTCTACTTTGTTGCTGTGAAACTTAGCGAAACACTCAATTGAAACATCTTCACAACACTGGTTTTGCTTGAATGTGAGCACCCATCTTGCACACACAAATTCACTGAACATGTTCACTATTGACAGCTGCCAAACAAATGCTAAACAACGTGGTGTCTTCAAACTTGATTCATATGCTTTATAGATTGCATAGTTTCTAGTACAGTGATATTTTTCAAACAACTATTGCCATCTCTGGGTCAGGCCAGGTGCTTCTGGGCCTTCCCATGTATGTGTATCAAAATATTTTAAACAGCTTCCATGGAGGATTGCTGGCATTGAGTTTTTTTCAGGGTTTTATTTTGTGTATACTGCTTAAAATAGTACAGTCTTGCTGGAATTTGCTATTCATTCAAACACAGAAACTAAATTTGAGTGACAATCTAAGAGATGGATGCCATTCTCACTGACTGGGTTTGACTTTAAGCAATTGTCTTGTGCTGAAAAAAATGTTTGCCGAAGAGTCATTGTGTGAGAAGACTTTATACCTATTAAAATTGGGTTATCAGCCAGGAAATCATAGAAAATATTTGAATTTATGATTTTTTTGAGATGAATTTGATATTGAGTTTTTGTTTCTTCAAAAGTATTCTTAAAAATTTGTTATAAGGTGGTATTTGAACAGTGATCATTTAACATACCCGTCAAGGAGAAGAGGATATCATACATTTGTCCCCATTCCCTTATCATGCTTGTATACTGGAATAACCACGATTAATTGATTCTGGACACCTCAAAGATTTGATGTAAAATAGGAAAATGTGAGTTTTATGTAAAATAAAACAAAAAAATACCAACAAATATTTGATAGCACATTTAGCTGAAATATCATGATGTCAATGAGTGCAATAATGCTAATAATATTCATTGAGGATTTAGTTTGAGATTTTGTTTAAAATTAGCAATATGGAAGTCCTCATGAATAGCCTAGGGTCTAGGTTCAAATCCTGGAGACAACAGATATTTTTCAGTGGTATCCCACTCCCTACTTGAGGTGCTTTGTGGAGAACACTTTGAGCGAGTTTGCTGTCCGTCAGAGGGGACATTAAACTGCAGATCCCTTGGTGCCTTGTTAGAGTAGGCTAATGCTGATGCCGGGTTTGCTCTCCACCCTTCCTCCTTTTCCATCCCTCTCTAAGGGCACAAATGACCTTAGCTGTCGATTGCCTCCCCTAAAACTACTTTTACCGAATGAGGCACACCTCCTTCAGAAACAATAAGTGCGTAAAAAAATGGTGATTTTCTAGGGCTGTCATTTAGGAAAAGATCCTAAAAATTAATTAAGATTTAGGTGACTGTGATTTAGCATCAATGCTCATGGCTGGTCTGGAATAGGTGGGCTATTATTTTGGTGATGGAATATTAACCTGCATTTGTTTTGAATTCTAGAAAATTGGTGAGGACTGGACTGTTCATTTGGAGCAACTGAAACAGCTGAGTCAGTATGCCACAGACCCAGGCTTCCAGAGAAGCATCCAGAAAGTTAAGCAGGAGAACAAGATGAAGCTAGCCCAACTGTTGGAGAAAGACTATGGTGTCACAATCAACCCTTCATCCATGTTTGACATTCAGGTATGGTTAAACATTATTTTTGCACAAACCACCTGTGTGCCAATATGAAATGTCTAATTGTTGAGCTTAGTTGTGCTATCCATCTGGAATCACACTAAGAATAAGAACCTTGCCTGATGCATTCTCTTGAGTTTATCCAATACCTATCTAATTTTGTGGTGGACTAATGTATTTGATTTAAATCATTTTAGTTTAAATCCTAACCAAAGTAATCAGTGAGGCCCAATGTCATGGCCCTAACTTTTATTGCACTAAGCTGTACATGGAATACAGTGATTCAGAATAATAAGAGGGATGTCTCCTAGCTGCTTTTAGTTTACAATGAGAAACTATGATGGGGAAAGGTCAGATATCGAATAGCAAGCAAGATAGCACGAGCCGGATGAAAGGCAGTCTATGCAGACTATTTTTCAGTGAAGCAGCTGCAAAGAAGTTAGACTCAGTGGGGCGTGTGAGTTGAGTAATGGTGTCACATTAAAAACACTATTGAGGAAGGCAATGGGAAACTATATCAATTATTATCCCATGAAATGATAACCTACAGGATTAATAAAATGAGTCCTAGCAACTATGAGACCCAGCTGAATGGGCTGTGTGCTATGGTCAGCAGTGAGAGAAGCAAGGTTTCAGTGGTAGTAGCTATCTCAAGAAATCCTTGCAAAGCAAAATTGAGGCCATGGTCGTGAAATATTAAATCTTTATTGTGGAAATGTAAAGTTTCTTTTTTACCCTCATCATGAAGGAATTCCACAAAGTTAAACCAGAAAATTTGAATAATTTCCATTCTAGTGGATTACTCCATTTTTGTTGTTTTGCTAAGGAAAGCCATATAGAGTTAACCTGTGGCACTACTATGTAGCTGCAATGTAGAAAATTTATTGAAGACAAGCATATGGGTATATTTTTATGTGCATATAAAACCTTCTCTGGAACTCAAAAGCTAAAAAAATCATACTCCAAGGAATTTCAGGGTATTTCTAACTCTTGTTGTTCTGGTTGACTGATCATTAATAGGGCTAGGACATTATTATATGCTTGTTTGGTACATGAATTAAGTTCGAATGAAATGAGTTCAAATGCATCAAACCTCACAAATTATATTTTTTCTTGATTCAGGTCAAGCGGATCCACGAGTACAAGAGACAGCTCCTAAACTGTTTACATATCATCACCCTTTACAACAGAATCAAGAAAAATCCCAAAGCTCCATTCGTACCCCGCACCATAATGATTGGTGGAAAGGTAACGATTTTCTCCTTGGTTGACTAAAGATTGAACTATTCACATGCTTCTCTATTTATTGCATTTTGTAATTAATAGATGAGAGTGTATGTTATATCATGGCCATTGTATTACATTTCAGGCTGCTCCAGGCTACTACACTGCTAAGAACATCATTCGATTGATCTGTGCAGTTGCTAATGTAGTTAATAATGACCCTATTGTTGGGGATAAGTTAAAGGTTATTTTCTTGGAGAATTACCGTGTCACACTGGCTGAGAGGATAATGCCTGCTGCAGATTTAAGTGAGCAAATTTCAACGGCTGGCACTGAAGCCTCTGGAACTGGCAACATGAAATTTATGGTGAGGAAACCTTTGTGATGTTTACAATTTCTTCTTGCTTTAAGACATTCTGTCAGAAATTGATAAGAGCTGAGTTTTCCCTTACTTCACCCAAGAAAAGCAATTTTTAACAGTTGTGATAATGTTTTTCAATTTACAGTTGAATGGAGCATTAACAATTGGTACTCTAGATGGTGCTAATATTGAAATGGCCGAGGAGATGGGTAGTAAAAATATTTTCATTTTTGGAATGACTGTTGATGAAGTAGAAAACTTAAAGGGTCATTACAATGCTTGGGATTACTACAACCGCAACCCAGAATTGAAGCAGGCAATTGACCAAATACAAAATGGATTCTTCAGTCCCAGCAATCCGGATGCCTTCAAAGATATTGCCAATATTTTGTTGCATCATGACAGGTATATACAATGGATACATATATGTATAAATACAAGGGATTTTTCTAACACATTTGAGTTTTACATTGAGTATTGCATGTAAAATCACAAATAATTTTCTTTCAGGTTTCTCCTGCTGGCGGACTATGATGCTTATATCAAGTGCCAGGAAAGAGTGAGCGAAATATATCAGGTATGTTTGAGATACAATATTGTATTTTCATGGCCTGGGAAATTCACACTCAAGGGAGACGAAGCGTTTGCAGAAAAATATTTTATTGGAATGCACTTAATTGCCAATCAACTTCAAACTAGTACTACTATTGTAGCAGTTCCTTGCATCTTCAAAAATACATGGCCACAAAGATAAATTTTATTATCCAAGGGCCTGCTTTTTATAGGCTGGGGGTATAACTATAAGTACTAGCTGATTCCCAGGAAAAATACTCACTATTAAATGTATTTTCCTGTATCAGGCTTAGAAAAAGGTTGCCTTTATTTCAACTTTTGATAATACCATTGTTTTGAGGCAGTAGTAAGCAAGAGAGTTTTAATATTTCGTTGGAAGTACTTCCTAAAAAATTCCCAAATAAATTGTAAATTTGTACAATGTAGAGCATTTAGTTACATCTCACATGTGGTTCTGCTGTGAAACATCATTCACATTGGGCTAACAGGGATGTTGCCTCTCTGCTAATATGTACATTCATTGCATCTCTTCCGTTAGACTCTTGTGTCTACCGGCATTCAACCTTAAGCAGCATGAGTGTGTCTGTAGTAAAGGCATAGAAAATGGCTGCTTTTGATGCATGTTTCAATCATATCAAAGTAATAACAGAAACTAAGCATTGCATAAAAAGTTAAAATGATGATTACCTCATGAGATCTTAAGAGCAAAGGTTTTACAGTATTGAATTTAAACTTGAATATTACCTCAGACCACTGAAATAAGGCAGCTTAGAGGCATTTTGACCTGGTGATGATGAAGTTCTGAGATTTTACAATGAATAAATGTTTAGCAGCTAATTTTTTAATATAAAAATTCAATTTTCTTTGAATCAAGTTTTAACAACAAAATACTATAATCTTTTTTGTCTGATCCAAGAATATTTTGTACATTCTGATCTAAAAAATCGCAGTGCATCTTATTTGCAGTAAACATACTAGATTGATGAAGGGTCACTAGTAATGAAGTTGCCTGTATATTGATTGTGCAAAAGAAAAGGTTTCCCTGGAAGATCCCTGGGGCTTAGACAAATCACATTTTTATAATATAACAATGCAAATTATAAAAAAGGACACGTTCAATGGTAAACAAAGTGAAGCAGTTGGCTGAAAATATTTAATATCCCTGGATTGACTGTTATAATGAAGATAGTTACTGGTTATTTTTGTCTTTTATGAATAAAATTGTTTAGCAAATATTTAAGTACAATAGGACTGTGAAAAATAGTATTTATGAGACTTGGGCATAAACTAGTCATTAACTATGAGGCTCATCAACGTTCAAAATGTAAAATCCTTAAAAATGAGGTTCAGTTTTGGTGCCAAAGCAATACTCTGTGCACATGAGGGCATGGGTCTGCTACCATGTACTTTTCACTCACTCATTATTTGTCATTCATTTTTCCACTCGTTCATTATTCCAACTTTTGCTCATCTTTTAACTCTTGACACTAACCATGCTGAATGGAAACTCACTCATTTCAACCCCAATTAAGTTTTTTAAGATGAGATGGACGCTTTTATTTGCAGCGACATTATATATATCAAAATTAATTACTTTTTCTATGGTGTGTACGTTGAATATAATTGCCAGTAAAACTTTTGTCATTTCAGCATCTGCTGATTAGTGTGGGTCTAATTTGAGTGCCCTCAGGGTTCAAAGTCCTCAATTTATACCATTGAGTTATTCTTGAAATGAAAGAGGTCAATGCTTTCTCTGATTATCATATGACTTTTTATGTTTTCCCAAATTTTCTTGTTGAACATACATACTTGAAAAATTACAACTATCAACAATCTCCTTACAGGATCAACAGAAGTGGACAGAAATGGCAATTCATAACATTGCATCATCAGGTAAATTTTCAAGTGATCGCACCATTGCTGAGTATGCAAGAGAAATTTGGGGTGTGGAGCCAAGCTGGGAGAAGCACCCAGCACCCCACGAAACCCCAGAAGAGGACTCTGCAGCTGCCAAGTAAACCAACCACCTGAGAGCCAACCACTTCCAAGGGATATGAGCAAGACCCTGCATAGTTTAGTGAGTCCCTGTAGGTAGAAGTGTGTTAAATAATGAGCAGGAATTATTGTCAACTGTTATTCTAATGAAGAAAAATTATGCTTGATTATGCATTAGGGCAAGTTCTCTTGATTGAATAGAAATCTCTTCAAACTTAAATAATTTTGAAGGAATGATGCATTCATAAATTGAGAACATGCAAGTATTTGGAAAGCTCGCATTTAAATTACAATGATTCGGCATTCATATATATGCGAGTTAGATCAGCTCATAAGAATTTTGAAAAAATCCTCATTCTATTTAATTCATCTTCATTGTTGTACAATCTTAAGATTAAATAAAATCCATTTCTGAACCTATACTCCATTCATTGCTGTTACTGCCAATTCATCTGCAGACATTGTTGATGCGTTCATGAAGGTTGTTGATTTGGGAATCCAGTCATACTTTTGCGGTGAGTTTATTTTTTTAAATGTTAATGATTTGAGACAAAAGGTGTGATTGGAAGTAAAGTGTTGTTTTCAGACTTTCATTTAAGTTAAAACATCCACATAAATTATTGTGCCATAACTTTAGGATAATTAAAAATGCAATAAATATAAAGTTAATAATGAAAAAAGCATGTGAGGAAGCCAAGGCAAATATTTTGACGAGTATTTTGTCAAACCTGTTATTAAATCAAATCCTTACCTATTTATAAAGGCCAATATTATGACTTTATAATGGTGATGATTTATTCATTGAAAGCACATATTGAGTGTTCAATGATAAAAGTGGTGCCATTAAAATTATTGCTTATTATGTACATAATTTGTCGGAACCAGATATTATTTCACCAATATAGTTCCTTTAGTGCCTTTCCTAATGTGTATGTCTCAATCCCACTAATGAGATCTTCAATTTAGACGGTCTTTATGCGTATTGCTTTGCCTTCAACTCATTGTTCAGGTTTTTTATTTATATTACTATTTTGAATGAATAATTATCTTATGCAAACCAAAATTGGAATAGCTACTTCTAGTTGTTCTGAATGTTGTGATAATAAATGGTCATGTATCATCTATGAATAACACTCTCTTCAAATTTTATATTGTTCACTTGTTATTTTTTGATATTGGAATTTGCATGATGTTGCACATTATACCTTGAGCAAAAATGCAATTTACATTAGCTCATGTATATGTATTTTATGTTATTTTTGAACTGATATTGGGTGTAATAAAATGTTGACAATTTGGTTTATTATTTTATTTATTAGCAAAACTTTAACACCTTAATCACCAATAAGGCTGATTAAAATAGATGGCAATATGCATCATTATTATTATTAGCTGTTATTAAAACGTAACAATAGATTAAAGTGGGCAATTATAATAAGCTACATAAGCCCTTACTAATTTGTACATAATATTTCAGGAATGAATTGTATAAAATACTGGGATGTGCTGTCATCGGTTATAAACTAGCATTAAAAAAATAACATGGTGTGGCCATTAAAAAAATGAGGCCACTTCATTTCATTTACATAATTTTATTATTGAGATTTAAGTACTCCATAAATTAAAAGCTTAGAGAATGGAAAACGAATTATGTAAGATAACCTACACTTAATACTTGGGGCTGAATGCTTAACATATGCCGTGCTTATCCTGGTGTTTAAAAGAATATTTGCTGCAGAATGTCTAACATATAACGTGCTTATTTTGGTGCCTTGACGTTTCCATGCACTTTCATAGGTTTTCATGCAATGAGGTGATCACTTAGGCAAAATAAGTCTTTTGAGGCACTGCAATCTATTACTTATATTGCTATCATTATGGAAGTAATTCTGAATTTCTGGTGTTTCAAAGTTACATATTTACAAAACAGGCCAGCACTATGCACTAGTTTTGATGCTATAATTAAAATTTAAGAAGTGACTATCCCGTGATGAACAGAACTCTGCTTGAATTCTCAAGTGAAATTTTTTAGATATTTGTAAAAGATCAATGCAACACATCCCCAACAACATTATATTACAGTTGAAAAGTTATTTGAAAGGTGTTAATAGATATGACAAGCTGGCAGGTAACTATTCTTGGCTTGGATGAGTGCCTGGTAGATAAAAATCTTTGTATGTAAGCTTTTTCTAACAAATTCTGGTAGCCTCTTCATTCTCACTATACCTTCCCTTGCCGTCATAATCAAAGGAATGATGCACTAGAGAGACCCCGGTCTACAAGTAATTCCCAAGAAAATGGTGGATAAAAATTTCAACAATTTGCACCCAAGAGAGCATATTAACTATCCATTCCTTTCACAATAAACAAACTAATTTCCTCTCTCATCACAATATTTTCCAGCACGCAAATTCAATCAGTTACTCTTTCCTCGACTGCACACACACACATAAATCAGCTCAAATACACACAATAATAAATATTTGATGGCTGGATAGTTAACTTGAGTAATTAAACTCATGACTATGTAAAAAAAAACTTCAAAAGTTCTTTAAAAAAATAGCATTTTGAACAAGCATTCAGTATCAATAATCAACGAGCGTAAACATGTTGCAAGATAACATCTCCTTGGATGTGAACAGTGTCCACATGCAATGGATTGGCACGATGTGTATATTGAGCTACTTCTACCGAATTGACTAATATTCTGAAATTATCTGCTTCAACTTTTATAACCAAGTTGAATGTGCTTCCTGGACGGAAAATTAAGTTATTCTTGCGTACATAAATTTCTTCTCCCCAACCCTGATCTTTTTTTACCCACGAGTTAAGGATTAATTTTTCTTCACTGCGGAAGCGTGGATTGATATGCAGTGCCACTTCTGAGTGAGGGAATGTTTGCCTTCCTCGCTGCAAATTCACAAAGAACCTGAAAATGAAATATGAGAGGAAAAGTGCTTTTATCACCTCAGATTTCCTTCTATGAAGCATGCTCATTTCAATTATTAATGGAGTCAACAATTCCATGAGAGCAAGATTAAGGGCATTAACTTGTGTCAAAAATCATGCACTACCTATTTGCAACCTAGAAACCTAGCAAAAACAGCAAAACCACAAGATTTATTTAATTTTTCAACAGCCTCTTCCTCGTGAAATTCATTTTTACAAGGTACTACACTTGTTTCATCATGACCTTCATGACAAGGAATTTTGGCTTCTTAAAATTCTTCCTTGCATTTTAATAAAAGACTACATAGTGAATTAATTTTCTTTCAGGTAACTTTAGAGGAAATTTTCCCCATAATTTTTAATAATTGTATTTTACTTGATAATATCATGGAACAGTGAAACTTCAAATTTGTTTTTTTTTTACAGACCCTTAGGAAATATATGTAAAATAGAGCTTTATATAAAATTGAAGCTCAATTAAAGGGGAGTACACTTTAAAAATGCAGATTCATGTTTTAAAGACAAAATATATTGCAGCATTAAAATAAAATAACATAAAAACAATTTTAATGCAGTTGGGTGCAATATATTTAATCACTAATCCTGACAGTGAAAAATTTGAAGAATTTAGCAAATTTTCCTATACGCCATATATTCTTCCAGCAGAACTCCCAGGTTCTTTTTTATTGGCAGCATTTAAATTTTCAACCTTTTTAAAGTATTAAAAATAAAACGTAACTAATATTAGTCAAAAGCTTAGATGTTATAAAAAATTTAAAAATGCTCCCACAAGAAAAACAAAAGCCATAAGTCATGGAATTCAGATTACTCTATCAGTAGATGCTAGCCGATGATCATTTGTAATATTATCAATAAAAATTATGAATATAGTAACACACATTTGAGGTTTTTCGGGCAATGATTTATATGGAGAGCTGTTTGGACCATAAAATAAAGCAAGGTTTTACTGTACTCATTAACTGGCAATTTGACTTGCTATCTTAAGAAAATTTCATTAAGGAAATATTTGCGCCTAAAGCAAGCATTAATTACAAAAAATTTCCTTAGGTTTCATGAGAAAGAATGGAAGGACCCCTAGGAAAAATATGAATACACAATCTCTTAATTTAAATCTCCACTCATATCAAAATTAAAAAGAGAAAAACAGAACTTACGAATGAGGCAGTGGTTTCACTCTTCCAATAATTTCTATCTCAGATCCCAATGAAATACCATTTGGCAGGTGACCATGGAAAGGCACATCCTAAATAAAACAATGTATCATTTAAGACTTTCTTGTAAAACTCATTAAATATACTATTGACAAAATTACAACACATAATAAGCCTAACTCCCCAAAACAACTCTAAAATGCAAGGGAGCACAATGCTTCTCTTTTGAATTGGACACTTATTAAACTGAAAATGGAAGTTATAAAGCTTTGTTTGCTAGAAAATTACACAAGAGGAAACCTTTTTCAGATAATATACCATCACAAAAAATATATAGATAGCAGTAGAGAAAACAAACACACTAAAAGCGATGGTGGGAAAAAACCAGAGAAGCCAAACTGAATAACAACATCCCAAAAGGAAAATTACTCTAAATTAAAATTTTTCTTACTTTTCAGGAAGGACAAATATATAACAATATAAGTAATTATAATTCTGTAGTTAGATTCATGGGATGATTTAAAACTTTAACTTGGGGATATGGCTAGCAATGGATACGGGCCAGTGTTGTGTAACGTAAATTGGTCTTGATATTTTCAACATCATTTAAGGATTACACTTCTGAACTGATTTGAGGAGAGATGTTCAGAATAGCTGGGCAAATGATATTTGCCAAAGGAGAGTAACCATCCACCTCCCCTTTGGAAAAACTTTCACATTTCTTCCATTCTGGTCATAAACCCCATAACACCTGGGTTTAACCCTTTCCCATAAGACAAGAGGTACTTGGGGGAAGGGAGGAGGGGGAAAGTGGCAGACAAATGGGTTACAGCTTAAGCGTTGGGTCTTTGTAGTCTTTAAAGCAGTAATCAATATGCAACCAAGATGGGACAAATGATAACTGGGCCTTGTGGCCAATGCACCACACAGTCTATCATTCTAAGTTTCTTCCTTTCCCAAGACATAGGTAAATTCCACTACCACTAGGTTAGATACACCATAATTACATAATTAAATCTATCTTCATTTGCTCATATCAAGCATCATGTGAAATGGTGTTGGTGTACTCCGAACTCAAAGGGTGGTATAACGGCAGCAAGAGATTCTCATTAACTTTCAAATGAAATATAGGTGTCACTGTCAAGACTCATATGTTTTCATGATTAATTCAAGTCAAGAGCTGAGATTGAAATATTCACTTAATGAAACAGCTTAAATGTGCTCCATAATTTTAATTTTTAAATTTCAAATATCTGAGGGTCAGAATTAACACAGCTGGAACATCTTACAGGCTGAACTTCCATACTTTCCTAATAATAATCAAAGGATTTCCTAGTAATAATCAAAGGATTGAGCAAATACTACATACAGGCATGATTATATGCTGACTGCAAAATACTTTTTCTTCGTCGGTGGTTGTACAAGGGCAGGATGCTGTCGGGACAGGGATAGTGATGGATGGTTCTCCTGTTCCTGGAACTGGGTAGACAGTGCAGTTGCGGTGCTCAATGCTAAAGAGATTTAAATCACCATTCACGTGGACAGAATGAATCGTTGATATTGGCAACCGAAAACCAAAACCACAAAAATGGTTTCCATCAACAGCTATCTGAAAATTGTATCAAGTGCATTTCATTATGTAACCAAGTGCACTTCATTGTGCAGTGGAAAAAATAATCTACATGTGTTAACTGCTTACTGCAATTTTAACTGAACCATTAAAGAGGTTATTGCCTTTCATTGCAAAAAAGCAGCAATTAGCTATTCACACTAAGAAGTTAAAACAAGCTTCCCATCCACTAATTAAGTTGTATTGTATTCCAAGTGGGTACAGAATGTTTGACTGATGTATGTATACTGCTTGTTCAAGTTAAGCAACTATTGGGTTCTAATATTTGAAAATATTGCAGTAAAAATGAGGATTATGAAACATTCTTAAGGACCTCTACATTATATGGTTCCGCCAGGAGATTTTATTCGAGATTGATTCAGCTTAAAATGGAAAATGCAGCAAATTATTTAGAAACTTTCGAAAGAATAGTATAAAAAGTGGATATACTTAATAATTATATACTTGCGGATGAGTAGGGAAATGAGATAACAAGTGATAAAAATAAATTAATTTTCCAACAAAACATAATGGAAATAAGTCATACCAGAAAAGCATTCTTGGCAACAAATATGTACAGGTGGAATGCCATTCCCCGCTTGAAGGGGTTCCTTTGGGGAGAGGTGCACTCCTCCTTTCCCCAGTTGCCACTTGTCTTGCAGTTCCTCACCACATAGTTGCGCTCAAAGCGAGGATTGAAATGCAAGGCATGGTCGCAATCGTTGGATATTCCACAAACCAGATTCACAGAAAACCTATAGAGATAAGCAGTCCTGAGAAAGGGTAGTTCCTTCTCCACAAAATGTGTTACTACTGAGTCAAAGTTATACATGTAAATTAACCCTGATGGTTTCCAAAGCATATTAATAAGGTTTGCATTGTAACAGAACTGGTGATTGCATGACATGATGTACTTCATAAATTATACAACACAAAGAGAGAGAGAGAAATTAGGAGGGCATTATTCATGGTGTCACAGGAAGGGTTGAGGGGCATAAGTGCTGCTATATTAAAATTTACTGAAATATGCAAGGCAAAAACATTTTCTGTAGATGGTCCATTGCTAAGTTAAGAATTAACAAATAGGGATTAACTATAAAGAGCCAATGAAAAAGGAATGTATTAGATTTACTTGCCAATGACAAACAGGGTTAATAAATCTTTTCCTCTTTATCCTCATGCATGTAGTACATATTAAGACCATGAAATATGGTTGCTATGCTAATAAAATCACCACACCTGGCTGACTTTAAAATTGAATGAATGTAAAATACTAGTGCAATATGAAGTGTGAGCATTTTGTCGAAAGATATTGTTATGAGATATATTATTAAAGAGAATTTAATGTCAATATTTTCAAATATTGTCTTAGCAACTTCAATTCAAGGAATCCAGTTTTAAACTAATACCTCAAGAGCATTCTTGTTATTCATTTGTGCTAGTGAGTAAAAATTATGTTTTTAGATTTGGAATTATAGGTTTCTGAAATTTTGTCAGAGAAAAAGTCAAAGTACCTGTTTCTAGCAGATACCATTAAAATGTGCCATCTGACCATATGCTGAAAGGATCATTTGAAAAGGAAGTAACATGAATCAAAATATATTTCCCAAAAACTGCACATCAGTCTGTAAACAAATTTTTCATAGTTAATGCCATTGCAAATTATGAGTTTTTTTTATTGAAGAAAACATAATATTGACCAGTCAAGTGCAACTTGTAGTTTACCATGCTTATGTAAAATGTAATCATCTCACTCATTCAATAAGTGCTAAAAATTTGTCACTCACATAAATGATTTTTGAATTATATGCCAAAAATGTCACGCACAGACAAAAATCATTTTATAAATAGCCAAAATGTACTAAGAGCATCTAAATGTCTGTACTTTCTCTGAAATTTTGAAGCCCATTTTTAACAAAATGCATACTTCTCGCTGGGCATGGTGGAATAGCCAAGACAGATTCATGGGATGGATCGAGGGGAGGGTGATTTGGGCTCCATTGGTGTAATGAAGAGGATACAGGGATTATAAAATTCCATATGCAATAAGTTATGGATGACTAATAAGGATAAAAATTCTAAACATAGATCATGTTGATAAAGTTAATCTTACGAAAAGAAAGGAAATTTTGAAATTAAGATATTCATTCTAAAATGATGACCATTACCCCATTATTATTTCCATCTTAATAACCTAGGTGTGTACCAATGTAGCTACATTTTTTGAAATCCAGGATCAAAGGTCTTTTGAAACATCAGGAAAAAGGAAAGTTGCAATAACTATTTTCTTTCACAACTACCATTCAATCTTCTTCCAATAATCCATTCTTACTAATTAATCATACTTCCATTTATGTGAAAATAAATTTTAAAGTTGCATTCACATGATCATACCGATGGGTACATCAGTTGATACTATATTAGGTAATAAGTTAATTTAAACAACCACATCACAATAAGAACAGCCCACTAATTATGCTTTGGCCTTAAGCAAATGGCAGGGACTACACTCTTCAGAGGAAACTTCACTGAGAGACTTCCTACACCATGCACATGACATAGGCACCATTGGAAAAGATGGTGATGACAATCAGGAGGAGAGTGGTGGTATTGGTGAAATGAAGGAAATCTCCCGGGGTGACGAGGTCTAGCATTGGGTGAGGAATGTAGCATAGTTTCCAGAAGAAGCAATGTGGAACATTCCCTCCCTCTTTCGCCTCAACCCTCACCTAGCCAATGGCCACCCTAATGTAGCTCTACATTTCCTTACCTGATGAATCAAAGTGTAGCTAGTAACCCAGTCAAAATGTAGGATCCATAGGAAAGACTTTCACTTGAAATCTTTTGATGGCTTACATTAATATTTAAAGTGATAAGGGAATATGCAGTGCACACTGAAACAGATAAGAAACATTGCATAGTTCTCATTTTTTATTTTGATTTAAAAATAAAAATATTCCCAGCCATCAAGAACATTCTTATATGAAAATTCCCGAGTAACCTCTAAATGTACCCAAGCAAAGAGAAGGATTGGGATGGTGTGGTGGCTAACATACAGGCTTCCCATTGAGAGGGCCCGGGCTCAAATCCTGGAGACAACAAATATTTTTCAGTGGTATCCCAATCCCTACTTGAGGAGCTTTCTGTAGAGTACTTTGAGTAAGTACAACTTCCATTGCATGGGAAATTACACTGCTGACCCCTTGGTGCCTTTCAACAAGAGTAGGCCAACGCCAGTTTTCCACCCTTCTTTTCCCATCCATCCTTATTGACATAAATGACCTTAACTGCCAGACACCTCCCATAAAATCTACTAACAAGCAAAGAGTAATTGACAAGATTAAAATTTCATCTAATGCCATACTGATGCAATAATTTACTTCCATCATCCCCACGGGATAGTGGAAGTTATGAGGGCACCAGCCATTTCTTACAGCGATGTCTTGCAGCTCAATTGTGACTACTTCCCATTTTTTTTGCCTTTGCATTACTGCATTTTGGGACTAGACTACGTGTAAAGAAAGACCACGACATCACAATCAAATATTGGGAAAACAATGAATAACATTAATAACTGACAAATAGAATTTTCCCACTTTGAAAAGTACAGTTTTCAAAGACTATTAAAATTTAGCTTTGTACATTAAATTTAGCTTTATATATTACAATAAGTGCACTCTAAATTGTTTAATGTACATGTGCACTCAAGCATAATACAAATTAATCATAAATAAACATTCCAGATAATATATTATTACATTTAACAGAACCAGTCATCATATTTCACATATTTAAGATTTAAATTCTATATTTTACTCAGGAGGACAAGCTGCAAATTTGGGCCATTCTCTTGTGAAACATAAATAAAAGAGACCAAGGGACTTAGGAAATCAAATATTGCTGCAATGAGTAATGAACAATATTTATGAACAAGGTACAACATAAGTTACAAGTCATAAAGAGCATTGGATTGGATAAAAATTTTAATAAATAAACTGCAAAGCAGAAAAATTATTTTCGCATTACGTCCACCCCAATTATTGTTTCATGAGCCAAAAACCTACTTACCCATATGCAACAGATCCAGAAGTTCATATTATATTGTACCCTGATCTAAGAATGAAAAAACCCATAGAAATAGTAATCAACCCGAAGGTTGGTTTGATATGTGATGGTAGAGTTCAACTAGTACTAAGCCCAACGGCATGTGAAATTTACACATCAGGGTAGGGGGCCAGTGCCTTTCTCTGTGCCGGTAATTGTTTCTCAGGAATCGTACCCAAAAAATCACATAGCTTGGGTAGAGCTGAAGGTTATCAGAAAGACTTGCCTGGGAATCGAAGCCATGCCCTCTGGTCAGTTGTCCAATGCTCTACCACTGGACTACTACAACCCACCTAAGAATATGCCGCTCTTTAAAATATTAAATTTCTTATCTTTTTCTGATTTCTAAAGCATTTTTGAGAATTTATCATCCATAGTCATCATTCTCATAAAATTTGCCCGCCTCTCCTCACACCAATGGCTGGCCCCTACTGCCTACCCCCATGACAGAATAATGAATATGCCCCGTTTAGGTCAGTACAACTTCTTCAGCATATACTTTGAACTTCTTGTAGTACCACAAACATTACCCCAGAGAAATTAAACACTACATGCATGGTTATTTCTTTTTTTATCAACAAGGAGTTCTGAATCTTCCCTACAGTGCTGTGCTTATGGGCTTTTGATATGATTTCATCACATCAATGGCTAATAGACAGAAACAAAACAATTAGGAGGGCACTAAGAAAACATACCTTTTTGCCTCTGGTGAAACTGTTCCATCAATCACAATGGTGTGGCCAGTAGAAAGTGGTCTGGGCAATGCACCAACATAAGGCAACCTCTGAAATTATCGTGATTCATTTAGTCAATTGATTCATTTAATGTCAATGGCATAGTTAAATGAGTATATATGTCATCAAAAAGCCAGTTACCAGCCCTCTATAAATTTAAATTAAGCTACATGGAAAGAAAATGCCATTTATCATGAAGAACCATTGTCTCCACCACTGCCCTCAATTCAAATTAAATGCAAATGGATATCTATTTCTTTCAATTTGAAAGGAAAACAGAAGTCATGCAAAGGTAGTCAGGCTTCAGAACAATTATTTAAATTGGCTAGAAATTAAAAATTGACAGAAAGAAGTCACAGCATTTGCTTCAAACATTTAGCCTCTATTGAAATTAAATTATGAAAAAAACAGACATGAATCCATGCTTAGAACACCAATTAATATGCCCAAATTGCAGTCATTATTCTCTTACCATAAATGTATAGAGCAGGCTGGTGGTCAAGTGGACACAAGAGAGTTTGGTTATGCAACCCATGGCCCTAAGTTGCAATCTTGGTAATGCCTCTGAAAAAGCTCTGCTGGGTGAAAAAGCACAGGGTGCAGAGGGAAGGGATATTGCCCCCTCCCCCCCAAGTATGTACCATGCATGCATCAAAGCTATAAGGTTTGGCATGTGACTCTAGCACTCCTCCTGTACCCATCACATCCACCAATCAAGAATACAGGCAGATGGATGGATGCAGTCAGTTAGGTGCATATTGAGACAGTGGTATAGGTATGGGGAGGAGGTATTTTTCACCCTACTGACTCAACCACCAAAGTCTGAGCCTAGAACTCCCCAATTCTCTCCCTTGCATTCCATTCTACTCCCTCATGGACCTCCCACAATATAGTTAACCAACTGAACTCAAACTCTTTCCCTTCTTTTACATTGGCCAATGTATCACTCGCATAATTCCCTCAATTTCTGCAAACATATCGCCGCACCAAGTAACTGTCCTCCAGCACCAGCCTTTTTGTCAATTCTCAAACATACCTCCCCCCACAATGTTGTTTCCTTCAAATGACCATTGAAATATGTCAGTATTACCTCCCTTTCCATCTCAGACAAACTGCTCCAAGCTTAAAATTCTCAAAGGGGCATGTAGCTGACAAAAAATGAATGAAATTGACTCCAATGATTTAATGAATAATTTAATGGATATAGATGGATGGACGGATGCAGTCAACTATACAGGAAAAAAGAATACTAATACTTTTAAAAGACAAACACAAGATTATTGGGGTTGGTGGAATGGTGCAGATTTCCAAACAGAAAAAGGTTTCCTTGAGCAGGACTTGAACCACGGACCTTCGTCTTGTAGGGCCAATGCTCTACCAATTCAGTCATCAAGAAAACAATTATCACGTGCATTAATTCTTTGTCAATGATATTGTGATTCGGAGCTGTTACAACCACCACAAGAGAAACGGGCAGGCACAAGAGGGAAGGATAACAGGGAAAGAAATCATACAGTGCATTTATAGGCATGCGGGGCCAGAAGAAGGAAATTAACCACATAGGCCAAATACATGTTCACAAACAAAAACCTGCCAAATGGCAAACACATATTCACATGGATATAAATATAGAGAAAAGAATCACATAAAAAGAGGAACAGGATTGCTGGGGAAGGTGGAAGGATGTAGACTACAAGCGTGAAAGAGGTTCCTTAAAAGAAGTGCTTCAGGCACCAATGTTTTTACCTCAAAATACCTTTAATTCTCCATTTTTTTAAGCTATCTTGATTGTTTACTCTGGATTCAAACGTGTAGATGGACATATTACACTGGTATAATGTTTACACCATTAAGGGCTAAAATATGGCCATTGTTTCCCTTAGAGAATCCTAAAAATAATTCTGTTATTTACCTCAAACATTTAACTGCCATAATTTACATTTTTCCCTTGCACCCACAGAGAGTAGGGTCTTTGTAGAGTAATTCTCTTTCATTCTAATTGCCTAAGGTATGTTTTTATTTTTTAAAGATTAGAAATTTAAAAAGATTCAGAAATATTGTTGGAACCTGATTTCCGGGACAGAAAAGAGTTTACTATCGAGGGCTATAAGTGCCAAGGTATATACAAGCATTTTGCACCATCATCATTTGTGTTGACAGTTATTCAGACACATTTATGGCTGAAGTTAAACCTCTGAACTATAAATACAAATCAAATAAAACACCAGACTATTTCAAAGAGTCTGCATATTATGATGTAACTAATTATATTGCTCAATAATACAAACTAGGCCATGCGGAGGTATAATGGAGATACTATGGTAATATTAAGGGTACAATCGTCCACAAAATAAGCCCCCATCAATTAATCTTTAAATTAATATAATCAAAAGCAATACCCCTTACCCTGATGTTACACTTGAGAGCAAATTGGGAATTGGACATGCATTGCTGGGAACAACAACCTATACTTGAAAGCGTATTATGCAATTAAATACGGATAAATTAAGGTTTATATAACTGTGAGATCTCTTAAAAAGGTGTTTACAGCGAATGCCATCAAACGAATATACAAGAAAAGCTATGCACAACAAATATGCTCCTTTACATGCTTACTGTCCCAACTTTGTTACACAGAAAACTTACAGGGTTAACAATTTGTCCCTTTGATGGATATTCGGGTAAAAAAATGAAGTCTTCATCTACTTCCTCAGCTTCCTCCACCTCCGTGACATCCGCAGTTATAAGTGGGATATTTTAAATCGACCGAGGATAAATGGCAAATGATAAAAGGTGTATTATTAGCTAAAAGTGAACCATAATATTGATCAACGTGATAATGAAATATACTTAAGGGCCATGTTGACAGCACACCATAACGACTTAATGGAATAAAAAATTCATATCACTTCAGGCCACGGATCCGACTTGACATTAATCAAAATATTTAAGGGCTAAAGGAGATTGTATTTGAAGACCGTACCTGTGAAGGCCTACGTGATGATCCATCTATTTCTTGTCCGTTTTCTTCGACTATCCCTGGGCTCTCCTCCATTCCGTAATTTGGTACACAAGAAAACAACGCAATAAACTCTGAAATATGAAAGAAATCAAGCAAAAGACACGTTAGTCAAAGCAAAAAAACCTGTTCTCGACTCCATTTGATACTCGAGAGTGGAATACTGTTTCAAGTTCCTAAATCGTAAAATTGTACCCCTAACACTTTTCATGAACTACTACCTGACAAGCATATACACGTTCACATTGTCATATTTCCCATTATTGTTAGACAGTTACAAAACAAGGAGGGACTTCACCTTTGCAATTTAAACTCATGTGGCAATAAAACTTGGGACCAAAACTGTACGGAAAATGGAAAGTATTGGACTTGCGGATACTTCAGCTTTATTGTTTTCATATAGCATTCAACAATATCCCAGTCGCCTACAGATTCTGTCTTAAAGGTGGTCACGTGTCATAAAAATTTCGGATTTTCATTGTTGAATCCTGCGCTCTCTGTATGGAAACAATGTCAACTACGTACGTAGTGACAGTCAGCCATGTTGACTTAGTGCCGTTATGTTCATGAGAGGTTGAGAATTTTCGACATTATTAGAGTAAGTTTTTAAGTATTAGCGTAGTTTGTTATTGTGTTTATAAGGGAATAAATCTAATTCTCTCGACGTTTTTATTATTCTGTCCAGAATTATAACTAGATTTATAACATTTCATTCATTATTTGTAGTTGACCTACATTGACCTATTTCTGAAATAGTGATACGTTTCAGCCTGTTTCACCAAATTCGTAATATACCCTTAGTTTATTAATAGTTTGCATCTTAAATCATCAGGATCTCAAAACAAATCCTTTCCTTTGAAACGTATGTATGACTTGCTCATATCAGTCATTTCAAACTTTAAGTTTCTTTGTTTATTAGAATGAAATGTTGTCGACAGGTTTGCGCTGGCATTTATTGCCCCGTTTTATTTTCTTCACGGTGTTCATAAGTATGATGTGTTAAACAATGATGGACCCAAAAATGTTGTTTTAACGGCAGTGTATTTCGTTGCAGCTGATTTTGTTCGCCAAATAATCTCATCGAAACACAGAGATGTTAAAATGTAAAGGAGAAAACATCAATAATTAATTTAGCTTAGCTATGTCAACTAAACAGTACAAATCCTCTTCGGTGGATCAACCTGTTGCTCCTCCGAGGTATCAGCCACCACCGCAAGTCAACAGCAAAGTAAGTCTGACCAAAAATTTCTCATCTGCCCAGCACTTCACCGCAAAGGATGATAAGCATGTACATTCCGGATCAAATGGACTTGAAATGATTAAACCCGTTACTCATCTAGCTGAGTGCACCGTGTATTATCCTAATTCTCAATCACTAATCGATACAAAGGCGAGTAATGTAGTTCAACCACGTCAAGCACCACAATATCCTCAGCCACCAGCGTTGGGCCCTTCAATTCAGCCATCGGCCCAGTGTCCACCACAAAATGGAACTGCCTCGCATGGTGCCCACAGGCCAATTGTAAATGGAAGGACAGTGAGTGATGAAGAACTTATTCGCTTAGGACCTGTGGAAGCCGTTCGTGCTCTTCACAGGTTGGAGATGGAAATGGCGCAAATGACGGCAGATCACCACCAGGTAATTATGATTTGTTATAAATGCTCACTAATTTTCATTCGGAGACATCCCACAGAAATTACTACCTCGTAATTACACCAACGACCTTCTGAAATTGGATTCAAGAGAAGGACATAATTGGTTTATGCCGCTCTTAAAAGTTTATAATTGTCTGGGATAAACTCAGCCTTGTCTTTCCATACTTTTTGAAGTCTTCATAAGATAATGCATGTGCACATTTACAGTATAATCTGTAAGGGATTCAATCAGGACTGATAGGGAAATAGCTGTTAACTTCAATGATCACTCTTGTGCATGAATACTAAATTATCAGTAGCAGTTTGTATGATATTCTGTAGAACTGCTGCACAGCCAACCCCTATTTCTGGTCAAAACAACTACATTTTAGTTTTCTGGAAACAATATTTTTCCCTTCCTGGATTGCATTTCAAAATTAGTGTCAATATTATCACACTCAAAGGCATACATTCCCAACTTTACTCTAAATAATCATTAATTCTAATAATGATAACTATTTCATTTTTATTCTGGTGCCTAAACCAATAAATTTATAGATTGAATTCGCTTCTGTAGTATATTTCAAAGCAAAAGATGCTTTTACAGTGCTTGTTCCCTGAATATTAAATCCTTAATTGAATATCATTTTTTGTGTTTGTGCCCAAAAAAGTTTTCATTTTATTCAAGTCATGTAATGTTTCTGGTATTAGTGCTTGGGTACAGATGTGTTCTAAGCCAGGTGGTGTATTAAAAAATGGGAGTGTAAACATTGCCTAGCCAGCTGCAATTTTCTCTCCTCAGACATTTGTTCAAAAGCTAGAAATGATAAAATGGGAACATTTTTTTTATGTTTATAAGATACCTTTTTTGCAATGTTCAGACCTATTTTGGTTCTTGAGTATGTATAATTTCTTTAGAATGTAGATTTAAAACATCGCTGATTAAATACCTGTACAAATAGTGATTCTCATCCCATACCTGTCGCACTGAATTTCCAATTCACTAAGCAATGCTTGCAACCCCTTGGCTGACTGACAAACTAAAGCTTGGTCATCAGCAAACCTAACTGATTTTACGAATTCCCCACCCACTTTCATTCCTACCTCCAGTTCTTCCCATGCATCTTTAATCATTTCCTCCACGTATGCATTTAACCGCAACCATGGTAATGGGCAACCCTGCCTTACTCCTCATCCAAAGACTGCCCATCTGTACTCTCTGACCCCCACTTGCCCCTGAGCAGTCTGAGACATGTACAGGTTGCGGATTAGCCTCCTGTCCCTCCAATCTATTCCTATTTTATGCAATATACTGATAAGTTTTTACCAGTTCACTCTCAAACTTTTTTTCAAAATCTATGAAACAGGCAAATACGTTCTGATTGCAATCTATATTCCTCTCCATTAGTGATCTCATTACTGCAATGGCATCGTGTGTGCCTCTCCCCTTCCTAAACCCAAATGGATCATCTACTAAGTAATCATTTGCCCTGCCCTCCATTCTTTTGTTGATGATCCTGAGAACACTTCAGCTGGGTGAGTTATCAAACTTATTGTTCTGTAGTCCTCACATGATGTAGCCTTTGCCTTTTTCGGAATAGGAGCTAACACTGATCTCAAAAAATCTACCAGCCAGATTGCTTTCTCATACATGCTACAAATTATTCCATATAGTCACTTCATCCCACATTTTCCTAAACATTATAGTATTTCCACAGGAATGTTGTCTACCCCCATGGCCTTATTTGATTTAACTCCCTTAATGCCCTTTCTATCGCATCGTTGAGTATGCCTGGACCTAAACTATCTTCATCAATGTCATGTTCTCTTTCTATGTGTAAGCTTTTTGGCCTAAGTTCTTTACCATACTGTTCATATATGTATTTTTTCCATCTCTCTTGGATCTTTTCTCTTTCAAGCAGTATCTTTCCCGCCTTATCTCTAACTGTCGACAAAGATTTTCTCTTCTTACTACATGCTAGTGTTTTAACCTTCTTGTATAGCTCACCAATTTCACCCTTCCCCTGCCAACTTTCTATGTCCTTGCACTGGGTCTTCCATCATGCTTCTTTTGCTTTATTTGTTACTGTCTCAACATATTATTTAGCTCTTTGTACTTACTTCTTCCTTAATCTGTGTTTGCATTCTTCCATTTCCTTATGTCATCTATCTTTTCAATCATCTCCCTGTCATCCATGAGTTCCTCATCTTTTTCCTGTTGTCAATTCCAATAGTTTCTTTTGAGGCTTTCGATATCTCTTTTTTAATATATATTACCATTTTTCCTCTATAGTATTTAGCTTGTTCCCTCATTTAAGATTATCTCTATTGCCTACAATATTCCTTCCTTGTCAATCCAGTTAATTCTACATTCCATTTCCTAAACCGCTGGCCCTGCCTTATTCTTTTGAAACAGACACTAAAATTCTCAATAACTGAATTGTGGTCAGAGTCCACATCCGCTCCCGGGAAGCTGTGCGAATGGATCACACTTCATAAATCTTTGTCTAACCATAATATAATCCAAAAATCATGGAATTAATTATTGAGGTGGAATTCCATCACCTTTGTCTATAGTGTTTTTAATGTGACACCGTCACACTAAGCCTGTCCCGTGGGGTCAGATGCCTTTGCAGCCTCCTCACTTAGGAACAGATGCTGCGTGGGCTACCTTTCGTCTGGCTCCAAATCTTCGACCTACCTGGCATGGGATCAGGAGCAATTATCATTGCGTCCACCTGGAGAGCTTTAGGGGCCATTAGAATGTGCAAGTGCTTCTACTATATCAAGGTTGAAGTCCATGATGGGGGGAATTATTGATATACATTTATGTTGAAATATATCTGTGCAAGTTCAGGCATTACGGGTTTCAACAAGTGCACTGTACAAAAATATGAAAACAGTCAGGAAGATATTTTGGATGATTTGGATTTGTAATTTTTAATTTTTTTATGGATTTAAAAATCTATAATTTTACTGCGTGTAAATAAATTTTACTGAATGGAGAGAGAAACCATGGTTATTCCACCCATCTGAATCTTTTAAGCTTAAATATTTGGATGTTGTTGCTGAGTGTAGTGTAGCAGCCTGGAGTGTTATAAGTTTTATTTTGAGTAAAATTATGATTTGATACTCTTTTGTAGGCCATGCGGGAAAATAATAGGAGAGCTCAATCTCAGTCATCCGAAATGAGAGCATTGAAGGAGGTTAATCAGAGGCTACAGGATGACAACCAGGAATTGCGAGATCTCTGTTGCTTCCTTGATGATGATAGGCAGAAGGGGCGCAAGTTGGCACGCGAGTGGCAGCGATTTGGACGATACACGGCCAGTGTTATGCGACAAGAGGTGGCTGCCTACCAAAGTAAATTGAGAGAGCTTGACAATAAACAACAGGAATTAATCAAGGACAACTTGGAGTTGAAGGTATTTGTTGAAATGTTTTGTCACTATATAGTAAGTTGGATATTCATTGCTAGTATTGTGAATTCCAAATTCCTCTATGATTTATAATAAGGATTTCGTGGATAATTTTTGTACTTACCAAGTGGGTCATAAATGTAGAATTAGGTTTGATAGATATAAAATATGGTGATGAAGTTTGATGTTTTGACAGCATTGTCATTTCCCTTTTGATTTTCATCGTTTAGTGATGTTCATATTCCTTAACTCTGGGAAAAAATTTCTTCTTAGAGTTTAAAGATATTCTTAAATTTCTATTTAGTATGTCTGTTGTTGTATTTATCCTTAGGTTGTTACATACTCAATGAAATATGTTGCATTATGATAAGACCTTTAACTTTAATTAAATTGATATTATATAAAACTCAGAGATCTTTTTTCTAGTCGAAATGTTTACCTCTCTGAGTGGTTAATTACCCAACTCCATAATTTAAAAAAATTTAATCTCTTAAAATTAAAATTTTTACATTTTGCATGAAGATAAATAGTAAAAACAGCCTTTGAATAAAGGGTAAGAGTTGCAGTAAGAAGTTTCTAAATCATTTTTTAAATATTTTATTGGAAAATGATATATTTGCGTTGGATATACCAAAATCAGTGATTACTAATCAGTATAACAGTGAATGGAATTTACTTTTGTCCATTTATATTTGGTTTTTTTCATAATATTTCATAAATAGGAGGTAATTCATTACATGTGCATTATTTACATTTGCTTCATTCCATGAATGTCATGTGCAGAAGTACTAATGACCCTTGCGTTTGTGATCACAGGTAGGGAAACCTATTAAAAATTCATTGCAGTTGATGGAATTATTAGGTTTTTATCGTTATCATTTTCTGATAGCTTTATATAACTATGTAAAACTGAATGTTAGTTGGTTTATTGCAAATTGATGATTTTATTCATTTAAGGCAAAACTCACAAAGTTGCTCAATGTATGGTACGCTTCCATGATTGCGCAAGTAATGCTTTCACTCATGGGTGCCTCTCGGATGATTTTATAGGAGCTGTGCCTTTACTTGGATGAGGAACGCAACCAGAGCACCTGTTCATCCTGTGGAGGGGGCGGCCCCCCTCGCCCTGGCGTGCCCAGGGACGATGGCGATGGCAGCAGCTCAAGCACCAATGCTGATGAAGTGACAGGACCGCCTCCCCCTCCACCTCCATCGGTGCCCTCCACCACGCCCACTGTCCACGCCCCCCTGAGTGCACTGCCGAGGAGGCAAGACAACCGCGAGCGACAACCTGAGGAGGAGAACACCCACCAAAGAAGCCGATCCATCTTTAATGGTATTTTAAGTTTTTAGCTGGAAGTAATTGATTTATAAAAAAACAGTTTTTTCCCCACACAGATGATGTCTCAATCAAAATTAAGACTGCAATTCATTCACTTTGATGAAGATGAGACAATTAACTGTCATATTCATTCTCTCTGATATCATCTGCAGCATACATTGTGATTTATATGGGCAAGCTGAGCCAGATGTATTGGACATTGTAAACTGTTGCTGCAAAATTTGATTGCTTTAGATTATTTCTTTGAAAGTGAACTTAGAAAGTGCATCATTTTGGGCAAATAGCTGATGAGAAATTTTATTATTATGGAGATTTATAATAATATTTCTTTTAGAATTGACTCTCTAAGGGTGTGCATCAATTAATTCATTCAGATTTGATGTTCAATATGCCTGGCATAATCAAGTTGCATGTACGGTGGAACCTCTCTTAACTAGTACCTTGCCCAGAGAGTAGCTCGCATATTGAAGAAAAATATTTTGACTACAAATGACTCCCTTAACGAGTGAATTTTCACATAATGAGTGACAAAGAGAGGAATTCCCAGAATGATTGTGTGCCTGCTACTTCAGTTAGTGTTTAGCACTTGTCTCACTTGCATCTTAGTGTTTTTCTAGTGACCACACATTTATCCAAGCTTGTGTTCAGACAATTTTTGATTTTTTTATTGCAAACTTGAATGTTTGTGCTTAGTTTATAAAATGTCCCCGAAGAAAAATCTGTCAGAAGACAGCCATTCGAGAATAAAAATAACCATAGGAATGAAATGTAAAAGTCATTGAAAGGCAAGTAAAATGTGTGAGTATGGCTGTTATAGCATGCACATGTAATTGGTCGACATCAACAATATATATTTTCTTCAAGAATAAGGGCAGAGATGATTAAAGGGATAAATGCTTTAAAAATAGTGGCAAGAATATCTATGTAATGGTTATGTATTTTCAATAATTTTGAAAGATATCTTCTCATATAGCCTAATGAAAAGCAATTGCAAAGCAAAAATATTAACAGAGATATCATTTGTGAGAAGGTGAAAGGGATTTTGCCGACCTCATTAAGAAGATGCCAGTATCATTAATGACCAAATTAGTATTTGAGGAGAGCATGGTTCAAGAAGTTTTAGGAAAGAACCAGCATCCATGGAATTGTGAGGCATGGTGGAGCAGCAGGCTTTGAATCAAAGCCAGCGTAGTACTTCATTGGTGACTTCAAGAATCTCCTAGATTGTGAGGATTACTTGCTGGTACAGGTTTTTAATTGTGATGACACTTGTCTCTTCAAAAGTGAGCCTGTATTTGTGCATCTAACAGTAGATGAGAATGCATTACACGACCACAAGGCGATAAAAGGCCCTCTCATGCTAATATTTCGTACCAATCCAAGTGGAAATTTTAAAGTTTAACCCCTTTTTGTTTAACATTCAGAAACTCTGCAACCCTTCAAAAAGTGTTAAATCCCCAACAGTGGCATTGTTACAAAATATTGAAGTATTGGCAACAAAAATGGTTATTGAGAAATTATTAGTAAAAATGTATACGGTTTGTCGTAAGAGGAGACTAGAAGAAAACCTCAAAAACAAGAAAAGTGAAAACCCTCAAATCAAACCATCAGCCAGCAAGCGATGCGTCCAGATAGTGATTTGGATCAACTGTCTCTGTGCAGCCATACCATTTGGCCTGCAATCCACCCATGTGTTTGCCATGCCTGGAGGGAGAGAAGGGGATCCTGGAGGGTGAGCGCTCTGGTTCCCAGCAGGGTTTCGGATGCATTGTTAGGGCAAAGGAGCAATATCCCTCTTTGACCCGGGATTTTGTGTAAATGGGAGGCCAGGAGTAAGCTAATAATGGCCAATTGACTTCCGTCACGTTTTCGCTCTGGTAGCGAGTGCCAAGGTTGTTGGGGTTTGCATAGGTAGGTCGGAGATGTAAGGGTTTTGGTGGGCCCGGACATTGAGGATCCACCCCAAAACAGGCAGCCAATCCTGAAGCGCTATATCTCTTGAGTTAGCCCTGACAACTGACCCGGTTCTGCAGAGTGGCATCCCAAATGCATGGATTTGTGGTGGGTGAGGAGGCCAAGGAATGAAACATTTATTATTATTGAGGAAAGAACTTTTCTACCACCCAAAAGATCTTGGTGGACACAGGCGGGAGAGATAATTGTTATACTGCATGTAAGCGGTACCTCATTATGTTCTGTGCTAAGGAAGGTGATACTTTGAAAAAGGTTTCTCCTTTTCTTATACTGAGAGTTTTGTTGCAAACTGTACCTGGAGAACCTGGTAGCGTGAAGAAACTATGGAACAGTACACTTCTTAAATAGACCCTAAATGATAGAGCGAGTGGAAAAATTTTGGCAATGGGAATGCTCCATGACATTCCGATAAAGGTGTAGGTGCACCGCACTCTTAACACTTGTCAGGGAGTAATAAGTCATCATGATCTCCTATGCGTGGAGGTTGATGAGATCAAGACAAAATTGTTCTCTTAAGGAGTAATTAATTGTTGCCGACTAACCACAACACGCTATGGAGAAAACATAAACAGCACCCACCTGATTTTGACATTCGGCTACCCGACAAGGTGTTTGTTGGTTTTGAAGTGGTCCCACTGAGAATGTTCATTCCCAACCCCGTGCGTTGCGAGGGCAATGCCACCTGCCTGTGCTATGGCAAAAACACGCATGAGGATTGAGAGTGCTCCTCGGAACCTCTTAATATCAATGCGAGAGTATACACCCTGTGTACTCCCCTGATTGGCCGTGGATGAAGGAGGAAAGGAAAGTTATGGTAATGCAGACGCTTGAAAAAATCCTATACATGGAAGCAAGGAGAAAATACAGGGCACTAATTGCCCCAGCTTTCTCCCTGTACTTTGCTTCTGTTGCATCCATCCCATTACTTCTGTCTACCATCGCCACGCGAACAGACGTCCCAAAAAATATCACTCGATGGGACTGGCATACACCTTGGCTTGGTACAGCTTGGTTCTTTCAAAACTGGACTATGTTTCTATAGTATACTCCTCAGGTCGAGAGTCCTATTTGAGACACCTTCATGTGTTCACAATGCTGGGATTCAGTTGGCCACCAAGGCATTTAGAACCAGCCAAATCCCAAGCCTACTTGCCGATGCAGGGGAGCCTCTGTTGCCCACCCGCAGGACCGTTTTGATGGGCAATTATCCTTTTAAAGTTTTATCCATGACGAACCACCCATGTTTTAACATTCGTTTTAAGCCACGGTTTTTAGACTTATTTGACTGGCAGGGAAAGGCCATTAGACCCCTAGCCATTCATTTTAATGAATATCTCCATGAATTTAATTTTACCTTTCCTCAAATAGGCCCTCTCCTATGCTAAATACCTGCCTTGGTTAACTTCAAAGCGGGATATTAAGTCCATCCCACACACATACCATAAAGCGTTGACGACTGAGTCGGATTGCCAGCGACTCTTTAGTGCCTTCCTCGGATTGCACTCCGACTTCAGCCCTGTCTACACCGATGGGTTGAAGTCGGAATCCGCGTGTGCCTGTGTGGTCGTCTCCCACCACCATGGAGTCTTGAGGAAAAAACTGAACATGTTTTGCAGTATATTCACAGCCAAACTGTCAGCCATAAGGATGGCACTAAGGGAAATAAAAGAAAACAATGGCTCTTTCCTCATCTGTTCCAAATTGTTGAGCGCCTTAAAATCAATATCGGCCATCTCACCAATGCTCCCAATAGTTCAGGAGGTCTGTTGTACCCTCTAATCCCTTCATAGAAAGGGTAACCATAGGTATGACCATAGGTGATGTGCAATCATAGTTATTTAACCTTTGAACTTAAGTAATAATATTAAATCATGCATTATTGTGTGATCTTTTATGTACAGTAATTCCTTAATTATGATTGAGATGATATAGCTCTAGTGTCTCTTAAAGTAATTGAACTGAGTTGGGAAATCAGTCAATGCACAAATATTATTTTATGTTTTACTTAACATGGATTTCATTAAATTCACCATAAACATTTATAATGTATATTAAGTTATAACATTCTGATTTATGAACTTTACAGATCAAATAATGCAGTATATACGAGGCCTTGAGCAGAAAGTCCAGACTTTGGCTGAGGAGAAAAGGGTTCTTCAGCAAAAACTGTTATCATTAAGCTCAGCACCTGATGTGAATGGTCGACTAATCATTTCCAGCCATGGCATCATGGATAACCACCCAGAAAATGGAGTAGTGGAAAATGTATGTAGTGCTAAAGTACATTATTGTGCGATTTCACTTGCTCTTTTCTTCCTCGATCTATTATTTGCATCTAAATAGTCCTCTATTGGTTGTTAGGTGATACATTTCCTGAATAAAAACAAAAAAAATACTGTAAAATCTTATATATTTCTACATTTCTATGGGCTATAGGAAAAAGTGTAATTTTCAGGAAAGTGCAGATTGCAGGAAAATAAAATCATGTCACTCTAAAACTCACTCGAGTATGAGTAAAAATTAATGCCTTGATGATAGAGCAAACTTAAAATGACCCTTAATTATTATACATTTTCTTTAGCTCCTCAAACAAAATTATTTTTTCCCATTGCTTTTGGATTTAACTGTGGGGATTGTGTGTAGGGGAGTCATGCAGAGGTTGTCGCCAACCTGTGAACCTTGAAAAACAATGGAAATCCCTAGAATCAAACGGTAAAACCTGGAATTTTGCAAAATGTCTGGTATGAAAGACTACACAGAATTGGGAAGGATTAAAAGAGTGTCTTATGAAGAAATAAGACAGTGGATCCTGGAAGGTTGGCAGGGTGTCAGAGGGACTTGTGTAAAAAATGGATTTGAAAAAGCTTAAGGCAATATACTTAATTCATTTGAATGTGTGTCAGTTGACGAATTTCTTGGATTCGAGTGATCTACCTATTCTATCAAATATTTATACGTGCGTGTATATAATGCGGCGTACTCTACGTATACGTGAAGTACTGTGTATTAGAATAAATCAAGTATAGATTATAGATGTTTCTTCTTTTTCTCATGGACTTAAGAGATGAAATAACTGTAATAGTAGCAGATCTGTATAAAATAGAATGCAATTAGGAGGCATGCTTCAAGACTTATTTATTTGTGCAAAATTCTACAATAAATTATTGTCCACATAGGTCTGTAAATATTTGGATTTTTTCAAATTTCATTACATAACGCGCTACATCATTTTTTTTGATCATCTGAACATTTTTGTATAGATTAGTTCTTTGAGTGAAAGCGCCATGGTAAATAAATACTCCGTTATAAGTTTTTTCTACGGCTCTAAGTGCCTAAAGAGATGCAGAGTAAGGGCCTAGCCCCTACTCTGCATCCCTTCTTGGGGCCGACTCATTCATGTAAAAGTTACGAATAAGTCACCTATCCTTCCAGTCCATTTCCAATTTATATAATATAGCCATTAACTTGGCCCAATCTACTTGTGTGTTTACTTGCTCAAAATCCATGAAGTGCACAAAGACATTGTGCGTATTAACCTTCTTTTGATGATTCCTAGAAAGATCATTGCTGCATGTAAAATTGAACATATCATCCCATAGAAATAACATGCCACTGCTTGTAACGTTTTTGGAATGGGGATAAAAGTTCATCCAAGGAAATCCTCCCGACTGTATTCCATCATGCTTAATACTGCACATAAATTCAAAGAATCCATGCCTGAAATTTTTCTATAAACTCTTTGGTGATTCTCTGTGGAATCAATCTCTTCCTATTGTCTTGTTTGACATTGTCTTCATTAGCACTTTTATTAATTCAGTATCTAGTGTTCCTGAACCCAAGCTATCCTTGTCTATATCACATTCCCTAAAATATCTGTCACATCCCATTGTATTTCTAAGCTGGATGGCTGGATGTTTTTGCCATAAAGCTCCTCCGCGTATTGTTTCCACTTTCGATGAATATATGGGTAGTTCAATAATTCTGTAGGAAATCCCGGAGATAGGACTCGTAGATTTGGAAAAAGTTTTCTTTTAGTATCTCATTAGACTGCAATTAAAGTTTCAGCTATTATATTCAATGTATTCAGGTTGTGGTCAGCATAGATCCCTATTATGAGGATGTTCTGAAATCCTGCCTTTTGGATTGCTTAAAAAGTTGGAGATGGACGGAGAAAAGTGCATCGAGCTAAAAGGACATTATGTTGGAAAACAAAAAAATCTAGTCAGAATAATTTGTTTTTCTATTTTACCTTGGGACCTATTGAATGACTTATTCATCTTCTGGCTCATTAATAGTTTCCCTGCCTTTTCCCTTATTGTCAGTACAGTTTTTCCCTTGCTACATCCTGACATTTTTCTTACTTTCTTATGTAGAGCGTCTGTTTTTCTTGCCCCAAAATTTCTCTGTATCCTAACTCTGATATTTCGACTATATTTCTTGTCCTTATAAATATGTGCGATGTATTTTTCCTCCTCTTGAAGAAACAAGTATGCAGGTGTAGGTAATTGAAGGGGATTCAAGAGATGCTCATCATTAGTTCTGGGTTTAAGTAGCGGGATGCTATATTTTTGAGCTTGAGGGGAATCAATTAGATGGAGTTTTTACATGGCTTCTAATATTTTTAGTTAAGCCTTATGGTTGCTACTTTTGATAATTTATTTTCTTTTAAATAAATTATAGTAAACTATGCCATTTTCTGTGGGTTTGCCATTTTCTGTGGGTAATCCAGGGGTAGTTGGAGTGCTGACCAGGGGGGCCCGGGTTGGATTCCCGGGCAAGCCTCTATGGGCACCTTCAGCTTCACCTAAGCTATGGAGCACTTTCTGGGAAACCATAACCAGTACAGGGAAAGGAACTGACCCCCCTCGCCTTGTGTGAATTTCAAAGAATTGGGTGAACTCTAGCATTACCTACCAAACTGACCTTATGGTTGATTATTGTGTTTTTAATGCTCTTTTCTGTTTCTTGATTAAGAAAAGGAGAATTGTTTTTTCAGCTTTATTGGCTCTAAGTTGTTTCTGAGTAATGTAGTTCACCCCCTGCTTTGTGCCCTAACAGGAGCAGCTAACTCGCCCTGAGCCTGTGACTCGGGCCTTGCAGGTTTTGGAGGTGAGGGAGCAGCTTGAAAGGTCTCATCCTCTTGGGCAGCCAAATTCGGTACCTCAGAGCACAGCCAACCCAATCCTTCCCATGGAAACTGCTAACCTTGGTGATGGGGAGAAGGCCCTTGTTCGGGAAATGTGCAACGTAAGTTTGGAACAATGCACTTAAAGAGGCATGCATACGAACATAATTTTCTTACTGCTTCAGTTATTTGTCTCTTCCAAGGCATAAGAATTTGTGTATGTTAACATCATACACTACCAGAAAAATACCTTCTAATAATTCCTAAAATGATCATGTTAAATGAGTAACTGTCTCATGCGAAATGCTATTTTACTGTTACCCTCATTGAGGGTGGTGGTGCCAGTGACCAATGTTTGAAGGTTACTTAAATAGAGCTGCTCATTATTATTTTGAAAAGTTCTTAGATAGATGCATTATTCTGCGTTAATCCAAATTGATTTGCTTGCTACATCACATAGAAATTCTACCACAGGGTAACTTTGAAATAGAAAACTGGTATAAATCAGGTTTTTTTTTAAATAAACAAAATACGTTGAGTGATCATTCTTGAATCAAGTGAAACCATAATTTATTAACATTAAATTTTTAAATTGGTATATTCCATAAAATTGACAAACCATTTCACCCTATTTTCCTTACGAATTCAAATTTTGATATATTTAATGAAAAACAGTCATTTTGTCAATGGTGGAAATCAAATATTTACTTATATTTGATGTACAGTTCAAATACGTGTAATTTAGCAAAATATAGTACAGTTATACATTTCTCTGGCTTAGTCATTTTACCTAGCTTAGTCCGCCAGTTTTATACAACCCATCAGATTTTGACATAATATGGTACCAAATTACATTATCCTAATGAAATGAAAGAAGAAACTTAATTGTTGTGAAAGGCTTCATTTAATGCCCTTCTAACTGATGGAAAAAACAAATTAAATTCATTTCTCCTCATATTATTGGAAGAGAGAGATAATGGATGGAAGCTGATCAATTTGAAACTTCATCATATGAGGTTTAGACAGATATGCCAAGTGAGAAAAGGGTTTGCGAAGGTTGTGAAATAATTGCCGTAAAACATAAAATAAAATAAAAATGAATAACATGAAGATAGTAATAATTTATCATATATGAGTAATTAAATGTGTAATAGAGTGCCATAAATATTAATAAGTGGGAAAAACTTTTAAAAAGTGATGCAGCTACTTGTGTGCTTATTTCTTCCATATACTTGTGTACTTATTCCTGTATTACTGCACATAAAACTATCCATGGGGATTCCAAGAGTAGATTTCGAAGCAGTTGGTCTTTGGAAGCAGATTGCTTTGTGTTAGTGTGCTTCTCGCTTTGAATTCAGTATTTGGGTTCATTTTATTCAAATGCCAAACATTTCAGTATTCATCCTATGTTGTTAGAAATAAGAGGGGAACCTGGCATCAGTGGCAGACTCATCTAAGGTCCTGTGTTGAGTTCTCTTCAATGACTTTTTGCTTCTATTTTTGTGAAATAACACATTCTCTGTGTATGTCACCCTGTAATTAACACCATTTATTGTACCTACCCAATAATGAGTGTAAATGCTGGGTCCCATTAATGGTTTGAATCGGATATCAAGAAGTAATTACCCGTCCTCAAAAAGTTCACAAAATCTGGTCACTGTCTATAACTTTCATAAGTAACACTTTTCATCATACTAATAATGTATAAATATAATATGTTTTCCTTATGAGTATATATGCTTTCTTCCAGGTTGTCTGGAGAAAATTGGAAGAAGCTCCAGTATCTCAAAGGAGGTGATAAGTTCTATTAATTATCACTCTAAACATTCCTCTTGCATTTAATAACTAAGGGAATAAGAAGTTTTATTTGTTTCATCTGTGGACATAAGTAATGAGTTACCCTAAGTTATTGTTTTTCATTCATCACATTCTGTAATTTTCTCTATTACCAAATATGTATTTTATTAATTCTTGGCTATTTTATATTGTATATCTTTTGTTTTTAGCTGTGAAATATACTGTTGTTGTGCCTAGTTTTGTAATAACTTTAAATTTTTACATAATTTAATTAATATTCTTGATACTCAATAATGTATTATATTTTGTTGCTTAATTTTAAAGTATGTATTCATGGAATTATGATATTGTCTGTGGGCTGATATTATATACACTCTGTAAATGTATTTTTGATATGTACAACTTTAATTATGTATATATTTGTGAGTATTTGTAAAGTATTTTTAATGTTTTTCTTAACTTTTGATATAGAATATATTTTATCAAATGAAAAATGTGTGCTTTTGGCTGTTGTAAATGTTGCATGTGCCCCTAATGACAATGAAAGAAGAGACTTTTCATGTTACGACAATGATAGTTTCAGCATGGAGGTGATAAGTGGTGGGTGGTAAGCATATTTTATAGTGTTTTTATAGATCCTTTTAGAAAACTTGTTGAAAAGTGACATTGCATTTCAATAGGTTTTTCTTACTCCTTGTATTAAAGAATATGGTTTTCCAATAGTGTAATGTCTCATGTTCATAATGGATCATCAATCTTAGGATTAGTAGGTTCCTATGGCCCCATGACCTCGGTGACCCTCATTTGATTTTCCCTCCTCTATTTTGACCCACCATGTTCACCAACCTCACCCCCCTCCCTCTGATCAATGTCCCACCTGTTTTCAGTCCCTCTCTACCCCCTTTCTCTTTCTCCCTCTCTCACTCACTATCTTTATCATCCTCTTACCCTTTTATATCCCTCCCTCCACTCACCTCTCTTCTTCCACCCATTTCTCTTCTCCCCCCCTAACCATTGGCCTGTCTGGTCTCCACTCTGTCCCTCTCTGTGACCATCCATCTCTCCAAACCATCTCCCCAAACCATCTCTCCAAACCATCTCTCTTACCCTCCTTAACTTTCCCTCCATATCTTCTCACACCTTATTCCAACTGCACTTTTTCTATCCATAATGGAAGATGAAATTAACAATGTTATATGTTAGTGGGGCAAGGTGTTGCCTATCACTTTTCAGCATTCTTACTTGCAGTGTCAAACAGGCAATGTTTTTTTGCTTAAGGAAGGGTTAGGGTAGGGATGTAGAGTTGTATAAGCCGTCCACTCTGCACATGAATGGGCTAATTTTTAGTGATATGCATCATATCACAACCTAATATTATTGGTAATGTAAAATTTATGCAATTTATTTTCAACATAGATTCCTAAGAGTTGTGAATTGAAGTGATGCCTGAATCTTTTAATTTAACTTCTGTGATAAACCTGGAGCCATATCCAGGGTAATTTTGTTTTTAAAGGAAGGCAACCTATACCAACTATTGTAATACCTTTCAACATAGATTTAGCTGTAGAATCGGCATAATCAAAAGATTGAACGAATTCTACCCTTTTCTATTTCCTCAATTTATCTTATATGAGCCCCAAATGCAATTTACCTCAGTCATCAAAGTAACATAAAATTTAACTAGAGCTATTAATGTTAATTTTATTCAATTTTCTTCCATAATCTCTTCCTACCCTCTATCTGCATCCCTGCTCTTTCTCTATTGGCTCACTCATTCCCCTCCTGCCTCAAACATCCAGAATTTCCCCTTTCCACCTTCATCCACCTCTCTGCACCTTTGACCTACCTCTCAGCCTTGCCTTCCATCACACTCACATCCTCCTGCTCTTCTTCCTCCCATCCCTCTTCCACCCTCAAGGTCCCTCATTTCTCCCTAAACCACTTATCTCATACATTGTTGTCACTAAATCCTCTCACTCCCCACTATAGTCACATTCCATGTTGTTCAATAACTCCTTCCTTCTTTCCTTTCTCCATCACTATCTCTCCTTCCCTTCTTTGACCCTCTCTCATCAATTTTCAATCCTCCCTCCTAACCTCAACTCAAGCTGTCTTTATCTCACTCCCTCTTGCTCAACTTCTCCCTTGATTTAACATTAGTTTATCTCTTTTAATTGATCCATCATCCCTCCTTTCTATCTATATCACCTGCCCTCGAGTGACCTCCACACCTCTTGTACTTCACACCCTTCTACCCTCAATCCATATCTCTCCCTAATTTTCAATTTCTCTTTCATAGGTACCGGCTTCCATCCATTTTAATTAAATGCTCCATAACTCCCGCTCATTGTCCCCTGCTTCCTTCTCTCCATTTCATTCCCCTTCACACGTATCATTTTCCTCATAAGGTCTCATCTCATTCCCATGAAGTACCTTCCCACAGTCACTCTTCCTTAAATCATTGTTGTGAGCATGAAACAAATAGAGAAGGGAGTGGGGAAGGCTTCAGTGTGCGATCCAGAGTGATAGTTTAACGAGTGCATGACAGATAAGATTGACCAGAGGTGGATATGGCTAGGGAAGGTGATGTTGAATCTGGAGAGAGAAAGAGAGAGGGGGGGAAGGAGACAGAAGGAAACAAGGAGCAATTGATAATGATGGAGCATTCACCAAAGGTAGTATTGAATTGCAGATCTCATCTGATGCTCATTCCAAGTGGAGGCACAAGTTAGAAAATAAATCTTAAGACTCATTGGAATAATAAATCCAATCTGTTCCTTAGGTTAATTTATTTATTGGGTCTCATTGAATCAACAGGATTACCTGGCTATTCTGATAACTTTTCTGAACTTGTGAAAAGTCACTAATGTACCTCCTCATATATGCATGCCCAATGAAAACCTAACAGTCAAACACACTAGACCAGACTGTGTGCCCTTACAAGGACATAACCAGCTATTGCATGCACCTGCAAGTTGTCACTGTGCAGTCCTGTCATGTTGAGTGTTCGGTTTTAATTTGACTGCTCCTTATGTTAAGTGTTGATTTTGTCCAAATTATGAATTGATACTTTGGTTCTAACAATTTATGATGTATTCAGAATATACTTCATTAAGTTTGTAATGAATGTGGTCTACCAAATACCTATCCTGAGCCAGTAGACTCCCAGTTATACATACCAACTTAAGATGTATGCAGGGGAGCACTAGGGGAATTCCAGGAAGAAACCAAGAGAGTTCCGAAGGTAGAATGACCAAGGGGATAAATGAGAGAGCAGGATACTCAGTACTACCTGCCACCTGGTGTGTTGAGACAAACCCCCATCCAGCAAGGGATGCATCCGGACAGTGCTGTGGATCTACTGCCTCAGCATGGCCAAACCATGTGGCTTACAATCCACCGAGGTGTTTGCCGTGTCTGGAGACTTGTAAGGGAGAGAAGGGGATCCTGGAGGGTGAGTTTTCTGGTTGCCCATTAGGGTTTTGGATACCCAGTAGGACAAAGGGACCCCTTTTCAGTCAAAGGGATGGTTAATTTGTCATGGTCATTTTAACCCTCTGCCAACATTGACGGTGGAGGCATCTCCACCAATATTTCTGGCTCGGTACATCCTCGCCCCTTCCTCTTCCCCCTCTTCCTCATCATCTCCTTCATACCCCATAGAATACTCCCGCAGTATCCCTGCTTGTCTTAAGAGGCGACTAAAAGGGCGGGGAGAAAACCCTGAAAACAAACCCCCAGCCAGCAAGGGATGCATCTGGACAGTTCTGTGGATCCACTGTCTGTGTGCAGCCATGCCCTCAGGCCTGCAATCCACCCAGGTGTTTGCCGTGCCTGGCGACCCGTAAGGGAGAGAAGGGGATCCTGGAGGGTGAGCTTTCTGATTCCTAGCAGGGTTTTGGATGCCCTCTATGAACCAGGGGCGATATCTCTCTTCGGCCCTGGATTTCGCGTAAACGGGAGGCTGGGAGCTGGCCACACTCGGTCAATCTGCTTTTGTTGCATTGTTGCTCAGGTGGCGAGTGCCAAGGTTGTAAGGGTCTGCGTAGGGAGGTTGGAGATATGAGGGTTTCAGTGGGTCCTTGTATCGAAGATCCAACCCAAGGCAGACAACCACTCCTGAAGCACTATCCCTTGAGTTAGCCCTGATGAAATCAAGGGAGAAATGTTCTCTCAGGGAGTGACCGATTGTTGTCGACTAAACACGATGCACAACGGATAAAACATAAACAGCACCTCCGTGATTTTGACCTTTGCGTGTGATAGGCTAACTGACAAGGTGTTCATTGGTTATGAAACAGTCCAAGTGAGGCTGTTCATTGCAAATCCCATGCATTGCTTCCAGTGTCAATGGTTCGGCCACGTCGCGTCGTGCTGCAAGGGCAAGGAAACCTGTCTGCACTTAGGCAAGGACGCGCATAAGGATATAGAGTACTCCTCGGAACTTCTTTGTGTCAATTGCGAGGGTACACACCCAAAGCTCTTCCGTGATTGTCCAAAGAGGAAAAGAGGTCATGGAGGTAAAAAAGCTCAAAAACTCCCATGCATGGAAGCGAGAAAAAATACAGGGCGCTAATCGCCCCAACTTTCTCCTGGTCCTTTGCTTTCGTTGCGTCCATCCTGTTGCTCAAGTTTACCATTGCCACATTTACAGACATCCCAAAAGACACCGCCGCGGACATGCAAGAGCAAAAAATAAAAAGCACCAAAGAGTCAAAGAGTAAGGTTGACAACGAGCCACCTACTCCAGTGGGCCCATCAAAGAAGAGCCCACCAAAAACCACCAAGGGGAGCATGCTGAGAGGGCATGAGAGGACACCTTCCCCTACATCTCCAGCAAAGCCAAAAAAGCTGGAGGTTACTGAAGAGGACCACAGTATCTCGGATGTAGAGGTCTTCGCAAGCGAGTGGAGGAGGAAACATTGATTCAAGCGATAATCATCAAACAGTTGGTCATCTCACCACTTTTTAATAGACCTATTTATTTATTTATATATTTTCATTTTACACTATTAATGTCCTTTATATTGCAGGGGAACTGCAATGGTTTCTATTGGCACAAGGAGGAGCTGGCCATTTTAATTCCTGATTTTAATCCCTCTTGCATAAGTCTGAAGGGACATATTTTAAGGTGGCAGACAAGGTTACTCTTACGGGGTACACTTTTTAGAATGGATGACAGGAGTGGTCAACGAGCTCAAGATGGAGTAGTAGTTGCGACTCGGGAGGCCGTTTACACCTCCCGAGTCTAACTTAACTCTACATTCCAAGCAGTCACTATCATAGAGCACACCTCTGAGACGATAATGTTATGTAACATCTATCTGCCGGAGGGTGCACCGGTCACTCGTTTTAATCTGGAAGCCCTTGCCTGACAGCTAACTCGTCCATTTATATTGATGGGTGATTTAAACGCCCAGGATCCTCTTTGGGGAGGGCCAACGACCACAAATAATAGGAGAGGATAAATATTATTTAGGATTTAAACATGCTTTATTAGATAGTGGCAAAAAAACTTGCTTTAGCAGCTTTTATGGGGAATACTCAGCAATAGATCTCTGTATATCCTCGAGAAGTCTAGCCCCAAAGCTGAAGATGTGCATCAACAATGATCTCTGTGGTCCACTGACCAGTGACCCTATCCTCTTATACTCGTAAACTGTTGACCACACCGTTGTTTTAACATTCTTTTCAACCCAAGGTTTTTAAGCTTATTAAACAGGCAGAGAAGGGCAAGTAGGCCCCTGGCTGTTCGTTTGAATGATTTTATCCATGAACATAATTTTACCTTTCCTCAAGTGTGCCCTGTCTCCTACGTTAAATATCCGCCTCGGTTAACACCAAGTTAACACCGGATATAAAGTCCATGCCTCGCGTGCACTGTAAAGCGTTGACGACTGAGTCGGAATACCAGCAACTCTTCAGTGCCTTCCTCAGATCGCACTCCAACTCAGTCCTTGTCTACACTGATGGGTCGAAGTTGGAATCCGCGTGTGCCTATGTGTTAGTTTCCTGCTACCACGGAGTCGTTAGGTAAAAACAAAACACCTTTTGCAGTATATTCACAGCCGAACTGTCAGCCATAAAGACAGCCCTAAGAGAAATTAAAGAAAACAACAGCTCTTTCCTCATCTATTTGGACTCGCTGAGTGCCCTAAAATCCATAGTGGTCTTCTCCCTAATGCACCCGATAGTTCAGGAGGTCAATTATACCCTCCTATCCTATTAGAGAAAGGGGAGCAGGGTATCCTTTATATGGACTCCTGGTCACGTCAGAATACCAGGCAATGAAAAAGCTTAAAAAGCAGCCAAGGAAGCCCTGGGCAAACCCGAGACCGATTCCTCGTTGGTACCTGTGGAGAACGTAAAGGCCACCTTGCTGAATTTGGTCCTGAACCAGTGGAAGGAAGCTTGGTGGTCCTCGCAAAATAACGAACTTAGAGCCATGAAAATGGTCATATCGGCATGGCCCTCTTCCATCCGGAATATTCGGAGGGAAGTGGTCGTGATCATGTGCTTGAGGATATGGCACTCTGCCCTCACACCCTCATACCTCTCTTCATGGAGACAAAAGTGAAACCTTGCTGGGAGGTATGTGATCTTCCTCTGATGATGGATCATATTTGAACACAGTGCAACAAATACGGAAGGGTGAGAGAAAGGCTTAAAATAAGAGGACATTTAAGTACTATTTTGGGGGACAATCCCAACTCTTTAAATAGAGTGGTAATATTTTTAAGGGAAACTGGCCTAATGAGGCAACTTTAGTCTGGATCTCTTAATTTTTCATGCTTTTTGTTTTAAATAGTTATGTGTGTATTTATTTTTATATTTAAAAATGAATAAAATCGAACTTAGGATGTAATTGTTTTGACAGTGGTGCACAATGACCACAGCTGTCGACGCACCCTAAAAACCCCAAAAACTAATACTACCACACACTATGCGGCATGGTTTAAGAAAAATAGATTTGAAAGACGCAGCAAAGGAGATATTGATATCGTGAGGAGCATCTTGTACATTAACCATTGGTAGCTTTAAGAATGAGCTATTGAATTCATTTACCAGTTTTATTAAATCCACTGGTTTACTTTTATCATCCCTAAACTGGGCTGGTAACTCCACTACATTAGAGCTAGAATGTTGTTTAATAATATGCCATGCTATTTTAGTATTATTAGTTGAATTTAATATTAGTTTATCATTATATCTTTCTTTGATTTCTTAATAATATCACAGAACAGCTTTTTTAAGTTAGAGTATTAATGGTGTAGTGTTATCTGTAGAAGACATATTATTTTGTGATTTAATTCTTAATACCCTGGATAAATGCCTGAGTTCTGGGGTGATCCAGTTTTTTTTAATGGGTTTAGGGTGCTTAATTGGTTCAAGAGAAAAGGCTAATTCAAAGAGAAACAAAAACGAACTGTAGAACAGGTCAAAGTTGCTGCTCAGGGAGTTATTCTCGTTCAACAACTTCCAATTCTCTTGACTCCAGAGAAATTGAAAGTGGCCGACATTAGAGTCACTAAAGATCCTCTTTGATCTAGTAGGGGCCAAGGCAGATTTGCTAATTTTAGATGCATTGAAAATAGTCATAATTGCACAGTGATCAGTCGGAGCTGGGTCAAAAACAACAATTATAGCTTGGGATTCTGGATAGTCTATGAAGATGTGTTCCAACAGGGTATTTGAATAAGCTGTAACTCTTGTAGGAATATTAACCAAGGGTTTTATGTTATAGGAGGCTAATCAAGACACCAGTTCTCTTTGATTATTACCATCAATGAGAACATTACAATTGAAGTCTCCTGTGAGAATTAATGCAGACCTCCTGGAATAAGGCTTCATATTATAGAGCAACTTTTCCAATTTTTCAACGTCCCTAAATATCCTAAAGGCTCCTAAGTCCCTAAATGAGCCAATGGGATATCGATACAATGCAAAGATAATAAGAATTTGCTCATTGAGAGTAAGTTTTACCTCTGAACATTCAAATACCTGTTCAGTGTTCAAGGACTTCAGATTTATCTTTGAATTTTCATTCACTATATTGTTTTTACATAAATCACCACTCCACCACCACTTTTCAATAATAACAGCCCCTATCACATACCATGGAATTGTGACACCCAGTTCACGCATCCAATGCTCACAAAGGCAAATTACGTCCGGTTTGTCTATTTAAGTCAATGCTTCAAGGTCTTGTAGCTTATTATAAAGACACTGTATGTTGAGAACTAGGATCCTGATTGTACTATCCCCACTGAACTGAGGTTTTTTATCTTTGCCACTTCATATTAATGCAGTTCCACTGCAGTCCGGTGTTTGAATAAAAAATGCCTCAAGGTCAGGTCACATGGCCACTTATCACTGTTCAGCACTTCGTCTCGAGCTTGAAAAATCACTCCAATTTTAAAACTGGCATTTACACCCTTAGACTCAAGCTTACTCACCGTTGTAGGGATATGAGGAAAGTTCTTTCTCAGGAAGCTGTCTATAGTATTTTCCACCAGTTTGCCAAGATGTAACGACGCTGTTTTTACACAAACAAGATCTGTTGACGACATATTTTTTCCCACTACCAGTTCACGATAGTGCTTGCCGGGTTTTGCATGGTGCTTAACCGTGTTGTGTTTGGTATAGAATGGGATTTATACACTCGAATGGTAGTAGTTTCACTTTGGGTAACCTGAAAATATTAATACAGTTTATTTATTTTATATAAATATTTTATACCTGTATTTCATGTACAAATACAATACATTTATCACGCGAGTACGAATTCAAAAATGGTGCATAGGGAGTTTATGCCAGAGGTCTGCACATGCACCTTTGCCATCTTTCATAATAATAATAATAATCTTTATTTGCCCAGAAGACACTGACACAGTGTAATAGATACATCATATAAGTGTATAGGACACGTCATAGAGAAAGCAAACACTTTGCTGCAAAGTAAGCTCCTCTTGAATTTCATTTATAATACTGGTTTATTCAGTTGAGGATGAAATAATATTTCTTTGGCTTCTATTCTGTCAGTATGATCATACTAGTTCATGCAATTCCCTAAATTGTATTCATAAGAAAAGCAGCTCAAGGGACTGTTTTGGTGAAATTGGCTTTGGTTAAATTTTTGGATACTTGTGTGTGTGTTGGTTCCACCAAGGTTTATTCCGTAGCTAGGCCAACTTTTTATTTGATGATATTTTATTAAGATGAATTTTGTGAAGAAGTATGTTTACTATTCAATTGACTCATGAAGGTGAAATATTTCCAAAGTTTTCTTTTTATTCAAAGAATTATTGTGAATATCACCGATTGTTTGAAATACTACCTTGATCAAAAAGTTCCCGGAATAACCACCGTGTGGCGCTCCCATCGTTCCGATTTGAGTTCTGTTTTTTTTGTTAAATTGGTACATCTGTTGTTGATATTCCCTTTAAATCTTAGTGTCATAACTTGACATTTGCAAAAGTTACGGTCGGTTTTCGGTATGTCCATCAGTGCTTCCTGCGATTTTTCCATTACTTCCTCTCGGCTGCTAAAACGCGTTCCCCGTAATGGTTTTTTAACTCGATTGAACAGAAAGAAGTCACAGGGAGCCAAATCAGGTGAATTCGGTGGCTGTTGGATGGTATTTGTTGCATTTTTCGTCAAAAAATTACGAATAATGATAGCACTGTGCGACGGTGCGTTATCATGGTGCAAAATCCACGAGTTTTCTGCCCACATTTCTGGTCTCTTTCGGCGAATTGCTTCACGCAAACGTCTCATAACGCCCAAATAATACTCTTTGTTTACTGTCTGGCCTTCTGGCAAAAATTCATGATGCACTACACCGTTGTAATCCATGAAAACCGTCAGCATTGCCTTCTTTTTTGACTGAAAACGACGTGGTTTTTTTGGTCTCGGCTCATTTGGTGAACGCCATTCACTTGCCTGATGTCTGGATTGCGTGTCGTACTCATAAACCCACGTCTCGTCTCCAGTAATGATCCTTTTGATGAATGTGGGATCGGATTCAGCCTCGCAAATCATGTCTTTTGCGACGTCAACACGGTCTCTTTTTTGCATGAAATTGAGGTCTTTTGGCACCAACTTTGCTGCTACACGACGGAAACCCAAATCATTAACCACAATGTCTTGGGCGGATCCATAGGCAATGTTCAAGTCCTCCGCTATTTCTCTGATGGTTAATTTGCGGTTATTGACCAACATTTCTTTTACTTTATCAATTTTTTCACCGACTTTCGATGTCGATGGTCTGCCACTGCGTTCATCATCTTCGATTGACTCACGACCACTTCTGAACCGCTCGTGCCACTGGTAAACGACCGTTTTTTTTAGAGAATCGTTGCCGAAACACTTTTCCAACATTTTCAACGTCCGTGCGCCACTAAATCCGTTTTTTTACGCAAAATTTAATACAAGTTCGTTGTTGCAAATTTAAATCCATTTCTGCAATTGTAAAAAATCGCCAACACACACACAGATAGATGTACTCTTGGCTACGTAACTTTTGCAAATGTCAAGTTATGACACTAAGATTTAAAGGGAATATCAACAACAGATGTACCAATTTAACAAAAAAAACAGAACTCAAATCGGAACGATGGGAGCGCCACACGGTGGTTATTCCGGGAACTTTTTGATCAAGGTAGTATGCTATGCTTCAAGGAAATGCACAATTTATGTAAAACTGCGACTTAGATCAGTGAACTGGGAATTAATTTAATTGATATCTAGCTGGCAAAGGGAAAGCTCAATTGTATGTATACAAAGTATGAGGGAAAAGGTCCTCTTTTTGGACTATTTATGTATCACCTTTTCATGAAAACAAACATTAAACTGGCCTTTTATTTTTGTAATATACTTCACCATCATAAAATAATACAAAAAATTATATAAAAGTAGTATAACAAGAATGATGTCATACAATGAATGAAAAATAACTTACCAATACAGCCTTGATAATATCGTTGGAACCAAATGGTTTGGAAAATGATTATCCAGATAAATATTTGATGTTACACCACCGAATCTAATTATCAGATGAGCTGATTCCTCTCTGTATTCAAACCCGTTTTAATCACACTGAACCTTACTGCCAAAGTACTCAGTGTCGTGAAGTTGTGTCAACAATAGACCAAATGAAATTAAACCCATCAAAAATTTTCCTTGGGCGAGAAAGGCTTTGAAATATTTTTCAACCATTCATAGTTTAAAATGTATGGAAACACATGGTTTAAATTACTTCCAGATGCGGGACACAATGTAAACTTTAAAAACAAAGCTTTAAAATGAAGACAAAAGGAAGGTTACTGAGACTTTGCAAATGTCACATTGTCAGGACACTCTGCCACCCCTGTACCACTTCCTTGCTTCTTTTGCCCCCATAGACTAGAGCATTGCCCCACGGTGGGTGGTCACACTAACTTTGGGAACCACTGCTTTAGACAGTGATGCAAATTGGCCGTAGCTGCCATCACACCCTAAAAACGATAATACTACAACATGATGGAGTGTATCAAGGCATCAGTGATGGAGTAACCTTTTGAGGATCTCAATTTTTTCTATGGGTGTTCAAGATGTGCCAGTGCCTCCAGGTATGTCCAGGTGACCCTGAATAAATTGGGAGACTGGGCAGGTAGTAATTGGGTTCACTTCTCTCCTGAGAAAATGAAATACATTCACTTCCATCACATGGTCCTGGATTACAGAATAAATAGGAGAGAACAATCTGGGTATTTTGGCAAGTACGGTCAGGAAGTATGGTCAAACGCAAAATATTTTAAGGATTTTAAGCCTCACAGCATGGGGAGCAGGTTGTTATTCCATGCTTTGTTGTGCTCCAAATCAGATAATGGCTCTATCGTACAAGTTGTGATCAAAAAAAGACCGGACTGATTTTATTCTGCACCGTTCAACGGAGCGAAACGAAAGACAGTGCACCATCTAGTGACACATCTTATGACTAAAACAAGAGGTGTTGTGTTAGTTTATGTTGAATTGTTACGCAGCAGTAGCGGTACGTGTCTTAACCTGTTCGTTGCCATGTGCAACGGCAGCAATGAAGGAGCTAGAGGAACAGCGTGTGTGCGTGAAATTTTGTTTCAAACTTGGCAAAAGTGCTGCGGAGACATTTGGAATGATCTAGTAAGCCTTTGTTAATGAAGGTATGAGTTGAACAAGTGTTTTGAGTGGTAAATCGTTTCATATCGAGCAGAACCTCGACAGATGAAGACTCGCGAGCATGGCCTTCCACTCCGACAGACCCCAACCATGCCAAATTGGAGAATGATTTGGTGCTGGGAAATCGCCGTTTAGTAACTGTTAGGGAGGTAGCTGAAGGAAGTGAACATTAATTTTGGATACTGTCAGAAAATTTTGACAGACATTTTGAGCATGACGTGCGTCACATCAAAATTCATTCCGCGGGTGCTGACTAATGAACAGAGACAAAAACGTGTCGACATTTGTCAGGAACTCCTGGATCTAGCCAATGCCGACCCAGAGTTTCTTCAAACCATCATAAGGGTGACAAAACCTGGGTTTACAGTTATGATGTTGAGACATAAGCCCAGTCTTCTCAGGCACACGGTGCTGATCGTAACAGAGTTTTTCACCAGAACCGGAACTTCTGTGATCTTGTAGCCACCCTACTCCCCAGACATGGCTCCATCAGACCTTCTTTTGTTTCTTAAGTTATAATCAACCTTGAAAGGGCACTGATTCGACTCTATTGCGGACATTAAAACTAATTGTACTTCAGACCTGAAGAGGATCCCCGAAGGCGGCTTACCAGGCAGAGTTCAAGAACTGGAAGAAACGTTAGCAAAGTTATGTCATCAGCCAAGGCATGTATTTTAAGGGCGACAAGTTTAAGTTGTATCCATCAAAATAAACAAGTTATGAAATCAGTCTGGTCTTTTTTTGATCACAACTCTAATACTCATCGGGGATAGAATCGTATATAGGACCTTAGACTGGACTCCACAATGCTGGGCTTTGTGGCCACTGGCGCTTTCAGGACAGGGTGGGATGATCTAAGTAGTAATTTAGGGAATGACGCTAACTCCTTAAATAGAGTTTTAACCTTTTAAAGGAAACTGACCTAATGAGAGAACTTTAGTTGTGGTATCCTTTTTAAGACTTTTGGTTTTAAATATTTATATATATATATGTATATACAGATATATCTAATGATAAATTGGGCATTGAGGTTAAACCGTTTGACAGTGGTGCCAAATGACCATAGATGTCAAGGCACCCCATAAAATAATACTATTACTACTTCTACGAGCTCCGAGGGATAAAGTTACTGGCATCAGTGTGACCATCAGGAAGATCCTGAGGGAAGAAATGGTGATCACATGCCTGAGGAACTGGTCTAATGAAAAAATTTGGCAGTAGTGTCTTTTTTTCAGGATATAGATTTTAAGTATTTTTTATATATATTTTATTAGAAGGGTAATGAGATTGAAAACCATGTGGGAGTAGCGCAAAATGGTCAACATGGGCAAAGTGAGCAAATGGGTGACAAACTGCAGAAAATTTAAAATAAAGTGAATGATACCAATAGGCGGAAGAAGTTCGAACTGTTGAGTATATCTGACTGTTTTGTTAAATAATCATTTTTTCATTAGAGTTTCCATGATTCCTAACAACAAATAGGACTGAAATGACTGTCATTTTCATTCTTTGTTATGTATGAGTTTATTATATCTTTTTTTCAGAATATTGTACTTGATCAATTAAATTATTTCTTTAATTAGTCCAAAGGTAACTGTTATGTAATTTTCATAAAGTTGTTCCCTCTAAAATTATAATTTTTTGATTTTGTGCCATATGATGAAGCTATGTTATTATTTTATGATCTGATAGGGAAGGAGAGAATAATGTATTTTATGCAACCAAGATGCTAAATAGGTTTTAGTTATTTTCATTCATCTTATATAAATGAGGAGAACTATACCTAGCTTAAGAGTAACTAATAATCCTGCTCTTTTAGTTTGTCTGTTTTTTATTTTTACCTTAACTCCAGTAATTAACCATCTAGATGTGAAAATTCTTCTTTTCCCCTACTTGCATTTTCCCACAATTTGCACTTTTTTCTGTACATACACATATGTATGTATATGTACACATTTTTGTGTACATATACACACAAATATATATATATATATATAAATATATACACATACATATATGTATACATAACACTTGGACAGCGCAAAAGGATACAAAAATATAATAGAAACACATAAATGGATACTCACATTTAACTAATTAAATCTCCCATTCCACCCAACCTTACACAGTACAGAAAAACAACTCCATATCTGATGCAGGCCTCAACCTTTTCACTACCTATTTTCCAGGATCCCACAGACTGAAAACAATTCTTAGAGAACTTTTTCCTGTTGTAAACCATTATGACGCTGCCTTATCTCTACTGCCCCATTGCCCTTCTCTTGCACACAGATGACCCACCAACCCTTTGGCGTGCCCCCTTGACAAATTTCCTTATCTTTCCCCAACTTGCAACCACCCCTAATGTAAGACAATCCCGCTTATCAGATCTGCTCCCCTCATTCTCAGGCTAATTATCTCTTCAAAAATGTAATCTATCTTCCGTCATGCTATCAATGCTCATCTTTCTACATAGGCGAATGCATTACCCCCTTGTCCATCTGCATGAACAACCACCATCATTCCTGTAATTCTTTTCACTCTCTTTCTATCCCTTCACACACGAATTCCCACAACCTTTCCTTGAATCAGTGTTTCTCCCTAACCACCCTAGAATCCCTCCCTGATTCAGCAGCCTTTTTAGAGAGAACTTGAAAATCCACATGTATATTTGCATTACGATCTTTTGAATTGCCCAGGCTGAATCAGCACCACTAGATCCTTACTACTTTGCTCCCCTCCTTCCCAGCACGCCCTATGCCATCCCTCACATTCCCTCTACCTTTCAGTCTGACCTGAAGAAGGTCTAAGAGAAGGCCAAAAGTTCAAACTTTATTGAATGTGAGGGTCCTTGAACATATTTTCTATTTATATTTTATTATATTGTGCTGTGCAAGTGTTATATTGCTCTTGTAAGGGCTTCTACACCATTGGTTTATATATCACATGGATATATATATTTATCAATGTATGTGTATATATATATGTATGTAAGCTCTAGTGGTCATCAGAACGTACACCCCCTTCCACCACATCCATGTTGTACACGTCAACAATTTCAGAATGTAAATTTCATTCGCCTTGACCGGGATGATTTTTACACCGAAAGTATTGCATTGAAATGCATATTAGCAGATGATTCAGTCAAAAAGTTGCTGTTGCAGCATCTCTCACAGTTTCTTGGAATCCCTCTCATATTCCTACCCCTTCATTTCCCTAACATTCTTCATTCTAACACAGTCTTCAACATGCCATTGCCAATCTAAATATTCTTCATCCATCTTTCCTGCCTCTTTTTGATTTCTCCCAACAATCCTCTTTCCTATCCTACCATACCGAGCACATTTCCTAGTTTATTTTCTTTTCAGTTCCATAGTCCACCTTTACCATCCTTCTCTATGTGAACATTGTGCTTCTGAGAATACTGGATACCTAAAGATTCATCCTTTGGTTGTAAGACAAAGTCATACAGGCAAGTATAATGACCATCATTACTTTACGGGTATTTAAAATGAGCTTTTCACAAGATTATGACATTTATTGGATCTTACCAAATATAAAATACAACTTTGTGCTTTAAATACATAGGAAAATCACAGCTTTAAGGAACTGCTGCCACATGTCTTCCAGTAATTATTTAACTATTTTTATCAAAAAGAAATTAGCATAATTTTAAAAACCAACCTTATACTTCTGACACAACTTGGAAAAATCTTTTGAACTAGACAAATGAGGCAATACAACATGCAATTCCATAGCAGTCCATGTTCCAACTGTGGCATTTTGAAAGTAACAAGTTGAAATGTTCACAAAAATTCCTCACACCAGTCTGATAAGCACTGGAAACAATCAACTGCTTGTTTGGAATTAGCACCACATATGTCCTTCATCCACTCGACAAATAAATCTTCATTCTTTTTCAACACCAGGAACTGCCCCAATAAAACATAGGCCTGCAATAACAATAGTTACAAAATGAAATATATGGCTGACTCTATGATTATTCCCACGCAGTAACGGTGAAAGAATTCATAAAATATCAATATGTGCTTCTCCTTCCTTAAAGCGGATGAGTTTATAGGATAAGGACAAGCACCTAACCTTTCTAACCATGTTGTATGTAATCTTATACAAAATGGTTAGAAAGATAGCCAAGAGAACAAAAAGAATGTATTTGTACACAGAATTAAAAGGGGGATAACATATTAGGTATAAAGAGATGGAAAAATTAGTGTGGTGTAAGATACAATTCGAAATATGTCGAGGTTACAAAGGAAGGTAGAAATGGGTGCAGGGCACAGAAAGATGAAATCACTATGAGGAAGTAAGAAGGGAAAATCATAGGACACATCAAAATACGGCCAGAAGAAACCTGGGAAATGAGGAAGTGCTAGGTATGGTGGAGGAAGAGGGGGGATTGTTCAGGAAAATGTGACGAAGGAAGGAAAAATAATTGCAGTACATTTTTGGATTGGAGATGGAATACTGCACCCCCTGGTAGAATTGAGAATTTAGGTAGGTGAGGTAGAAAGAGAAAAGGGATAGGCATGCTGGATGGAATGATGGGAAATACAAAATATGTGAAATTGAAAAAATTTATTGCTTATTTAGTTTATAGTTTGTGTTGCCAGGGCATGTATTGTTAGAAAAAACTAAAAAATGCATCAACGCTCGGTCTGTGCTCATCTTAAACCTACCTTTAACGGTAGAATATTAATTACAATGATAGAAATGGTGGATTATTAGTCACTGGCCATATACATTAAGTAATTAATAATATTTCATACATTCAAACCTCTTCGGTAACCTCCCAATATTATTTATACGAAGCAGCTGAAAGGTGTATTTCATTCATGAACTGATTCAGTTTCTGAGATGTAGGTGTGGAGAATTATAGAAAAGGTTAAATAGTTGAAAATGAATACAAAAAAAGAATTGCCAGGCGAGGGGGAAGAGAGGGTGTGCTGGGAATATATTTGGAAGGATAGTTTAGGAACAGAAGTACTGGACTATGAGATAGAAAAGGCATTAAAGGAAATGAGTTACTCAAGAATTTGGGAAATCATTGGTTGTGATACCATTCCCAAAATATATATAAAGCAACACTATGTGAGGGCTATAAGTTTGAATTCGCATTCAGCAGAGGTTTTACTTAGGATCATGAATACGAGGGCGAATAAGAGTGAAAATTAGTCCTTTAATCAATTACCCTACAACAAATTGTGACCCAGAAATATTACCTTATCAAATCCTTGGTTGACCAACCGTTTCCCTAGCACTTCACCAATCCCAGCGACGTCAGTAACTGGTTTATCTCCCATCGGCTCAGCCACGAAATTTTTATGTTTCTGCGATGTTGTTGACATTTTGGCAGAACTGTCACATTGGGGAAAACATTAATATATCATTGCTAATGTAGAGCCATGTACAAGCAGTTGCATTACATGTTTACAAATATAAACTCCAAATGCCAATGTGAGAATTAAAACAAATCATGACTAATCCTTGAGGAATTTACACAATGTAAAACATTCCTGTTTGGAGGTTATGCCATTGAATTTCAAAGCTACATGATTTAGCGAACATAGCTTAGTATATAATGAGCTAACCTTTCAGTCCCAACGCGATGACAGACCACACTCACCAATGAATATTATAAACAAGCCCAACGAACACAATGTGTGCCACCAAATAAAGCGACGAAAAACAATTGAATATCGTAATAAAATTCAAACACACAACCACTACGCGGTAAAGCGTTATCCACATCCGAAAAAAATTCCGAATGTCTAGCGCAAGGTAAGATGCGACATCTATTGGTGTAAAAAGAAGAACGAGCGAAAGTTGTGTAATTCATACCTAGGCGGATTAAATTCAGTTGGTAGACGTTGGGTATTCAGTGAACCTACACTTTTTTTTACTGCCATTGGTGGCGAAATAACGGAACTAATCTACCGTTCTTGAAAACTTCAAGATAAACAGTGACGCAGCGTCACGGATACACCCAAATGTTACCGATAGATTTTCAATGAATGTGTCAAAATTCAATGAGGCGAATTATGAGGTTTCGGTCGTTGAAGATGCATCCAATCCTCATTGTGGAAAAGATGCTCTCACTGATATGTTCGGTTGGTTTATACAAGGAATTTTGGCATGCCTGGCTTTCACCTGTCTAATTCGTGAGTACATCTGCTTTCCATTTTATGTGTTATGGCAATCTGACGACTTTGCCTGTGCCAATAGTTCTTCAATTACCTCAATTTTCGCCATAAACATTCACCTATAGTAATTATAGCCTTATTTTTCGTCCGAAAATTAACATTACCCTCTTGATCATGACTAAGGGAGGTACTCTTGTTTAAACAGTGAAACGCTTCTGTGAACCTCGTTATGAACGGAGACCATGGCTAATTTGGTTTTATGACACCTCTAAACAAGGAATGGGGGCTATGGTTATTCATATGGCAAATGTGTTCCTGGCAAATAAATTCCAAGGTGATCCATGTACCTGGTAAGTGCACCTGGTCCATTACGTTCTGAGTAAAGGAATACTTTTAAGTCATTGGCACTAGAACCTGGAAACCTGCTTGATGATGAAATGTGGTGCATTCGTTATCAAGTCTCTTAGATCATTTGTGCGCATTATATATTCGATAAGCATACATAAAATTGAATAATGGCAAATTAAGGCGAGTCCCTAAATAATTTATTCCTATTCAATATATCATCCCTCATACCCATATTTGGGTTTGACTGAATAGTTACAGGAAGTGACCAGTGTAAGGGTTGATGCTGCTAGGCTTAATGGGAATACATTGGATTACTTAAACACTGACAAAACGTACCATAATAAAGTTTACGCTGGCACCGATGCCTAGCAAGTGGTTACATTTCTACTGAATAATAACTAGAGCTAAAGTACATTCATGGCTACTACTTCGTTTACACATGGTTACTCTCTGTTATACATAGCCTTTCAATTCGCTTTTATTTATTGTGTCAGCAAGTCATCAACCGGATTAATTACTGTTTTTTGCGCCCATAACAGATAGCGAAAATAGTGTATGTTTCAAATGGATTTATTAATAATAATTTTCTTTATTCACAAATATCATTTACCATTAAATATATCAAATATTATCAAAACAATTTAAGTTGTGAATCCAAATTCTTGCATCCATTAACTTGTTTCAGAATATATATATTGTAGTTTCTCTTATTCAAAGTATTATTTGAATTATCTTGTATTTATTGTAGAAGAATTTGGAATTATTTGAACTGCAAGTAGAGAAATGGGCATATTAATTTCAATGTAGGTAATTTGTGTGGCCGATTTTCCTTAAAATGAGAACAGATTTTCCTAGTGGTGCCCAAACAGTCAAATATGACCATTATTTCAATTCTGTCTGAAACTAAAATGTATAAATGTTATCAATATTTATTTACGTGTAACTGTTCATACATGATCCATTCCACTATTTTTCAACCAAAACTTTTAAACACCTGTGCCAACTGTGTTCAAGTGGTTTATAATTTTCTGCTTGCAGTATTTTTTAGTCTAAAACTTATTTTATTCAATTCATTAAGATGCTTTTTAGATTTGTGTATAATGTGCTAATTATAGGTTATCAATCATATTGCAGGTATATCATTAGCTTTCTTCTAGATTCATCCATTGGACTACTGATATTGTACATAGGGATAAGATTTTCTCAATATTTAGCCAAAGTGAAGCGATGGGATGCTATAAACTTCGGAGAATATGGTGAGTTTTTATTTAATCTATATATGCTGGTGGTTATTGTTCTGAGCTTTTAAATTCAATGCATCTGTACATTAATTCTCAAAATAGATTTTAATAAGCAGTATTAGAATGACTAAATGGAGATCAAGTTTAGTCAAGCTCAATAATAGATTCTTCATTCAAACATTCTGGATACAAATGTTTGAAATACCATGGTCTCTGCTAGTCTTTTAAATTGGTAATACAATGTCATGGTCCGTGGCATTGTAAGCACCCTGTGACAGTTGAGATCTTCCCCTGTCTTAATTGGCTCTCTCTTTGGTACTCTTGTTAGTGTGATATTATGCCTCTGGATTTTCCTTAATGGATTGAGTCACCAGAATTGTGGCAAAGTACTTCTATTTTGAAAAAAGGGATTGTTTCTTCTCAGGTGGTGGAAGATATTTAGATAAACCAAAAATCCATATAGAGAGTATTTATCAAATAAATTCATTTCCGCTAAGTGACCGTATAATGCAAAATAAGGGACATTTTCAGTTGTAAGGTATAATTTAAAAGTTGATGTGTAGAGTGATTTCTTTTGAGAAACTTAGTAAACTGTAGAGAGAGGTCTTGATGGTGTAACATTCACTGAAGTGATCTCACTGCACAGTAGTTATTGTTGAAGGATTCTGCATTCTCGGGTTTCACCGCATCGTTGTTTGATGCTGACAACAGTTTTGCTGAAGTTGCATTTGGCGTCTTCAGGTCGAAGACCTGATCTTCATCTTCGACCTGAAGATGAAGATCAGGTCAGATCATTCTATACCAATGGGTCAAAGTCAGGATCCATGTGTGCCTGTGCAGTAGTTTCCTGCTACCATGGAGTCTTAAGGGAAAAACCGATTATGTTTTGCAGTGTTTTCAACAGCTAAACTTTCAGCAATCAGGATAGCCCTAAATGAAATAAATGGAAATAATGGGTTCTTCCTCATCTGTTCAGGCTAGTTAAGCACTTTAGAATCCATATTGGTCTTCTCACCAATGCACCCGATAGTTCAGGATATCCATTATACCCTCCTATCCCTTTCTCTGAAGACATAAGAGGGTGTAATGGATATCCTGAACTATCGGTATAATACCCTCACACACTCTTACCTCTTCACAGAGGGAAAAGCGTAACCTTGCTGCAATGATTGTAACCTGCCCCTGATGGTGAAACATATTCTTATGGGACAAATTTAGTTGTGGTGTCTTTATTTTCAATGCTTTTTTTAATATTTATGTATTTATTGAAATTGGACTTAGGTTTTAAACATTTTCACAGTGGTACAAAATGACCACAGCAGTCGATGCACCCTAAAAACACCAAATACTACTTACTGTCTCTACTTTACGCTCTATGTCCTGTCAGGATTATTTTCTTTTTTATTTGATTGCGTTTGTTGAATGCTGGTTCCGTTAACTTTGGTTGCAGTGATGGAGTAATTCAGTAGATGAGGGCATGAGCAACTGTGAAACTATTTTCTAAAATAAAAGTAAGGATTTTGCAATATTTTGATACATTCAGAAAATACTTTCACTGTGTTACAATTGGAGAAAGTGAAACATAATTTACTGGTGATGTTGGTTCACTGAAAATCTTGTCTGAGCAGTTCTCTTTCCTTACATTTTATGCATTAATAACTAATTTACAACATGTATGTGTGAAATTTCTTCCAGGGAAACCACCGAGCATCAATGCGTGGCTAGCGCAGTGCTGCCTCTATGTGCTGCTCATGCTCATTGTTAAGGTGGTTGTCACGCTGCTGATTCGTCTTGACTTCTGGGACAGCGTCCGAGATTTTATCCTCTCCCCCATACAGAACCCAAGAGTGGAATTAGCTGTGGTGGTCCTCATCATTCCATTCTTTGTTAATGTAAGCTTTTTTGTTCCATCCATACATCTTGGTTTTGCCATCTTTTACATTTGTCTTCTTAACTAAAGAATTATTCTCAACTACCAAATCCAAAGAAACTGGGAAACAACATAAAAGTTATCTTAAGAGTCACTTGCTGATGTAGATGCAAATGTAAGTAATTCACAGTCTTACAAAGAATTGCCTTCAGTGGGATTTTAATCCAGATTTCTCTATTTCTAGCCTTTTACTGTTGACAATTGAGCTGCCAAGGCATCCTCTTACCTAGCCAATTTATAAGGGCTTGGGAGGAGTAAGTTAATCTCATTAATTGCCATGTATACTATGTTATGAGATTTATCATAAGAAATATTGTGATAATGCATTTGCTGCAATCCATCAGAACATCTTATTTCTTTAGAGTCCTTTTTAATCCACAGGGTAAGAGGCTGCCTCTATAGTGTAACATACAAAGCACTTGGTCAGATGCTGAGGGACCAGAATCTAGTTTGAAATTTAATAATGGCAATTGATTTTTAAACTGTGGATTTCTTGCATTTGAGTTTAATTGCCAAGCCTGTAGAAAAGGTTTTGGTGGCTTCTCATTCAATGAAATGAACAGTCTTTGATTCTTCTAACTACAGATATTAACGAAACAATGCAACAATTTGTTTCATTGGAGAATGAATTAATTTTCTCTCTATTTTTTGAGACAGAGGAGAGCAAATTTATCAATTTGATTTTTACTACCATTCCAGAATAGAATGTTCTAGCTTAAGTATGAATTTCATACCAGAAGTCTTCATTTTATTGAAAAGTTGCATTCGAGGGTGTGATTTTTGTGGGAAAAACTTTTAATTTTACTGTATTTATAGATTATATAGCAATAGCATGCATGCCAATAAATAAAATAAAACAATGAATAAATCTTAATTTTATGTGCAAAAGATTAGTGAATAGTTTGCTTTTGTTCTCTTCCATTTACTATCAAGGCACATACTTTTTTCCTGTTGAGAGTGTTGGCAAGTCCACAAGTAACAGGAGAGGACAGATTTTACCTAATTTCATTGAGGATTTTAACCTCTTCTCATTAAATAGTGGAAAAAAATGTGTTTTATCAGTTTTTATGGAGTATTCTCGGCATTAGCTCTCTGTATATCCTCAAGAAGTCTAGTTTTAAATTTGAAGTTGTCAACTCATCATGATCTTTGTGGGAGTGATCACTTTCCAATTTTACTTGCCAGAGGAGACATTTCACCTTACGTTTTCAAAATTCCAGAAAACTGGCTTATCAGCCGTGCCAACTGGGCATTATTCAAGCAAGATTTTACTCTTTAAGTACGATGCTGTTTTCGAATGATTGTGCAACGTCGTGAGGCTAACATCATCACTCATAACTGCAGCTACTGCAAGTTTTCCTTGGTCCTCTGGTAATCTTGCTCGAGCACCTGTGTCTTGGCGGAATGAGGAATGCTACAAGGTGATGAGGCTTCAGATGAGGAAAAGGGCATTGAGTATTTTTAAGAAATACCCAACAGCAACAAACCTGGCCTCTTTTCAAAGGCCGAGAGCACGAGCTTGAAAGGTCGTGAAGCAAGCCAAGAAGGCTTCCTGGATTGTTTACGTCTCTAATATCAATCATAGAACCCCCCCTCACCCAAGTCTGGGACTAAGTTAAGTTAATCTCCTGGTCCAAGGGCTCATTCGTCATCTCATCATTGCTCATAGCTGGCCAGGTGGTAACATGACCCTCAGATCCTGGCCAAAGTCTGTTGTGATACCCATTCCAAAGGGGTGAATATAAGAGGAGACCTGGGATCAAGCCTGGGAGATGGATCTGAGGTTTTAAGCCACGTTTTAATGTTTTTGATGGAAACTGACCATTTATGTAGCAAATGAGAACAGCATCTGTGAGGCTGTTTTTATTGTCAATATACTTATTTTTTATTGCATTTTGTTGATCTATTTATTACATACGAGGTGTGTTCAAAAAGTAAGGTGACTTTATATTTTTATGAAAAAATATTTATTTATTCTTTAATATTCAAGTTGTCCCCATCAAAGTAATCCCCTCCAAATATAATACACTTGTGCCAATGCTTTTTCCAATCCTCGAAGTACATCTGATAAACAATTTTTGGAAAAGCCTTGAACTGTTCCAGCAATGCTGCCTTTATTTCCTCAATCATTGCAAATCTCAATCCTTTCATAGGTCACTTCAGTTTTGGAAACAGGAAAAAGTCACAGGGGGCTAAATCGGGTGATAACGGTGCCTGAGGCATGATTGTGGTGTTGATTTTGGCCAAAAAATCTCTCACAAGCAATGATGAGTGAGCAGGTGCATTATCGCAAAAGCCATGAATTGTTTTTCCACAATTCCGGACCTTTTTTTTGTATTGCTTCTCACAAACGGTGCATAACTTCAAGGTCATACCTATTGACTAAAACTTTATAATCCTTATTGACTGTACAAACCCTCTAGGAAGAATTCCTAATGTACTATACCGTGGTAATTGAAGAAAACAGTGAGCAAAACCTTGACATTTGATTGAAATTGGCATGCGTTTTTCGGTCTCAGTTCTCCTGGGTTCTTCCATTGGGATGATTGGGCTTTGGTTTCTATGTCATAACCTTATACCCATGATTCGTCACCAGTTTTGATCATCTGGAGCAAATCAGGGTCATGATTGGTATCATTCAACAGCTCCTGAGGGAAGCTCATGCGATGGTTCTTTTGGTCAAAATTAAGCGGTTTTGGAATGAACTTTGCTCCCCACACATCCAAAAAAATTGCATAGCGTAAGTACTGTCCTGATATGTCAATATCCTCAGCAACTTCTCTAATAGCAATTCGATGATCTTTTAAAATAATTTTCTTAATTGCTTGAACTTTTTGTCTGTTGTTGACATGCTGGGGTATCCAGAGCGAGGTTCGTCATTGGCATTTTCTTGACCATCTTGGAAGAGCTTGTACCACTAATAAACTTTTTTTTTACTCAGAGCAGACTCAATGTTTGTCACTGTCAGCATTTCAAGTGTTTTGGAGCACTAATTCCATTTTTTAAACAAAATATGATGCAAATTCTTTGATCCATTTTTTTACAGCAGAAAATCACCAAGCACACCAAATCACGTCAAACATTTATAATAATAATAATAATAATTTTTATTTGTCCAGAGACCATCATACAAAAAAATTGTACACATAGTATAGGACACGTCAATATATACAATAATACACAATGTAAATACATATGCCTATTCTAAGTTTCATGTTCCATGAAATTCCTAATAGAATAGAACAAATTCCTTTGAAGAAAAGCTCTCAATTTTCTTTTAAATAGATAAATGTTTGTGCTGGATTTCAGGTCCTCGTTTAGCTTATTAAACATAAGGAGACCCATAGATTTAGGGCCTAGTGCGGTGGTTCTAGTTCTTACGTAAGTTCGGTGCAGATCATTTTTAGACCTGGTCCCATAGTGGTGAATACCACAATTTGTATCATACATTGAAAGGTTTACAAAGGTGTACACCAGTAATACATAGATATAAATACATGGCAAAGGTAGAATGTTCAATTTATGGAATAATGGACGACAAGGAGTATTATGCTCTGCTTTGACAATTAGCCGTACGGCTCGCTTTTGAATTTTAAATATTGTGTCTGCAAGCGGAGAAGAACCCCAGAAAAGGATACTATATACTATACAGGAGTAGATATTTGCATAATATATTGACATGAGGACATCCATTGTTACGGTAAACCTGATGCTTCTAATAAGGAAGCAAATGGTATTCAGTTTTTTGCCCAGGTGACATATATGCTCCCACCAGGACAACCGCCCGTCTAGAACTATTCCTAGGAATTTTGCGCTTGGGGAATTAGTTTTCCACTTGATTCAATTGCAAAAGTGGCCATGTTTTTGTTTTTATTAGCAAAGTAAAGTAGTTGGGACTTTTCCACATTTAAATTCAGCTGATTCCTGCTACACCATGAGTTCAGATGTTGAACGGTTTGTTTAGCATTGTTTGTTAAACTTTGGACTGTAGAGGCAGTGAGTATGATACTGGTATCGTCTGCAAATAGGAGTGGATCATCCCTTTCGTTGGTTCTTATATTCTCAGGTAAGTCATTAATGTAGAGGAGAAACAGGATAGGACCCAGAACTGAACCCTGTGGGACACCTTGGCATACAACTTTACCAGGAGAGATGAATTTTTTTCCATCATTGAGCAAAACCACGTGCTGCTGACGGCCCTGAAGATATGAGACTAACCAGTCATGTGCATTGCCCCTAATGCCATATTTATGCATTTTTTGCAATAGTAAATTGTGATTTACTGAGCCAAATGCGTCAGAAAAATCAAAGAACATTCCTACAGATTCTAACTTGCAATCAAGAGCTGTCAATATATTATCAATTGCCTGATAAGTAGCAGATTTGGTGGACCTATTCTGCCGAAAACCATGCTGAAATTTTGACAGAATCTTCTCAGATTCAACATATGGGATGAGGCGATTGAGAAACACTTTCTCAAATATTTTGCTAAACTGATTTAGGAGAGATATTGGGCGATAAGAATTCATTTCGTGGGGGCTACTTTTCTTTTTATAGAGTGGGATAACTTTTGCAACTTTCAAAGGAGGTGGGAATATTCCTTGCAGCAGGGATTCATTTATAATATGTAATAGAGGTGTCCTGATCAGATGAAATGAGCATTTAAGAACTGGGCTGGGAATCTCATCCAATCCTGAACTAAATTTATTTCGTAGATTCTGAAAAATATTTTTCAATTCTATGTCTGTGCAGGGGTAAAGAAATAAGGATTTGCAAGAGCTGGTAAAGCTTGGCTCCAATTTATATTTGTCAATAACAAACTAAATATGCTACATTTTTGCAACTGTAAGAAAAGGTAAGGAATATGTGTCCCAACACAAAAAAATTAAAAAATCGAAACATTACCTAACTTTTTGAACACACCTCCAATTTATTATTTAAAAAACGTTTAATCTATAATGCCGTTTATTGTATTGTAAGCATTATTTGCTTAAATTAATTGACAGTGATGCAAAATGACCTTAGCTGTCAACACACCCTTTAACCTGTAAACTAACTTGAGGTACATAGCTATCTCCTAGAGAATTAACTCGTGTAACCAGTTTGTCCTCCTGAAGGAATCCCTTTTCTATGTCACTAATTTGAATCCTGGAAAAAGTTGAAAGTTCAGTTGATCACTCCCTTCCTCATGCCTACCATCAAACTTAAGTGATCATTATCACCGTCATTTGCTCTTTCACTTAGCAAAACACTTTATTAGTACCATTCTGGAATCTTTGGAAAAAGTGTAAATTGTGGGTAATGAAGATAAGGCCTCTTTTTCTTGAAAGTTCACTCTAGTGTGGGTAAAAATAGGAATAAACAAAACATAGCAAACATTAAGAGCAAGGTCTGTAATTGATTTCCTTAACCAGTTCCTTAGTGGAAAATCAATATTTTTTCACATTGTGTTTACATTGCTGTTTGTGTATATTTCTTATGAAGTATGATGAATTGACTTCAACGTGCATAAGTAATTTATCTACAGCCATCATTATAACTTGCACAAACTTATTCAAATTTTTAAAATTCCCCTACGTAAAGATTAATTTTTGAAACTGCAGTTAGTATTTTAGAAAACAAGTTAAAATGTTTAAAGATCTTGGTGACAGAATTCACTTTCAAATAGTATTATTATTATTATAGGTAATCTACTGGTTAATGTAGGTTTTGGATGGACAGGGCTACAAAATAGTGCAATGATAATCCCCCTTCCTCTCCTGCTGAACAGAACCTGACCACCAACTTTACATTAAGCCCTCTTCAATTCAGCATACTTCTTCCTCCCTTCATTCCATCCAACATGCCAATCCTATTCCTACCCCTTCCTTGTTTGCCCAACATTCTCCACTCCATCAGTCTTCAACATCCCATTACCAATCAAAAGGCTCTGCATCAATCTTTCCTGCCTCTTTTTGATTTATCCCAACAATCCTCTCTCCTCCCCCACAATACCTAGCCATTCCTCATGTGTTTTCCTTTCAGTTCACTTTACCTTTTCCGTCCTTCTCCACACCCACATTTCCAAAGAATCAAATCTACGCCTATCATCCTGCTTCAATGACCATGTTTCCACGCTGTACATAACCATGCTCCTTATCAAAGTTTTAATCAGCCTCTTCTTGACATCCTTACTAAATGTCCCTGTCATTAATTCCCTCCTTGTTAAAGCTTCTTTGCCTTACACATTTCTTCTACCTATTTCCCTGCTACTTTGACCATTTTGGATGAAAACACTCCTGTTCCACCTGCTTAAGTTTATAATAATAGTATTATACATTCACCTTAATGATCTGCTATTGTAAAATATGTGTGGTCAGAGTCATTGTATGGAATTCAATGCTTGTACAATGTGTATTGCATTATTTTCCTGCCTTCATGTGCCATTCCAAAGCATATGTCAGTCAGGAGCTCAACTCATCTACAAATTTCTGCCATTGGCAACTGCTTTTGTAACATGCAGCCATTTTCAAATTCTTAATACTAGCAGTTCACATTACTACCATTAGATGCACTGTTTATTTGTGTCATTGAGGGAATCTCTTTGAAATATAGTTACAAAACGAAGTTGCACAGTATCCCAACTAGCTTGGAAGCCCATTAGACTGCCATATCTCCTTTTCTGTGTTACTGCCAAAATATTTTCATACTAAAAAGTGTTAACTTATTATTATTCATTTATTATTTATTACTTATTATTGATTTATTAGCTTGAAAATATTTTTTTAGAAAGACAGAAAAGGGGACGTGGTAGTCCAATGGCTAGATTTATGGACTACTGGCTGGAGGGTGTAAGGATGCCTCTGGGCACCCTCACCTTCACTCTAACTGATTTTCTTGGCGACAGATCTTCCTTGGAAATCATGGCTGGCCCAGAGAAAGAATTTGGCTCCCTTATTACCGTCATAATGCGTACATTTCTCATACCCAAAGGTACTATCACCTATCAAACAGACCTATGATTGTGGTTATTGCAGAAAAAGATGTTATTAATGGGAACTTTAAAAATAAAATCATCTGTTACCAGGGTAACTTACATCTGAGTATTAGGAAAGTTTGAAGGAACTAGAAAAAATTTTTGGGCATGAAAATTTTGATGTAGTAAGTGGGGAAACAAATTCTAATGGCAGAAGTAAGGGGTTTCTCTTTTATTTTGAAGAGAGTCATTAGATACTAGGGCAATGAGATGATGATATTAAATTATTCTTTGTCTCATTTTCCTGGATGTGATTGTATAATAATTTTCAGTCATTAATTGGAGATTCAAGGATAGAAGTTCCTTGAAGTATTTTTACCATACTCTTCTCACTCCAGGCTCTAATGTTTTGGGTGACGGACAACTTCCTGATGCGACGTCGTGGGTTGTCAGGCTGGGGTGGCAGCGGAGGAGGGGGTACCATGGCCAATGGGGGTGGTTGGAAGCACGGTCGCCGTCGCCTCCCCGTGGCATGCAGTCATGGGGCCCACAAGAAGAGGTCAACTCTCCTTGTGCGGCTAAGGGGTGAAGCAGTGTCCCTGTTCCACAAGGGGGGTGGAAGTCCAGTGCGTGTGGGCTCCCAGCGCCGCAAAGGGTCACTGAGCGATCATGAGGAGGAGGATGAGGAACTTCTGGGGGCGGCTGAGGACCTCCATCATGGAGTGGATGCCCTGGAGGAGGAGTTTGGGGGAGGGGAGGTGCCATGCGGTCCCCTCTCAACTGCCTCCTCACCCACCCCCTCACCCACACCCTCCTGAGGCCCATGTCATGACCAAAGATTACCCCACCCTGCCCTGTCCCTCTCTGAGATACACGGTCTCGCCCCCTCCTTATTCCCCCCTCCCAAATTCTTAGATCAAACTCTGATCATTGTCCCTAAGCTTTCGGTTTCATCACTCTCTCTTTTTCTCTCTCATTCCTATTAAGAGCCTCCCCAAAAGATTTATCGTTTAAGACAATAATGCAGGTCCCATTTGCCTCTCTTTGCTGTGTGTGATTACTTCATTGTCGGCTGTGTTAGAGGTGGCACTAAGTGACTAAAAGTTAACTTGGAATAACTTAACATCATCTGTATTCCTGAAGCAATAGGTTTGGCATGTATCATTGGAGCCACCTCCAATGTGCCAAAGGTACCAGAGTCATAGGGAGGGCTCAAATTCATGACCATAGGCATAATAAATTATTTATGGCACTAACAAGAGTGGTATTGTCACATGTGTTTAGACATTAGATTGGAATAATGAGTGCCCCCAATGATAAAATGTCATTGTCATGAATGGTGCTTAAAGGTAGGAAGTGAAGAAAACTTGCAGGTGTGGTTTTGGTAAATGTACAGCTTTCGCATATCTTTTAAAGTCACACATGATATGTGACGAGAACTTGCGTCCATACTCAACTGCATTCAATCTGTCCCAAATTTTATAATTTTTTATTGTCTAATGATTGAATGCAGGGAGCCATTTTATTATGGAGCTACTACTATCATTTAAGACTGGTTACAGAGCTATTAGTATGCATATGCTACATGTATAAACCAAAGGCTGCTGAGATTTTGTTGTCTGTGCTATTTAAGTGTGGATTCAATGGAAGTAGGGAAAGATATTAACCAAAGTTTGCATCAGTGATAATGCTCTCTCATGTCTGGGTATCATGTCAAGGTTGAAGGAAAGGCATGTGGCCGGCGTGCATGAAATTACAGCATAGTATTATTATTTTGGGCCAGTTTCCATCTCCCTCATCAGGACTCCCAGCGGGCCATTTTTTAATGCCTGTCATATATTTACATACTTAATTATTTCACACTACGCCAATAAAAGTAAGTAATGTAACTGCATATTTTTGTCTATTTTGGTAATGGTTGGTCATATTTGTACAAAGGTTATGATTATTTTCATATTAAGCCATGAAAGGTCAGTAATTTATCTATTAGTGTCATTCAAAGCAATAAATTTGATTTTCTGCCTGTTAGGTCCTTTGGTCTAGTTTCTAAAAGATAAGTCAGCTTATTCAGGCCTCGGAGAAAGTTTCTTCTCTTCATTTTGATCTCTTTTTCCAACCTTTTTTTCAAAAGTTCCTTTATTTCCTGAAATCATCTTCAAAACTTCCTTTTTTTTATTTTATTTTACAGATTACCTGCTCTGTTGAGAAGGTAGTTAGGTTTTTCAGACAGTAATTCCCATAGAACTGGCCATTCTTGCGCTTGTGCTTGCTTCATCTTCCCATAAATATGGCAATGGGCAAAGGATACATTTTATAAACTGACGAGGTATTTCAGATAATCCAGTTACAAATTGGATAGTAAATCTTGTACTGAGTCATTGGAATTTAGTCTTTTCTTTTACTGGATGTATCCTCAAGGGTTTTGCTGAAAATGTGAAAACAGCATTAATTGTGATCTGTGATGGCTGTGTTGTGAATGGGTGGTAAAAAGAATAGTGGAATGGAATAACTGTGAATGCCAGAGGCTCTTCAAAGGGAGTACAACATTGTGCTTTTGACTGTGGCAATAGCATAATAGTCTAGTCCATGAGATTTATATCTTGCACCCTTTGTTAAATAAATTTCTCTGCTGGTTCTTGATGTCAACCACTTCAATAATCATGATTCTGTTGTAGGCTCTTCTCTTGTAAGAATTCTAGTCTCTGTTGAATTTGTGCCATGTTCTACTGAATATTTTTCTATTTCGGAGTACTCAGTGAATATAGGTTGCAAAGAAACAGAATCCATTCTATATTTATTTGAAGCTGTTGCAAAAGGTACAGTATCTTTTGAAATGATAGCCATTTTTATGGCTACATGATGATGAAATGATAGTTTGGCAGCAAATAATAGCAACAGAAAATTGTCTAGACATGGGGTCCACCAATATTTTTTCTAATCGTGTTATAAAGAATTTAATTTATTTTGAAATTTTGTTTTGCCTAAGTTTTTTTCTTATTGCATGAACTATGAAGGAAATTATATGGATGTTCATCACTAATTTTCAAGGCCATTACACTGATGGGTATGTAGGCTGCTCATTTTTCAAATCATGATCAATAAATTCTGAAAAATTCTGCTCATGAGTTCTGAAGGCTGTTATACAAAAGGAATGATGTTTCTAGCATTTGTGTATGAATTATATGGAATAGTAATTTTTGTTATTTTATATTTAAAACATAATGAGGAAACTTAATTTAAAATTTCACTGTCCAAATAATATTCTCTTTTAACTTACATTATATCTATCTGATCTCACATAGAAAGGTAATCAGGAACAGACGAAGTAAAATGAATAGTGAAGTGATAAAGTCTTCTTGCAGCTGAAAGAAATGTAAGCGGAGAATATAGGTATTGGAGTGGAGCACTGATGAAACATCACCCTGCCAATAGTGGCCATCAAGAAGTGATGCTCGTTGTAGTTTTGCAAACTAAAGAAACACCTCCGAAAAGGTCATTTTTTGTACTAATTTTTAATTTTTTGCGAAATATTTTAAAGTTCAGTGACAGCCTTTAAAGTTTCTTACATAGTTGCATGATGGTTGATACCTTCCTGCTATTGTAAATGGTTTAGATTCAGCATATATCCTTCTGTTAATTTTCATTAGTTTTTTTTTCAAATTCACTATTTCTAGTGCAGTGAATATGCATGGATCTGATGATTTCACCCAGTCCAGTATCTCCACTCCCCTCCCACCACTTAAGCAGCTCCTAGTTGACCACCCGTAATGCCAAGTCTCCAGCAGCCATTATGATGAACAATGTTTGGTCAGGAAATTCGAGAAAGTTGAGGCACAGTCGGATCTTTCTCGTTAATTTGGAGCATTCTTATGTTTTTAATATATATCATTATGCAATTCTATTATTATTCTGCCAAAAATTGGTCCTTATATATAGCAGCTTTTATGATCATGAAACAGTGTAGTGTAGTGAATTTCAGAAAATATATATTTTTTTGCTAAATAATCATTGAAATCAAAAGCCGTGTTTCAAAATAATTGAAAAAAAAACAAGGCTGGGAAATTACCAATCCTGGCCTAAGAATGTTTTTATAATTTACATCAAAATTCTCTTCTGTATAGGGGTGGTCTATTTAAGTGTCTTATGGTGGGTTTTCATATCTCCTAGCCCTTTTCTGTATTTCACTCTGTGTGTGTTTTCAGTTCACTTTTCTTTTCCGAGGCCTGATTGCACTGACCAGTGATATGTTATCAGTACATGTAAAATCATCATAAATGTGTATCCAGCCAATGTGGTGCACCATTCACTTCTAATAATTTCCTAAGTGGATGGTTGAATTGCAGGTTGTATATACTTGTAGGATTTTTCATAATTTACTCTATACATTTTATCATTCATGAAGACATTTGAAAGTCATTTTCTCCTGTGATATGACCCGCTGGGACCATTGCCTCCATTGCATTTGTGAATATTTGCATCATAGTACTTGGTTGATTCCCTTTATTTTTTGCATATGTACTATTACAGAATATATTTTGAAGTGGCAACGAAGTAATGGAGGTAAATATTTGTTAGTTTCCGCTTACTTATAGAATATTTGATATTAATGTTTATGTGCAAAGGATATAGAAGGGAAAACAAATTGTTACCTTTTGGATATCAAACTCGAATGTTTTCAACATGGATGAGGTGAAATAATTGAATGTTTTTATATTGAAATGAAGTAAAATTTCCATAAACTATATAATCAATAACTCTATTGTCTGGAGATAATTTATGAGATCCTTAATATGAAAATGTATATGACATAATATCATGGTATTTATCAGAAGCTAATAATTGGAATCGTATTTTCATGAGAGATTTCAAATGGCAATGTCCTCAAACACATCCATGTGTGTATCAGATTAAAGAAATATATGTTTAGGGTTGCAGCTATTTATTATTTATTTTAATGGTGAATCAAACTGTGAAAGCTTTAACTGGAAGAAGTTTCATGAAGTGAGTGTTTATGTAAATAATGCTATTTCATATGAAAAGTAAAGAGCTTTTACAGCTAATTGACGGCTTACTGTCATTATTATTATTATCATCGGTAATCTACGAATGAAGGTAGGTTTTGGATGGGCACAAGCTACCTAAGGATACAATTATAATTTCCTTGCTTCTCCTAACAAAAAACAATCTAACATCCTACACCACAATGAGCCCCTCATAAACTCTGTATACTTCTTTCAATTTGCCCCAACTATTACTTTAGCATAGAATCTCTGAGATTAATCCTTAAAAATCTCTACCCCAACCTCAAGAATCACAATCCCACAACTAACCCTTTTCCCAAATGTCCCCCTCTGTCACATCAAGCCTGTGAAATCTCCTCAAATCAACCAATTCACTTATAAATCCCCACCCATCCCAAATCTACTCCCATGCAATAAGCCAAGATGTAAAATGTGTCCTATTTAAACTCATTATATACATATATCATATATATATAAATATATATAAATATATATATATGTGTGTATATATATGTGTGTGTGTGTGTGTGTGTGTACACACATACCCAAGCTATGTGATTTTTCAGGTACCAGGTCTTCCTGGGAAACCATAACCGGCACAGAGAAAGGAACTGGCCCCCCTACCCTGATGTGTAAATTTCACACACCATTAGTGTGTACTAGGCTTAGTACTGGGTGAACTCTACCATCACCTACCAAACCGACCTTCGGGTTTATTACTGTGTTTATGGTTTTATATACACATATATATACATATACATATTTTACTCATATCCCATCCTTCTCACACCCTATTTTTAATTCTTTCTGACTCATCCCATATTACTGCAGCTCCAGCAATGTAGCCTCTCCTGAAGTTCCAACTAAACCCTGCCTTCTACATTAGTTCACAGAATCAATTATCACTGTACTTCCTGCAAACATTCTTCATTGTATTTTTGAAAAAGATTATCCAAAATGAAAACAACTTGCTTCAGTATTTCAGTGGTCCCAGCTGCATTAATGAGGAGTCTCCTCGTCCCTGATGAAGGTGGCTAGAAACAGAAGTTTCACTTTTACCTGCTTAATTACTGGATTAAAGGTAAAGATAAGAAACTGACACGAACTGTGAAGAACAGGATTATTATTTATTTCTTAAACTATAGCTCTTCTAATTTATTAATATATGATGAATGAAAATAACAAAGAAACATTAAACATCTTGGATGTATAAAATATGTGATAGTAATTTATTTTCTCCTTCCTAATTGGAGCATAAAATTAGTTACAGCTTCATCATATTGTACAAATTAAAAAAAATAGGGTGAAAGGAACAATGCCATGAAAATATACTTTACAGGTACCTATGGACCCTACAAATAAATAATGTAATGTGTTAAGGTCTGAATGCTGAAAGAAGATATTGTAAACATTAGAAATAATGAAGATGGCCGAGTCATTTCTTTTTTATCAGCAACCATTATGATAAATATGATTCTCTCCCAAAAATGTAAAGACGTCTGATATTTTCAAAATTTGGAATTTCTTCTGCCTACTGATATAATGCGCTTGGTTTTCAATTTTTTGCAGTCCATCAAGCATTTGCTCGTACAAATTACTACCTGTTAAGTGATATCTTGTGGTATGAATATCCCACATTGTGTTTTGGTATGAAGGAGAGAAACCTCTTCATCCTCTGTGTTCTCTTTATCATCACCATCATCCAGGTATTTATGAAAAATATCATCAAAACTCTGTAGTCTCAACACAAGACTCTTATTGGACCAACTCCAAGATTGTATAAGTTGCCTGAAAAAGGTTCCAATCATTGTCTAAAATATCATCGTCATCATGAGTAACTTCCGCTGGAATTTCTCCATCACAATCGACATAAAATCCTGCATTCCTAAAGCAGTTACATATTTTAGATTCCATATCTTGTTTAAATGCTTACAGGTCGCAGTAGTCGAGGGGGTAGAGCGTTGGACTGCTGACCGGAGGGGCCTGGGTTCGATTCCCGGGCAAGGCACTCTGGGCACTTGCAGCTCCACCCAAGCTTTGTGATTTTTCGGGTACCAGATCTTCCTGGGAAACCATAACTAGCACAGGGAAAGGAACTGGCCCCCCTACCCTGATGTGTGAATTTCACATGCCTTCGGGCTTAGTACTGGGTGAACCCTACCATCACCTACCAAACCGACCTTCGGGTTGATTACTGTGTTGATGGTTTTTTTTATCTTGCTTACAAGCCATAAGTGTATAATGTAATATATCCAGCACACTCAATTTGACTGCCTTAATATTTCTAACAAAATCGTGCAGGGAGATCAATTTCTGTGTAATCATTCTTCGATAAAGCACCCAAAATGTCCTAAATCCATTATACCTAAATCCAACAGTTGGAGCTTACTAATACAGTTTGCAGGAAATTACATTGCAACCATACTTTTCTCCTGAGTGTGCATTCAATAAATGGGCTGGATACTGATCAATAAACAGCAGAATTTTCCTGGTTTTTAGCGTCATTGGCATGAAACTGATCTTTAAATATTTCTGAGGTCACCTATTCTTTGGAATATGCTGTGAATCTAGTGGGCAATGTTTTTACATGTTTGAAGCACCTAAGACTGATTTACTAGCCACTAGTGGCTGAAGCTTCTTATTTCCATCTGCATTTGTGATTATTGAGTCAGTAAAAGACCCTGTCCCATCTGCATTGAAATCATCTTTTGGGCAATATAACCTAACCTATAAGCACTCACAAACCACTCATTCAGTAATCCTTTTAATTGTTCATACTTGGAATCCTCTGCATATTTTCCCTTTTAGGCAAATGTCTGCAATGGTTTGTATGTTTCAAGTTTCAGAATGCAATCACTGTTTTGCACTATTGTATTTAATGTGGAGGCCGAAAATCTTGGATGTTTTGCCTGATCAATATGGGTTCCATCGTGAGAATCTACTTGTCAAAAAATTTTTATTTTGTCCTCAAATGAGTTTTTTCTTTTGCCTCATCTTTCCATTGTCAAGCAGGATGAAATTTAAGCTCCTGAGTAAATGAGGAAAACGAAATACATGAAAATCTTAGCTCCCTCACCATTTGACCAGTGCAAACAGTTATCCAGCGTCAAGATTTTATGAAGAAAGTAAAATTATTTTTGATTGAGTGTTATTGTGATGTAATAAAGCAAATGACAATATTATTCAGGAGCCCACCAGTGTTATAACTGTTGCGTCAAGGTGGTGCAAATGATCTCGTTTGTCAGTCACCAGTTCTTGCATTTGTCATGCTTTATCAGGTTTTGGTCAGCAGTTATTTTCAATCCTCATGGTTTCAACTTATGTGTGAAATAAATATTCTCCTGCAGGTGTTCTTATAATGTGTGAATTACGTAGCTAACTCTTAGTGGCATAATACAAGGGTAATCCCTAAAGTATCCGACCCAACAAAGAAAAATTTTGGAAGAAGATGTATTTATTTTTCAACATAATCTTCTTTCAGCTCTATACACTTTTCCCAGCAAATTTCAATAATTTCGATACCGTTTTTATAACAAGAACTGTCTTGCTTCTCAAAACAGCTGTTAAGTGCCTACATCACTTCTTCATAGTTGGAAAATCTTTGTCCACCGAGCCATTTTTTCAAGTTTGCGAACAGATATCAATCTGAGGAGGCTAAATCTGGCGAATAGGGTGCATGACGTAGTAATTCAAACTTTCATTCATGAATTTTGACCATTGCAATAACAGCTTATTGAGCTGGTGCATTGTCTTGATGAAACAACACTTTCTTCTTAGCCAAACGCGGTCGCTTTTGCTTAATTTCTTCGCTCAAACATTGCAATAAGTTCGCATATTACTCGCTGTTAAGAGTTTTTCATTTTTCAAAATAGTCAATGAAAATTATCCCACACGGATTCCAAAAAACTGACACCATGACCTTGCCTGCAGATGAAACGGGTCTTTGGCTTCTTTGGAGCTGGTTCTCCATTTTGAATCAATTGTTTTGATTGTTTTTTTGTCTTGGGTGTGAAGTAATGGACCCATGTTTTATCCATGGTTATGAAAGGTGCCATAATTCTGCTTTGTTGTTGTGAAACTATGCTAAACACTTAATTGAAACATCTTCACAATACTGGTTTTGCTCAAGTGTTATCAAAGGCAGCACCCATCTTGCACACAGCTTTCTCATGTCCAAATTTTCAGTTAATATGTCATGTACCACACTTCTTGAAATTCCTACTATTTCTGCTAGCTTGTGCACTTTCAGTCGACGATCATCCAGTATCACTCAGGGGATTTTCTTCGCAGTTTCTGGAGTCATCACCACATTTGGGCAACCAATGTGATGCTTGTCTTGACAGCTCGTACGGCCTCGTTTAAACTCTGCCACCCAATATTTTACTGTTGTAAACGAAGGAGCAGACTCACCCATAGTAGAATCCAGTTCAGCTTTTATATTGGTTAGGCTGAGGCCTTTGAAATAAAAGTATTGTATCACATAGCGATGACCAATGTTCTCCATTTTCACAAATTCACTGAAAACGCTCACTATTGATGGCTGCTAAACAATGTAGGGTGTTCAAATTTGAAATATATGCTTTATAGATTGCATACTTTCTAATACTGTGATATTTTTCAAACAAGTACTGCCATCTCTAGGTCCGGCCAGAAACTTCTGGGACCGCCCTCGTTAATTCATTTCATAGCATGAATCTTTTTCAGGCAGACTGAGATAATGAGTTTAAGTAGTTCACATTTCACCAGGGCAACTCACATTACTCAGCCTTGCCCTACCATATTCAAACTCTTCCCTAAAACCGTTCGTTCACATTACTGCTCACTCCTGTTTTTTTTAAATGCATGTGTGTGAAACAAAGACAAATAAGTTTTTTTATAAATACTGATGTACATAAGAATAAATTGTTGTTTTTGTACAAAAGAGTTGTAGATTGAGAACTTTTTTACTGTGGCACATTGTGATGCAAATAGCAGAAAAATGAAATGTATTTGTGAAGCACGTCTATCCATATGTTATAAAAATTGGAATTTAATGGGGCGTGATAAAAATTTTATAAAATAAGGGTAAAACATAAGTTCCGATAATGCAAAACCATGGTTTGACTATATGTTTGTTTCTGCTGTTAGTCCAAAACACTTCAAATTGAGATGTCTTCCATTGATGTTGACTTAAAGTAATGAAAATTGAGTAACCCATAGTAGACTGATTAGGGATATTGGGTGAAAGATTATATAGACACATTCAAGCCCATTATACTTATTAGTTCTTATGTGCTGTCATAGATGAAGGAAAACCCTAAAGAGATACATGAAACAAACAATGAAAGGCACCAAGTAAAATAATGCATACACAAAGTTTGGTCAATAGATGAAGTGTGGGTATGTAAGCATAGATACATCAAACAAGTGTAAGGATTGATGAACAGTGCTGATGACGTTTATCAAATGGCAAAAAAATGTAGAATTGCACCTTCCTTTCCATTAAACATTTATTAAGAAATTTTACCGGCATACATGTGATTATTTTTGATATGTCCATTTGAATTTTTAACTTCCTACTTTGGCATCCCCTCCACACACTTCCAAATCATGCCTAAAATAACCACTCTGTTTAGCATTAGTAAAGGAATAATGCATCAATAACTCTGGAATGACATCTTGTGAAGCATGATAGGCAGAAAGTTGTACTGAGTTCTTCCTACTAGAGATGGTCAATGTCGAAACCAGCCATTTACTTAAGTGTATGGGTTACAAAACTCAATTGAATAGCTAACTGACTGTTTAATGCTGTGGCACATGTCAGCAACAGCTGGATTGGTTTTTATTTCATTGATTGGAATGCCTTACTGATGGCTGACTGGCGACGAAAACTGGAGGGTATATGGGCAGCGCAAGATGTGGCGTGCACAGGGATACATACTTCATCATCTCTTTTTCATACTTTTGCTGGAGCGACTGCCGCTGATTCCTTCCCAGGAATTTTTCGGTTGGTTTGGTGAATGCAGTGGCACGTAGAAATACACTGAGACGCCGTGATGCCCTGTGAGGTACCTGAAACAGTAAAACGTTCTCACAAGAAATTGACAGGGACTTAAATGTGTGTATTTTCGGGAGAACATATTGAATACAAAAAACAATTTGAGAGCTTAATCTTTTTTGAGATGTAGAGGGAATTATGAAGATTATTACCAAATAAAAACAAACTGCAAAATTAAGTCTATGGCATCAGTGTGGCCAACGTCCATTTGGAACTGTCAAAGCGAAGATGTCACTATTGCTTGTGTCAGAGGATAGGATATTCTGGGTTGACCAACCCGAATTTCTTTTTGGAAATCAACATAAAACCCCGCTGTAACTCTGTATTGAGTGTGAGTATTTACTGATGGAGTGTAAAAGTAGTGGAATGTAGAATGTTAAGGGGACCTATCCCTTACTTATCCCTGGCAAGGCATATGTCTGCAATATAAATGTGGGCATTTTTTAGGTTGTATACCTAGAAACACGAGTTTTTAAGCCATTTGTGTCATTCACTACTGCAGTTATGGGGATGTAAGGCATCTACATGGTTGAGCCATCCGATTGTAGGAGAAACAGAATAGGAACTCACATCAAGAGAAATCACTCACATCTGAAAAGGCTGCATTACACATGCCAAGTTACTGCACAAAATTGTATCCCGAACCATTTCGTACCTGTCTTTGCATGGAAAATCCTCTCACATGAGTAGGAAGGGTGTGATTTATGAGTAAAAGTCATCATTTTCATTGTTAGTAGGGAAAGTTTCATTGTGATATAGGCAAACAGGTTTCAGTTGAAATTAAAGGGCAGGTTAGTAATCAATTTCCCATCATGCATTTTAGCTGAGTCTATGCCTCTAAAGAGCCAACCTTATGTCTTCTGACAATCTGATGTTTCCCACTAGCAGTTGTCGAAGTGTAGGCTTCAATTCTAATGAAAAAATACAGGGCTGGACTTAACATTGCTAAACCTCCCTTCTTGGCTCAGACCTCGTGCTTATCTCCCAATTATATGCTCCAACAGGTGATGGTAGATAGGCAAACTGAAGGGATGGCCATTCCAGCGGGATCAGAATCAGTGGAGAATAGTGGGTGAGCCTACTCAGAGAGAGTGGCGTCAGGCGGACACATACAGGTGGGCCTTTCCAAAAGGATACTGGGGTGAATCATCAGGAAAAATTGCCAGAATAGGCAAGCTTATTGCTGAAAATATATTGCAATGTGAAGAGGACTTCAAGCGGAATACCCATTCTGTCAGATGGTTTGTTTTATTCTGAACTATTAAGAAAGGTCTAATGTTGATGTCACGTTTTTCTCTGCCATTCCCAGAATATCCTACTCCCACCAACCACCCACCTATCCCTAATAGTGGAAATTACCTCGGCCGTTGGTCTAATCCCCCTATCTAACTACTACCAGAAGCCCCTTTGAGTAATGGCATAAAACATGCTTGGGAAGGGAAATACTCGACTACCTTATGGAATTACAAGAAACTGCGGGAGATGACGCAAGAATAACTTTTAACAGAGTCTTCCGCTAATGTGCATTACAATTCAACAATTTTAGAGTGTAAAAATCATTTGCCTTCCCTTAGCAAATGGTATTGTAGGAATGCAATTGGTGGCAATTGCAATGTGAAATGAATGTTGTTAACAAAGGAGTAACATTTAAGGTCTTACTGGTATTTTGGTTTGTGGTTGCCTTGGCCATTTCATACCACTCATAGCATATTAACAACTTATTATGCCCATAGTACCTAATTAAACATCAAATGAATCAATTTAAAACATGATGACATACAAATTAATAAGCTCCATTATTGAAGCAATTTTAAATTCCTGCTTTTTTTCCAATATTAAGTTTTTGTCATCCAAAACAAATCTAATGATTGCTGTCATAATTATGGTCTCATATTTAAATTATTTATGAAAACTACGGTCTCAAAACAGTTCTTTTGGATCATGCATGAGTCATGAAATGGCCTAACTTCCTTCATGGAATAATATTGACCCGTTAATTAAAAATGTAATACGTCACGAAAGATTTAGATTAGAGAAAATAACTTCGGATTGGGGCAACATTAGTTCAACTTAGAAAGCAATCAAGAAGACAATTTCCTGCATGTTTAAAGCCATGTGATAGAACCTAAAAAGTAACATCATGTAAATTGTGTAATTGAGGAGAAATTAGAAATTTTGAGCATTTTTGTTTTAACAAGGAGGGTGGTGCCCTAGGTAACACAATCTTATGATACTCAAGGCCATTAAATGAACAAAAATCTTGAATTTGAATAGTTGGCTCAGTTTTCAGTTAACCTCCACATTTTCCTCTTTGTGTGAGTCCCGTTGCCTACCTGAGAAATAGCTGCATCATCCTTCATGGAAATGCCAGCACCAGATGAGGCAGCAGCCCCCAATCCCTGATGCCACTGCTCATCACTGTTTGAGTCGTCTCCTGCCATGTCTCTTTCCAGGCTGTCTGATTCACCGTCTGATGAAAACTCTATTGTGGCAACTTCTTTTGAGCATACCACTGTAAAAGTTAAAGCAAAAGATATATTACAATGAAGTAATGATCATAGCCCATTGTTGCCACAGTAATAAGGATTGAATTTTTACAGTTCTGTGAGGAGTCTTGCAACTCGTGAACCCTGCAACTTGTTAACTTGTTGTATTGGATAATACTGTGTTAATTATCGAGATATAATGATTTTCTATACGTACATAATGTAGGGCACCTCCAGATAAAAAGCAAAAGGACAAGTTTCAATGGACAGTATCACAGAAGTTATCATAAAACCAATGAAGCTCAGCACTTGAGGTATACACAAATAGAAAACATTTTCAACCTTCAGGAATCCTGGATGTAATAGAATTTGGAGGCCTGTTTAAGTTGTCTTGAGACTGTGCTAAATTTGGTGTGAAAATTGCCAGGCTATTTTATTGAGAAATACATAATTTATTAAAAATATCTGTGAAAACATTACTATTCATAATAATTTCCTGAAAATAAAAAAATCATAATATATAATGAGGTAAAAAAGAGTGTAAAACAAAGATATGACTTAATCAATTGTTATTTATATTTATAGCCATAAAAAAAGTCACTTTGAGTGACAGTGGCACTTTTGGGAAAATTTGTCAGCATTGCTTGCAGTGGCGTTTGCACTCAAAGGTTTAAGTTTTAAAAATTGTAAACATTATTATTAACAGAAAAAAAACATTATTAACAGAATCAGATATATATTTAAAATAGTTTAACTGCACTATTGAGTCTTCATGAATGGTTCCCATACTGATGTATCCATAGTCTAATCAAAGTGGTGTGCAAAGCAAGGTTGGAAGGGAGGTGGATTTGGAGGGCTGGAAAGAAATCGAAGATAGGCAGGGGTTAAGGAGCTGTTCGCTAGTTGCAGGGAGAAATAATTGTGTATGGTTATGTCTTGGGTCTTGTTTGGGAGAGCTGCAGAATGTCTAGGACAATAAATTAAAAAGGAATAATTATTCATAGCTAGTTTTCATTCTTTCCTGCAGAGGATTTAATCCATGCCCATCCATGTCCCTTCCTTCATCTTGGGTGGAATATTCCGCAAGAAGCCCACCGGGTGACCATCAGAAAGGAAAAGGGATGCAAATTGTGGATTCTTCATTTCTCTGCAATGTGCATTCTGTGTTCCTATATTTGAATGGGAAGGTTTCAACAGCACGATTAATTCGCAGTTTCCCAAGTGTGGATGCGGACTCATTATAATTTAATAATATTGTAATATAATATCTGATTCAAATTAATAAAGAAGAGAAGACTAACAGAAATGGTAAAATTATTTGTGATGCGGGAAAGGGAAGCTGAGTGCTGTAGAAGAAAAATGAGAGCAACTAAAAAAGGAATGTTGAAAGCTGCAAATGAAAAATTTGGAACTGTAATTAGGAAAAGTACAAGGAAACCAAGGGTGATTATAAATGTACATAAGAGAAGGAAATGGAAGAAATTAAATCTGGAGATAGGTGGAAGGATGTAGTACAGAGTTAAACAATCATTGTGACAGGCAACAGAGTGAAATAAGTGTGGTGGAAGATGCAGTACATGGGTATGGAAAGTTTAAAAAGAAGAGTGAAATTGGTGCACTGTACAGGAAAGTGAAAGCATTTTCAGAAGGTAGGAAGAAAAAATTGGTGCAAATAATCAAAGGTAAGTCAGAAAAATAATGTGTGGAACTGGGCAAGATTCAAGAGTGTGAACTGATCAAGGAACTGTATGGTAAAGACATTAGGTCAGCAAGCTTAGACAGAAAGAGAATATGATGTGGACGAGGATAGCTTAGGTCCCAGAATATTTGATGGGGAGATGGAAAGGTAACTGGAATATTAGGGAAACTGAAATCAAATAAGGCTATTGGGGCAAACAACTTTACTGTGGAACTACTTTAAAGTTTAAGAAAACATTGGAGGAATAGTTATTGTAGACTAATTTTTAGAATTTATGAGGTAAGAATTTGGCTGGAAGATATCATCAGATCAATTTTAGTACCTTTTCCAAAAAAGAGAAATCCAGCCACATGTGAGGACTACAGAACAATAAGTTTAACATTGTACACAGCTAAAGCAGTTCTCAGGATCATCAATGAGAAGGTGGAGAGCAGGGCAAATGATTACTTAGTGGATGATCAATTTGGGTTCAGGAAAGGGATAGGCTTGTGTGATGCCTTTTCTTAATATCATTACTCAACTTCCCTGTCATCAATATCCTCCAACTCATGAAAGGAAACGGCAGAGAAACATGGTCACTGAAGCAGGGTGATTGGATAAGATTAGAGGTTTTTGAAATGTGGGTGTGGAGAAGGATGGGAAAGGTGAAGTGGACAGAAAGGAAAACAAACAAGGAAGTGCTAGGAATGGTGCAGGAGGAGACAGGGCTGCTAGGAGAAATCATGAGGAGGTAGGGAAGGTTGATGCAGTGCATTTTGACTACCAATTGGATGTAGAAGACTGATGGAGGGGAGAATGTTAGGCAAACAAGTAAGAGTTAGGAAGTGGTCTGACATGTTGGATGGAATGAAGGGAGGAAGATGTATGCTGAATTGAAGATGGCTTAATGTAATACCAATGGTCAGTTTGTGTTCTCTAGGAGAGAAAGCAGGATCATTTTTGTACTGTTTGGTAACATGTGTCCATCTCAAACCTACCAATACCAGAAGATTACAAGTAATAATTAATGGAGCTGATTTATTTAAATGAAAACATGACAATACACCAGCAACTGTTTTGTACCGTATTTCAACTTTACACTTACCCAATAATGTGATGGTATGGTTTTCCTGGACATAGAGTACTTTGGATCCAAACTGAGGTGTTTTATTCCATGAAGTTAGGGCAGAGAAATTGATGGGGAACATCTGAAATCATAATTGCTATTGAAATAACATTGAACCATTCTCTTAACTCCATAAGGGCCTGCATAGTGCAGTAATAACCTTTGGTTTGGAAGGGCATGGTATGAAGACCTCACTTGACACAGCCATTATCAGATTGAGAAACTCAAGAACATGGTCTCATTGCAAGACATCCTGATTAAGGTCAAGTCCCCCATAACTTAAACGCATGCCAAGGTGTCATCTCTTGTGAGGAACCTCTGTGTGCTGAGGTGGACAAAATTGAAAGCAGGGTTATCCTAGATGCCCCTGTAGGTAGAGGGATGGAGCATACTCCCACAGAATGCCTCCCTGTTGTAAGAGGCAACTAAAAGTCTGGGGAGACAACCCCATAAACAAGAGTTTTTAAAATTTTTAATGAGGAATTTCCTCCTCTTGACCTTGAAATGTGCTCATTCAGTCTTATCAGTGATCACATAATGCTGTCGGTTGAACATTATCTCTGTGGTGGTGATCACTTCTCTTTCTTACCAAAAATGGACATCTGAAACTCTACTGATCTTCCAGAGACTTAGCTCATCCACTGAACTTATTTTCAATGAGAAATTTAGTTTTAAGCACAATTTTAACTCTGATACATTAGGCAACAGTCTCTTGCACACCTTTTCCTAGGTGGAAAAGAACTGTTGCTGGGTTATTTGTTTGCTAGAGGAAGTAACATGTTTTTAAAAAAACTACAGAAACTAATCTAGCCTCCTTATGTTTGAGAGAAAAACTTAAAAAGTGGCGAGGGAGATGGAGAAGGCTTTCTGGATTAAATACAGTAGCAGTGTTAACCACTGAACATCTATTGCACAGGCAAGGGAGAAGGTGAAACAAATCACAGGTTCCCGGCTGTTGTCAATCATCTCATCCGTCCTCTTAGGTGGCCAGTTGGTGATGTCACCACACGAAATATGTGAAATGCTCACCAGATCTGTAGCAGAAAATCAGCGGAGACAATAATTTTGATGATCAATTCCTGCTAATTAAAGAGAGGAAGGAGAAGGTCTCCTACAAATTTCTCTAAATAGGGAACTAGAGTGGACTACAATGAACTGCTTTGATTGATGGAATTGATTTCTAACACACACTCCTGCAACATCTTCCCAGGAATGGATAGACTCCGCAATGACTTCCTTCGGAATATTTTGGAGATGAAGTTGATGAATGTCCTTTGTATCAGTTATCATATGAGGGTAGTTTCCAAAAGTCCTGGTGAGAGTCTGCAGCCATTCCAGTCCCCAAACAGGGCAAGGACTAGTATGATCCAAATAATTATTGACCAATTTCCTTAACCAGCTGCCTGTTCAAGGTCATGGAGAGAATGGCTAGCTATCCATTCATTTGGTGCTTGTAGTGGTGAAATTTTAAATCTGATGTTTAGTGTGGTTTTTGGCAAAGTAGATTTCTTGGTGAGGGCAGAAAATTTATCCAGGTAGACTTCCTTCTGTGCCTATGCAATTTCCATCTCCTTTGATCTTATAAAGGATCATTGTGGCATCAAAATTTTAATGCGAATTTACCATGGAGTTTGGCCTTTTTATTCATAACTATTTAACAAATTGTGTCTAAACTTAGGACCTATCCAAAGGAAAAAGTGAGAGAGATGCACTTAACAAGATTTCAAGCAATATATCCTTTGCCCTCCATAAAATTAGGAAGAAACCCTCTGGCATTCGTCAAATTTATTCAATTCCTGAGATTAGTGTTTCACCAATGACTCACCTGGCATCCAGGTGTCATAGCTTTGGGAGATAAATGCCTTCAAAATTTAAATTCATTATGCTATCTAAGGAATACCTCATGGGTGATGACCATACTATGATGTTGACATTTCACAGATCGTTGGTTAAGTTTAAAGTTGGATATGGCGGTTCCGTTTCTTCATTAGGAAGAGATTCATATTTGAGGCCACAGACGTCGATACAAAATAGGGGATTATGATTGGCAACGGGTATATTCAGGACTAGCCCTATTCTGAGTGCATATTTGGAATCCAGTGAGCTATCTATGGACATCCAAAGGAATGTCCTAATGTGTAATTATGCAGCCAACTTCTTATCTATAACTTCTCACCTTAATTTTAATACAGTTTTTAAGCCCCAGCTAGGTAGCCACTCAGAAATTTTATTAATGATTTTATGTTGAAAGATGAAATGGTTTGCCAAAAATTATGCCCGATTTGCTCTGTGCTATTTTTACAGCAGGATTGTTCTCCATAAGGATGGCCTTAAAAAACTGTGTAAATTCAATAACACTTGCTTCTTGCCTGCTCAAACCCCCTAAGTGCCTTACTATCCATCATCTTGTCTAGGAAGTTCATATTTACATGTGCTCACTTAGAAGGGAGGGAGTGGAAATAACTATCCTGTGGATTCAAAGTCATGCAGGAATGGCAGGAAATGAAGGAGTGAAGACTGACAAAAGAAGCCTTGATTGAAACTAAGGTTTTTTTCCTTATTAGTACCTAGGAACAATCTGAATGTAATATTAAGAAGAATAGCTGTGAGCCGTAGAGGGAATTGTGGAGGCCCTTAGGAAATAATAAATGATACAATAAAGTCAATGACATCATAGAGTGGACCACTTCTACTGGAAGTAGTTGAAGATGAGATGTTGAAATCATTTGTTAGAAGATTATGCATTGGAACACTTGTATCTATTTTCATGAAATAAGATACAATATAATAATATTTTCATAAGAAACTTGTATGATAAGGTGTTATAATATAACAATGTATTAAATTATATATTATATTTTTATGTATACTTATGATTTCTTCTTGAGTACTATGGGAATGTAGAGTTTTTCAGGCTGTAAGCAGTGCAAAATGACCTTTATTGCCAAGGCAATCATTGAATCAAACAATTACCAACCACCCATAATCTGTTCAGGCAGGCAATCATGGTACTGTTGTGTGGTAATGCTAACATTTAGGGACACAAAAAGATGAATGAAACTTCTGACAGAAAATATTTCATCTATTACTTTGCTATTGATACAAGAAAAACAATCAAAATTGATTTGTATGAAGTAGTTTTTGTTCTAAACTATGTCAACAAGCAGACTCAATGAATAGGCTCTAATAGTTATTCCTTCATTTACAAACACACAAGGATCACTCACACATTGTGTCAACCCTATGCTCTTTAGGCATTCAATGAAATATTTATTTCAATCAGGCTGCTTAAGACCATTAAAAATCTTTATTATTTTACATACATACTTCCAGGAATCTTCACGGTAGATACTAGCCCAAGGAGCCTGTTCAAATATATTGTCATTTCCAGAAGACCATTCAAGTACATTCCCATAAATTAAGCTGTTTCATGTTCCAATTATTTCCCTTGCCATATAATTACCATAGACAGATTCATATTTGGCATATTAGTATTCATCTCTGACATAAATCATGGACTTGCTGTAAATTTAATGCTTCTTAAATCATATCTGAAATTTGTAAACTGGTTTTGCTGTAAATCTTTTTTTGTTCACATTTGAACAATATTACTAATAGCGCACAAACATAATTAATACATACTGTGTGCCATTTAAATTTCTGCACTACTTACCTGCAAGCAACAAGAATTTTCATGGCATCCACCATCACTAGTTTTCCAAACCATGATTTCAGCATTGGAGCATATTGATATCAAAATCATTAAGTCTGCTCTCCTCTGAAACAAAGGATTGAAATTCACTTTTGCTTTGAATTATTTTGTATATATAAGTGTGAATATTCGTATTTACCCATGTAAAAATTAGTTAAAGCTCACAACATCTGCATTTTAACATGAAGAAATACTGCCTCAATATACAAATTAAAATTTGTAAATTCATTTTAATTTTTTTGGTAGAGTACCTAATTCATTTTCACTAATGCTCACATTTTTTCCATTAGGCAACTGCATTGCTTGGGAAGTGTGACTTCTGATTTCATGTGATAAATTTTGCGATAAAATCAAGAAGGAAGACTCCTTATCCATAAGAGCATTGCAGTAATATTAATACATTGCATTAAGAGGATGAGCTTGTGAGAAATGGGCAACAGTACCTTCGTGACTTGCATAAAATGTAGATGATGTACTTCTCAAAACATTTACACTTGTAATGACATTATTTTGATGCACTCAATATTAAGATCCTGAATTGATCATGTATAACCAAATCGATCAAGGACACTTTTTTGTTTATTGTCCTGCTCAGAATCTGCATTAACTTACAATTAAAGTAACCAGTTAATTTCAGAGTTCTGTGATTATAAGAATAGTGAAGAAGATTTTCTATTTTTTTAAGTAAACATATTTACAACAGATCATTCATCTAAGGTTTTGTCTAGAAAAGTATATATAATGCAATTTAAATACATAATAACTGAAAACAATTATGTAAGAGGCTTATTGCATCATTAAATGGAGAAATAGTTACCAAAAATTTTACATCCTTTATAGGGTGTTTATGGCCAGGGAGGTTGCTTGTTGCCTTTCTAGGATCATAAGGGTTCCACAGGCGGATGAGGGCATCACTACTGCCTGTGGCCAAGAGGAAGCAATCAAGCCCCTTCTCATTTTCCCATAAGTCAAAACAACTGATTCCCTTGGGAGAGAGAAAAAAAATGTATATGTCCAGAGGTGTGTGATTAATAAATATTACAGGTTATTCATCAATACAGATAAACTTAAGGATTACATGTTTATATGAATTGCATTCAAATGCCGACCATGTGACTTGTTCCCTTATAGGAGGGAGTAATCAAAGTTAACTAAAATATCATCAAAGAACTCATACATTGAATCGTGCTAGTCCACAATGTTGCTCAAATAAGTCATATGATGAGAGGGTCCTGAATCCAAAGTCCACGTGCTTATATCTTTATTTTCTCCAGTCACTTTGACAGCAAAAGCAAAATCCTCCTCATTTAATAATTCCTCCAATGAATCTTCTCCATGTGCAAGATTAACTGACTTTTCATCATTGTTCATCTGTTCTTTTTTCAGTTTTGAAAACTTCAGCTTGGCTGACAGTCTCAGTCAATAAATGTTGGACAATTTCTAGTAATATGATCTATTGTATAACATACAAAACAGACAACATTCCTGCTGCCTCTACTCCCTGTACCTCTTTCATTTTTCATTCTATCAGCCCTTAAGGAATTGTTTGGCTCCCATTTGTGGTAAATTTGCATCTTTATTTCCATTACATTTTACTCCTTTTTCTTCTCATGCTCTTTGCTCAATTTTTCTTCTATAAATAATGTTTTTTACTACCAACAACAGGAACTTGTCTTCAACTCTTTCCAGGAAAAAATTAAACCCTTGTACTTTTCCCTAAGCATCCTTCTAAGCATGGAAGCCTTATGTGCCCTCTCTGTTAGAGTGCCTAATACCCATATGGTTCAATTTTGAGAATAATTGTTGAACTTTTGATTTCCTTGAAGCCTTAAAGATTTCCAATGCCTCACTAGCTTCTGTATAGAGGTTTCAAGTTCCATTAGTTTGAAATGACCTTCAACATGTTGAATAATAAAATTCAATGCCTCCACAATCCTATTTTGTTAGGAATTTGCCAATTCCTTGTTTCAGTTCAAGTACACTGGTCTCATCATTTCCCATGGCCTTCACTTCTGCAGCATCAAATGTGCATGGTTTGATCACAGGCTATAATTTTCATCACCAAGTGGTTCAACCTCTGTCTTCCAGATTCCATTGCTTTCTGGTGATTTCAAAACTATGCAGGGAAAAACCAAGTTGTCATCTTCATATGCTCACACACCATCTGCAACTCATCAGCACTCCAGTAGCAGTATGCTGGGGTAATCGCTCAGTCATATTTTGTTTTTACTCCCTTGCTCAGTGAAAAAATTGAGCCTAAGCCTACAATCAGTCATTTAACTGGCGGGAGTCATTAAATTAAACATTGCTGTCTAAAAACTCACTCCTTTGATGGAACCAAAGAAATGCAGTGAGGTTACTACATTACCTGTTCCTATAAAAACTTCTGATGACAATATGAATGACACAATAATACCCAAAACTCTACACTTGCAGTAAGGAAATCTAAATTTTAATTGACTAGTAGTTGTTGAAGTGTACTTGTATAAGAACTGGAAATGGATGAATTCTGATACTGAATAAGCTTCGATGATCATATTGTAGGGGCTAAACCAGATGGTTTCTACAAATTGTTATTTAACTTAAATCTAGCCCTTAACTATTTTCATTATTTCAATCTGTTCCGTTAATTGTAAGAATAATGTGTGTGAACCTCTACAAGGATTAGAGATTTTGGATTTCTAATGTAACTCAGACTTGAAGGTATTAGAGAGACCCATGCATTGAATTTTGCAGAGATCACTCTGGGATCAAGAATTATCTCATCACCAAAGATACCATGAAGGTCCCAGACTTATGCTGAGCAGATTGCATATTGTTTTGTATCCCTTCCCAAGCTGTTGGTCAGTCTTTAGTACTTAAATCTCAATTAATAAATTAAACTACCAATTTATTTTTGCCTCTAATTCAGGGCTGTCTCATTACCAATTCTTCAAATTGAATTTTTTCATTTGACTCTTTGATTCAGCTTTTCAACTGTGTTCTACATCAGTATGGAAACACCGACTCTGTCAAACTCTGTTTTTGCAATGTGGAACAGTACCTTTACTTTCATTTAGGACACCCTGGACTGATTTCCTCAACTTACGCTGGGGATTTTGAAGATATAAGGCAATGCCCGAGAGCTCTCAGTCTTGAGGACAAGGGACCCGCCACCCCTTGCACCCTTGCCGAGGGGTAGACGGTCCTCGCTGCTGCATGAAGCAACTGCTAATGGAGTGCTCCCACAAAAGGAAACCTGGGAAATGGCACCAGTGTGAACCCCCCATGCAACGCTCAGCTCCACATATTTCCTGTGTGGATTCTCTCCAAGATTCCCTCCATTCCGTTGTTCTTCCTCTCTCCTCCTAAGGCATCCTCCTAGATTCATGCCTCTCTCCAGGTCCTAAAATGAGAAATCAAGCAAAAGTAAAGGAATGAATGCATATATGACTTTAGGGTGAGAACCGTCAACATCTTCATGGTTCTGGCACTCAAAAAAAATCTCTGATAATCAAAATATCTTCACTGTACCCATGAATGAGCTGACTAAAGTGATAGTTTTGATGATTTAATTAAAGTCTTAATGAATACTTCAATGCATCAAGACCTTAATTAAAGTTAAATGGTACGCATTGTAAAGGTAATGTTAACAGTCATCAAAAAAATGGTTGGAGAAGAGAGAAAATGAGAAAGGTGAAGATTTAATTGAGTTAGTAAGGGGAGAGTAATGTAACACTTGTCATTGGGAGTGTTTTACATCTTCATTCACAAGTAAATGGGATGAGGAGACTATTTTGAGCCACACTTGTGAAATTACTTTGAAATCAGTATCTTAAGGATGATGGAAAACTGCCCTGAAAAATTAGGACTAATGTTTACCCTTAATGAGAGCATTAATAATAGTATAAATGGGCATTTAAAAGAGTTTTATATGTTCAGCTTACAATGTCTCTTATCTCCTTATTACATTTTTATGGATGCAGCAGGCTGCAGCTGAAGAGTTGAAACATCAATCCTCGGAGAAGACCAGAAAGGATCAGAAACTGACACTCTAAAGGCAAGTGAACTCTAAACCCACCAGTGACAACTGAGGTATTGATATTATGCATGTGATAGAGAGGAGCACATTGCTAAATAGTGCCCCAAAGTAAATTAAAAACCCTGAGAAGAAGAAACAGCCTAGGATGGCAACAGCGTCCATCAGTAGTGAGGCGGAAGCATGCATCCTTGTGTGTGAAAGGAAACTCACCAAAAAATGGAGGTGTTTGGGCTTGAAGTGGTGGTCTTATACCTGCTACAAATAATGTGCAAAATAGCATAAACCAAAAACCACACTTATCAACTTGAAGGTTGGTTTGATAGTTAAGGGTAGAGCTCACCTAGTGCTAAGCCCAATGGCATGTGAAATGTGCTAAAAAAATAATAGGTCAATATTCTATATCAGAAAATATAATACGATATATAATTTATTCTTAATAGCCTAATAGCCTAAAATTGGTGAAATGTATGAAACCCATTAAATATTTATTTCTATCATTCATCCCTTCCAACAACCTGGGCATGATGCGCATGAAACTTTCCTCTCATCCCATTTGACTATTTGGTTTTTAATTCTCTCACCAGCCAGTGCACATGCTCGGTGCCTTCGCCCTTGCGTCGTCTCCTGTGGAACAGACTTTCATGGGGTCGCAGGAATTTGAGAGTCCAGATGTTCCCCATGTCATCACCAATCAGCAGAGTAGAATCTGTCCAAGCCCCTGTCTCTGATAGGTTAGTGGTGGTGGCACTGGTTCTGTTAGACATGTCACCCTTCTCAGGCTCGCTGAGTCCTTCGGATGAGCTCGACTGAGTGGGGGACATGTACGCCATGCATGTAGGGAGGTTCCTCAGTCCCGAGATGTGAAACATCCATGGTATCCCACGTCCGCCCACATCTCGGAAGTGCAAGCTCCTGTCATCAATTCCACATCATGGAGAAAGCCATTGGGGAAGATTTGGAAGCATCATACAAGTAAGGAAGGCATAATCCAAATTCAAAAGTTGTTATTTGTTGTACCTTCAACTTTTCCCACTTTTAGGTTTCACTATAAACATCTTGGCATAATAATACATTTACCTAAATAGCAACTGAATAATTCACTCTACATACAATACATACATTATTAAATGTAAATATTTATGCACAAAGCACCAAAATGACAACCAAAACTACCATAAGAGCTTGAGCTCCATGTACTCGTAAATTAACAAAATAAAATGAAAACCCCTAGAGCCATAATAAGTCGCACTACTCATTCCACTATGAAAACAAAATTTTTTGTTGTGATAATTTGTGGGAAAAGAAATTCCACGGCAAAGACCAACAACAACCTCAAAACCAGAACACCCTTCTGCAGTAGTTTGTGGAAATGTTACTTCCTCGCCAATGACAAACTACAGACACAAAAATTCAAGCCCAATAGGGATCATTCACAGGGTTAAAGGTACTCCCGGTATCCTTTTTAACCCTGTTAATGATCCCCATTGGGTTTGAGTGGTTGTGTCTGTAGTTTGTCTCTGGCGAGGAAGTAACATTTCCACAAACTAGTGCAGAAGGATGTTCTAGTTATGAGGTTGGTCTTTGTCGTGGAATTTCTTTTCCCACAAACCACCACAACAAAAAAATTTGCCTTCACTGCAGGATGAGTGGAGCTAACTTATTAAAGCTATAGGAGGTTTCATCTTTTGTTATAACTACCATAGTAATTAATGAAAATGTTGGTTAATATGTAAGTGAAATGCTTGTACTTAAGAGGCATATGACATTTAAATTCACAAATTGACAAGATGATAAGGGGGCTTTCCCTGTGCCATGTCTAAATAATTACACAGCTTGGATGGAGATGGTTAAGCCAGAAGCATCATTCAACCCCACATTATAGGAAACATGGGATGGGAATTAAAAATTTGAGGGAACTGTACCCTGGTATGGAAACCCAGGAAACTACTCCCTCACCACCTTGATTGCATCCTATTGAGAAAATATATCAAGGAGGATCAAATGAAGCAGTTTTGAAGGAGAGAGATTTTTAATTTTTGAAATCCCATGGTGGAAACTACAAAATATGAAAAGCTGGAAAATTGTGTATCTTGCAACAAATGAGATCCATTTGGAAATATTTACCTGTCTGACACTGCAAAAATAATGACGTTGACATCATTCATAAAAGTGGCATCTGTTATCCATGGCTGGGCAACTTTAGATGATTGCAGTGGCTTTGGAGCAGATGTGAGTGAGTGAGCCGGTATGTGAACACATGAGGTAACCTCCTGGGATGCCCGCCACCTTGGCACTGAGTACTCACTCTTTGACAGTGGCATGAACTTGGCATTATATCGCCTCACCAGCCCTCTGTTGGACACAACTTCATAGTTCTGATCTGATCCAATCCTTAAAGGTATTATTTTGGCGATACCATCTGTTTCCTGTCCCAAGATATAACATTTTAATCTACATTTACTCTTGCATATAGCTTGCATTGAATAAAACCTGACAGCAATTATAATGTATTCATAGAATCAAACTTATCCATTTATGATTACTTGGATCTTCAATTGCTTCTCACAATAGGTGAGGATTTAAATTTGTTGTGGTCTATGGCACTGATATAATTTTTACAAACCGATTGAAATGTATGGTTTTGTTTAAGAAAAAGTATGGTCATTAAGGAAAAATCTATTGGGAGGAAGGATTTATAGAAGTCCAAATGGCCCTATGATTTACCTATATTCTGAAGAAATTTAAGGTTGTCACGCCGTTATGCTTGCTTCTGTGAATAATAATGAAAAAGAAATTGTAAGGACTGCACGTCTTTATTTTCTCAACCATTCAGTCATTTTCATTCCCAATATTTTACCATTCAGTCATTTTCAAGATTTTGTAACTTGAGTTTTCACCAGTAATAAAAATGTTTGCAAAAAATTGATCACTAAAATAATCACAGAAAATAATGCAAATGCTTAATGATAGATACGAGTTTCATTTTTATCCTCCATCAATGGATTTCCCATGGCCATACTTGGGGAAGTTGTCTGTAAAATTCAACTCAACTAGGTGAAATGCAATACATTTGTAATTGGGTTAAGTTAAAATGTAAAGCCAAATACATAAATTCATTTCAGCCATATGCAATCATATCATCATTTATTCACCAGCGGACCATGCAGTATAGGTTTCGTCAAAGCAGAATATACATATATCTATGTAAAACAATAGAAACATGAGGATACAATTCAAACTGAATACAGACTCTTTCATTGATTATAAGACAGGTATTCATCCATACTATAAAACATTCTTTCGAATCAAGAATATCCTTATTTACTATTAAAGGTTACTAAACACATATTAGATTTCAGAAAAGAAGGAAGTTTATTGTACAAAATAAGCCCCATGTTCTTGGTCCTTTGGTAGGTGCATCTTGTGTGCACAAAATTGATGCGTAGATTGTTTATAGTGCGGGTACTGTGATTGTGAACATCAGCATTAGCAGGGAATGCCTTTAGATTCATTCTTGAGTACAGTACCGTGGTAAAAATATAAATACACGGAAGAGGTAAAAGGCTTAACTGCCTAAATAATGGAAGACTAGGGACATCATATCTAACATTAGCTATCAATCATACAACTTGTTTTTGTAATTTAAAAATGGATATGGCCCGTGGGAATGAACCCCAGAAAATAACATTTGAAATGACACGAGAATAAAAAAAACCATAATAGAGTGATAGAAGAACATTATTAGAAACAGTAAAGTGGATTGACCAGATTAGGAAACACAGTGGACTGAGTTTCTTTAAGAGCATATCAATATGAGAATCCCAATAAAGATGACAATTTAAATGTGTACCAAGAAATTTCACTGACTCAACCTGTGGCAAATGTTTATCTTCTAATGGTATGTTCAACTCTTGGGATTGATTGTTCTTATGAGCACATTGTATTACTAGTGATTAATCAGTATTGATTGAGGAAATTGTTTATAGACCACAAATGAATTTTCTGGGTTACTAGAATGCTACTGTGAAGGAGTTGCTGAAGTGAGGCTGAGGAAATAAGAATATTAGTGCCATCAGCGTAAAAAAGGGGTTGACTGCCAGGTACACTGTTCAATATATTGGGTAGATCATTAATATATATATAGAAGAGAAAGAAAGTGAGCCCAAGGATGGAACCCTGGAGAACACCTTGATTGATTATTTCAGAGGGAGAAGTATATTTTGCTCCATCTTTATAGATAATAACATGCTGAATTCTGTCTTGTAAATATGACATCAACCAGTGTTTTGGTGAGCCTCTAACACCAATCCTATGTAATTTTTCAGTGAGTACATTATGATTGACAAGATCAAAGGCGTAGGTGAAATCAAAAAATAAAGCACAGGTGTTAAAATTATCGTCCAGAGCATTGTGTAGATGATTAATTTCATCATATATGGCAGATGTGATGGATTTGTTCTTTCGAAAGTCATGTGATATGGGGTCAATATGTAGGAGGATTCCAAGTAAGGGATCATCCATTGATGGTAGGATTTTTCAAATATTTTTGAGAATTGGATTTGAATATTGATGGGTTGATAGGAGTCGAAATCCAGAGGACTGCCTTTTTTCTTAATTATAGGAATGACATTTGAGGTTTTTAGTGCTGAGGGGAAGATGCCCTCGATAAATGAAGCGTTAATGAGATGCAACAAAGGGTCCTCAGTTAAATCAAAACAAAGCATGATGATTAAGTTAGGGATTTCATTAATGCCAGCACTGTATTTACTACCACAGTTTTACAACAATTTAAAGTTCGATTATGGGACAAGGAAAGAGGGAAAATGAAGTGGATGAATTAAAATTAATTAAATCAGAATCAACTTCTTAATTTCAATTTAAAAAATATTTTTTCTTCCTGAAAACTCTCATGTTTTTGGTCTTAAACTTGGGAATCATATGGTAAACACCAAACTGTTGTGGCATAGGAGGCCAAAAATGGCAAAGTCGTTCTGAATGAAGATACCAAGCCAATGTTCTGCTCAGATATTCTGAAAGTATGTACCATAACAGTGAAACAAAACAAATAAAGAATAACTCAGGCATCAATGAACTGATGGATGATTAATCACAAGGTATCAGATGAGGAGACTACTCAATCCTGTATTTGAAGTTTGACATTTAAAAGTACAAGGAAAAAACTCAGTCCTAAGTTGCATGAGAGGAAAAGTCTTTCCAGCGAATGTTTACCGAACACAAAAATTTAGAATTGGTCTTTTCCATTGTAACAATTAATTAATGTTGGCTCTGAAGCTAACAGATTAGCCAATTTTAAAATGGCAAAGGCAATGTAGGGAAATTTAAAGTGCTCCATGTTGATTATGCCATATTAAAGTGTAAAGAACATTACAGTCACACAACAAATCAGGATAAACTTTCAATAGGGACTCAAAAGCTGTTTGGAATTGGTATCTCATAATAGGAGACCAGTAGAAGAAATACATCTAAGCAGGATACATATAATGGAAACAGCAAAGGAATTCATTTTCCATCCACTTCCAATTAGAGCAATCCTACTGTGCAAGAGGATCCATGAAAGAAGGCAAATGAGACTTTGCTCTTACTATGCAGGAACATGCATTTCTAAAATAATAGTCTTTACTCTAATAAATCTCTGCTTTGGCACATTAATAGAGTTTGAAATTCAGCTATTTTATCACTGAGCTTTATCATACAGTATGCTCACATTATACTTTTCCTTTTTGCCTGATACATAAATTTAAACTTCATGCAATGAGGAACTAATGAATTCGGTGCGAAATATTTTTCAGAAAAAGAGCCCATGTCAGGAATTGCAATGATCACACTGCGATTCTTAAAATAAGAATACTTTTTTCACCATAAGCAGGTTCAGTATGGTTTCCTTATAAAACAAAAAGCTTAGTTCAAGTGTCAATTGATATTCCACTATTTGTAGATTTAGGGTACACATATGTTCTATACATAGTTATTCAAGCCAGCGTTATAAATTAGAAGTGGTAATTGGCATGGAAGGAAGGATGTATATGGAATTTAAGAAGGGCTTGTTGTAGTTTTGGATGCCAAGTTTTGTTTTGTTTGGAGAGGCAAGTAAATGTACCCTTGTAACATTATATGGGCTCATTTCATCCAAAACCTACCTTCACAGGTAGATCAGTGATAATAATAATATGTTCTGTGACATTCATGTTCAGTTATTCATGAAATTACTCACATTCAATACTCTACAAGTAACCAAAGTTAAACTGTAGTGGCCATTAATTAGCTATCACTTGGCTATGAAATCAAAATGCTTTAGATGGTAAAAATATTGGGCCATTTGCCATGAAAAAATTAGGAAAAAAATCAATGATTCTTAACTGTGAAATGCTTGATTTCATGGATCACAGATTTTTTAGAGATGATTGATTTCCTCCTCAATGCTTCAGTCTGATCCAGCAACTGCAGGGAGTGGTCCGAAAACTCCTGCCACAAAATGTATCCACTCTGCTTCCTGTCCACCTCATCAAATAATCGGGAGGCTGCAATTCCTGATTGGCCTGTGCAGAAACATCCACACAAAGTTCCACTCACTATCAGTGACTATAGAATCAAACAATTCAGAAATGTGGTAAATGTAAAAGTAATGTGAATAAACTGATAGCTATCCCTTATAAACAACCCTAGGATTCATCATAACAGACAATCCCATCATGACATTAAGATTATAGTGCATAAGGAGGGTCTTTTTGTTATTTATCTGATCATAATCTCTAAAATCAAAATGATTGGAAACTAGTCCCATTAGTCTAAAGGTGACAACATAGGTGAATTTCATCACCAATAATGGACTTAATTACTTCAATTTTCTGTTATGCAAAATAGAATGCTATACCTTACTAACATCTTATCATGGGTATGTCACATTGCCTATTTTTTCAAGTAACTTTATACAGATTTTTGAACATCACTTCCCCAACAAAATTATAGGAATAATATTAAAATCTGTAACTATAAATGGTGTACTCCAAATGCAATTATTAAATTTACTCCAAAAAGTCTGTGTAAATTAGTTACTGCTCTAATAAACGGTTAGAAATTTGCATAACATTTAGATCACTACAAATATGAAAACCGGCAGTGTCATGAAATTGAGCTAGGAATGAGTACAATTGTTAAAATAGACAGAGAAACTCAAAGACCCAACAAAAAAGAATAATGAACTTGAAATAAACTCAGGGGATAAGAAAAGGAAAGGCTTGGGAAGCATTAACAATGAAATTTTGGCCCGTTAATTCTCCTTATAAAACCTGTTCAATGCAGATGATCTAATTTGCCCAAGGAGTAAACATATTGTAACATGATGCAGAAATATAATTTAAAAATTTTAAGCTCAACACTTCCACATGTTGATGGAAATGGACCATGCCACAAGAAACTTCTAGAGTTGCTTAGACAATGAAAAGCAAAGATATATATGGGCTGTCAAATGACTCTTCTCAATGCGAATATTGTTGGGTTGTATCCATGCATCCATGATGCCTCTCCAGCACAGGACCTGCTTGATACTACCAACACTGATCCTAATTTTGTGAATACCATGATAAATGGACTACCCAACAAAGGTGGGGAGTCGGACATACATTCAAGGTCCTCTCTATACTTATAACACAAATGGTTATTCTTACATTATGGGTTAAACAATTTGATTAAATGCTCTTGATTTCAAAATGGTTGTAAATAAGCTTTTGAATACCTTATTCACCCTCAAAGTGACCGCATTGATTCCAGATACCTATGTAAGTAGCAATTACTGATAATATTTTACCATTCTTTGAATTTTTAAAGTAATCTACCGGTTAAGGTAGGTTTTGCATTGACACAACTACCAAATAAATATTTTGTGACTGCTAACAAAACACAATCCAGCTACCTACTCTACATCAAGTCCCTCTTAATCTCTGAGTACTTCCTTCCTCCCTTCATCCTGTCCAACATCCCAATCCTGTTCCAGCCCTTTCCTCGTTTGCCTAACATTCTCCCCTCAATTACAGCCTTCAACATCCCGCTGCCGGTCAATACCCCCTTCATCCACTTTCCCTGCCTCCGTAGGATTTCACCCAACAAACCCCTCTCTTCGCCCATCATACCAAGTAATTCCTTGTTTGTTTTCTTCTCGGTCCATTTCACCTTCTCCATTCTTCTCCACACCCACATTTCAAAAGTCTCCAGTCTACGTCTATCCTCCTGCTTCAATGACCACGTTTCCACGCCGTACATAGCCACGCTCCATATCAAAATTTTTACGATCCTTTTCTTAATATCCTAACTCAATGTCCCCGTCATCAACTCCCTCCTCCTTGTGAAAGCCTCTTTGTCTAGTGCAATTCTTCTCCTTACATCCCAACTACTTTGACCGTGTTGGTCCAAAACACTACCGAGATACGTAAACTGTTCTACCTGCTCTAGTTTTTGCCCTCCTATTTTAATGTTTAGCTTAGCCTTTTTCTATCTAGAAAATCGCATAACCTTTGTTTTATTAATATTGATTCTCATCCCATATCTGTCGCACTGAATTTCCAATTCACTCAGCAATGCTTGCAACCCCTTGGCTGACTGACAAACTAAAGCTTGGTCATCAGCAAACCTAACTGATTTTACGTATTCCCTGCCCACTTTCATTCCTACCTCCAGTTCAATATCTACAAAACAGGCAAATTCGTCCTGATTGTATTCTTTATTCCTCTGAATTATTGATCAATCTCATTACTGCAGTGGCATCGCACGTGCCTCTCCCCTTCCTAAACCCAAACTGATCATCCCCTAAGTAATCATTTGTCCTACTCTCTATCCTTTTGTTGATGATCCTGAGAACAACTTTAGCTGCGTGGGATATCAAACTTATTGTTCTGTAGTTCTCACATGATGTAGCCTTTACCTTTTTTGGAAAAGGACTAACACTCATCTCACAAAGTCTTCCAGCCAGATTCCTTCCTCATAGATACTACGAATCAGCCCATATAGCCTCTTCCTCCCACATTTTCCTAAACATTTCAATAGTTCCGCGGGAATGTTATCCACCCCCACGGCCTTATTTAGTTTCATCTCCCTTAATGCCCTTTCTATCTCATGGTCGAGTATGCCTGGACCTAAGCTATCTTCCTCTACGTCCTGTTCCTTTTCTATATCTAACCTTGTTGGCCTAAGCTCTTTACCATATAGTTCTTCTATATATTCCTTCCATCTCTCTTGGATCTTTTCTATTTCCACTATTGTCTTACCCGCCTTATCTCTAACTGTTAGCACAGATCTTCCCTTCTTATTTCCCGATCGTGATTTAACCTTACTGTAGAGCACACCAATTTCCCCCTTCCTCTGCAAACTTTCCATATCCTTGGACTGCATCTTCCACAATGCTTCATTTACTTTATTTATTGCCTGCCTCAATTTATTATTTAACTCTCTGTACTTCCTTTTGTGTTTATATTCTTCCATTTTCTTCTCTCATCTTTCCAATCATCTCATCCGTGATCCACGGTTTCCTGGTCCTTTTAATGTTAACAGTTCCTGTGGTGTCTTTTGTTGCTTTCAATATCCCTTTCTTGATTCATTCCCATTTTTATTCGATAGTACTCATCCCTTTACCATCATCCATGATTTTGTCTACCGTCTGCTGATACTCCTTCCTTGTCAATCCAGTTAATGGTTCCACATTCCATTTCCTAAACCGACTCTACACTTCATAACAACTAAATTGTGGTCAGAGTCCACATCTGCTCCCAGGAAACTGTGCGAATTGATCAGACTCTTCCTGAACCTGTGCCTAACCAGAATATAATCTAATTGATACCTTTCGGAGTCACTTGGCATTTTCCATGTATACCTACACCTTTATGGGTGTCTAAACCAAGTGTTAATGTTGACTAACCCATCTCCTGCTGAACTCAATAGCTTTCTCCCCGTGGTCATTCCTCATTCCTAAACCATAGTCCCCCTCCTCATTACCATCTCTTCCTTCACCTACCATCGCTTCCCATCCCCCATCACCATTAAATATTTCCATGCAGAAACACATGCAATTATGCCCTCTAACTGATTGTATGTCCTATCGACTTCTTCCTCCTTATGGTTGCTCGGCGGCATGTATCAATGACGAAGGCTGCATGTATCATGATCAATGACCAAGTTCGTTGGTTCTGATTTTATCTCTACTAGTAATATTCTATCTGCTGCTTTTTCTATATTTACTATGCTTCTTCCTACCTCTTCATTCAATATTATGGCAAACCCTTGTTGACTCTCGTCCCCGCAGCTGTATATTATTCTATAACTATCCCTCCAGTAATCCCCACTATTCTTCCATCTCACCTTGAATAAACCTAAAATATCTATATTTCCACTTTCCATCTCTCCCTTAATATTCTCTAATTTTTCTGTCCTCAACATTGGCCTAACATTCGAAGTTCCTATTCAAACTGATTTGGTCTTCTTTTTCTGCATCTTCTGTCCTGCTGCTGTTGGTTTTCCCCTGTAAGGCTTTAGTGTGATGATGACCACAGAAGCCTTACCTCCCCTACTGCCAGGTGGGACACACGGCTGATTGGGCCGAGTCCTGTAGTTGCCAGGAGTCACATTCTCTGTATTGTCCATCATTTTAATCTTGGGAATAATAATTGAGGTGGCTTCCAGTTGCGTTCCGCAATAGTGTTTTTAACATTACATCATTACTCAATGGCTGCCCCCCTGGGGTCAGATGCCTTTGCCGCTGCCTCTTTTAGGAACAAATACTGCGCGGACTATCTTTGGTATCAGAAAATTGTTTAACATTCATAAACACTCAAAAACTGAAGAAAGTTGACTTTGGAAAACTTTTTTCTGCAATTTGCGCAGACTTCAGGCTTCTGTTCACATCCTTCTTAACATTGTGGCCAGAATGGTCCCCACAACAAAAATCAACCCTGGATCATATCCCCAGCACAAGGGACCATGCAATAATTTTCAACCATAATTTGGTTTTTGATAAGCTTTCATAAATTACATCAAATATGCATCATTTAATGATGTCCTTAATGTGAGAATATGAAAATATAATGAGACTGTAATGTGTAGACAACACACTACATGACACAAGATTGAATGATTATATTCGGTCAAAATTCTTCTCTATCTATTCAACAACAATTCATCAATGTGATAGGATAAAAACAGTAGAAGTTCATCTTTTTGGGTGAGGCTTCTTAAATGTCCTACTTTAACACATTTGTGGGTATACAGACATGAATATTTCCTCACAAAGCAACGAGTACGCGAGAAGAGTAAAAACCAACATTTTAAATTCAAAGAAACTTCAGGCAATAGTAACTTTTAACGCTGTCTTCCGCTAATGCGCATTACAATCTATCCATTTCAAAGAGTAAAAATCATTCCCCTTGACCAGGATTCGAACCTGGATCCCTCGATGTCCGATCGAGTGCCTTAGCTAGTGACATGAAAAATAAAAACTCGAAGTGTACGAGGATGCCTTGACAACTTAATTGGTTCAGGCACTCCGGACATCGAGCGATTTCTCCCCATACTCTATTGCATATTTGAAGTGTCCCATTGCTATACGGTGTTATTGGGTAAAATATTTGGTGAGGTATTAAGAATTATATCCAAGCGTCATAAAAAATAATAAAATATTTTTGAACTTTTTGCAATATTCCTTTCTCATTTAATTTTTGAGGGATTTAATGACTTTTAGATGCCACCATCATGAGTTATGTAAATCCCTCCATTGGTTACTGGGGAAAAAAATAAATATTACATTACCCTCCGTTACTACATGAAGTTAAATCAATTAAGAGATATTGCGATGAAGTTCCGCCGAGCATCAGATTTTATTTCACTCTATCTATGAGTAATTATTCACAGTAGTACCAATTATTTTCTCCATTGCTGAGACAAATTCGTTTCTGGAGAGGGATTCACCAATAGCTAAAATTTCTTTTTCACTACTCTTCGGAACGCCATCAGCCACCAGTAATGCAGGGTTAAAAAAATATCTCCTTAACTTAATGTAGCATTTTAAATCCATTACATTCATAATGTTCACAACTTTGACTTCATCATCTTCTTCGAAACTGCAATTTTATAACAGGAAGGGAAAATTTTTGTTCGAAAAAAAACATCGTAAACGAAATGTGTGATTCTGAGAAGTTAACAGTCGATAGGTACCTTGAAACAACCGTATTAACCGCCGTTGACGTTTCACCGCTTAATTTCGATTTAATTTGTAGACCTGCGGCTTTGGACATTTTGAATTATAGCTAAATCAATGGTCAATGCCTATAAAGTACGAGCATACACTTTGAGCATTTAATGTTGTTTGGTCGATATATTGACTACTTCTCCATGACTCCTTTCCTTCGTATGCCGACGTAAGGACTAGAATGAATATCTACAAACATATTCCAAGCCGATACCGATTTGCATATCTGTCCGCAAACATCACTCAAAAACTTTTTTTGGAATGTTTTACGGATTCTCACACTGTGGAGCAACATGTAGCAATCCGGTCAAGATAAACGCTCCGGACGGATTGATGTAAATCTCGTTAGTACAAAAATATTCACTCATGCCTGTTTTACACAATCATTGGATCATAATTAAAAGCTAATCGGATTAGGCCATATCACTAGTTAAGGATATGGTCATTGCACAACCATAAGTTTAATTCCATTTGGAAAAGCGAGAAGTCCAACTCACGATGATGTTCGAATGACTGTAAGCTGACGATAGAAAGAAAATAAATTTTTATATTTAATCATTCCTCGACAGATCAGAAATTAAAATCTTCGGCCAACTATTGACAGCTGTGCCAATGTCAGCATGAAGACTGTTCCCTCAAGGTGAGTATACTATTTACATTTGCTTAGATGTAAACAAAACTCAATAGCTATTCAACATCAATTTCCGATCAGCTGACAATCTACTTCCACCTGTTTTCGCCACATTTGTATGAGGCAGGGCATCTATCCACCTCACTCTCCCACGTTAGCAAAACAATCGCCTAACGATATGTGATAATACGGGCATTGGTCAACGTGTATCATTTTAAGTTGCGGGCGCTGTGGTGTGTGTCGTCAAGTATGTTTTGACTTCGGTCTTTGCGTTCCTTCTCGGTCTACTCTAGTTTTTAAACTTAGGAGGGGAACAAACAGATGCTAGTGGCCAAAGAAAATATTGAATATTGTTTTTTTTCGTTTTTAACTGTAAGTAAATTAGTGCGGTCCCTGATCAATCTTGTGTAGTTTTTGAAGCCTTGCTGACGTGATCGCTCAGGTTGGTTACGTTTATAACATTTTAGAAGGATGGTGGTCCTGGTAATTGTCAAATTTGCATGGATTCGTGCATAGAATTGAGTTAATAGAGAAATTGTTTTGCATATTTTACTTCAGAGTGCAACATGGAGGTCTATGTGCGATCAATTGTTTGGCTGAGTCTGGTATCCATTGGGCTTTGTCAGAATATGAGAACTCCGCCCGGAGTTCCTCCTCAACAGTATCAGGTATCATTTTTCGTTATTCTATTTAATATTTTCTCCTAATTTCGTGGACTTTGTATTGGCGGGTATCTATAAAATTCTATTTAACATTATAACCCAAATTCTGCTTCAGATGGGCCACCAAAACATGCCCGTTCAAATGCAACAACAAGTACCCGTTCAAATGCAGCAGCAAGTTCCCATGCAGCAGCAAGTTCCCGTACAGCATCAACAGCACATGCAAATGCAGCATCAGCAAGTGCCAGTGCAGCACCAGCAAGTACCCATGCAACACCAGCAAGTGCCCATGCAACACCAACAACAAGTACCCATGCAACACCAGCAGGTGCCCATTCAGCACCAGCAAATTCCAATGGAAGTACACAATCAGCAACCTGCACCTCATCACCATGGTTCTCATGCCCCTCAACAAATCCTAAATGCAGCTCATATAATGCAAGAAAAAGAGTTGAGTATTGAATATTACCTTACTGTGCTAATTGAAGTTTTCAGCTGTATATTCCTCCTTGAATGTTTCGATTTTCATTAAAAAAATTCCTAATCGTTTTTACGAGACAATATGACATAATCATTTTTTTGAAAGTTTGTGAAAATAATTTGAACTTTTGAGCAAAGTTGTTAGCTACGCGAAGTAATAATTAATTCATTTCTTTATGCTTTCAGAATATATATATATATATATATATATATATATATATATATATATATATATATATATATATATATATATATATGTATATATATATTTTTTAAGGTAATCTACCGGTTAAGGTAGGTTTTTGGATGGGCACAACTACCAAACAAGCATTTTATTATTCCTAACAAAACAAAAAAATCCATCATCCTACTCTACATCAGGTCCCTCTTCATCTCTGAGTACTTTCTTCCTCCCTTCATCCCGTCCAACATCCCTATCCTGTTCCTTCCCTTTCCTCTTTTGCCCAGCATTCTACCCTCTATCACCGTCTTCAACATCCCACTGCCGGTCAAAACCCCCTTCATCCACTTTTCCTGCCTCCATAGGATTGCTCCCAACAAACCCCTGTCCTCGCCCACCATTTCAAGTACTTCCTCATTTGTTTTTTTCTCTGTCCATTTCACCTTCTCCAATCTTCTCCACACCCACATTTCAAAAGCCTCCAATCTACGTCTATCCTCCTGTTTCAATGACCATGTTTCCGCGCCGTACATAGCTACGCTCCATATCAAAGTTTTTATGAGTCTTTTCTTAACATCCTTACTCAATGTCCCTGTCATCAACTCCCTCCTCCTTGTGAAAGCCTCTTTGCCTAGTGCAATTCTTCTCCTTACGTCCCTACTACTTTGACCGTGTTGGTCCAAAACACTACCGAGATACGTAAACTGTTCTACCTGCTCTAGTTTTTGCCCTCCTATTTTAATGTTAAGCTTGGCCTTTTTCTTTCTAGAAAATCGCATAACCTTTGTTTTACTAATGTTGATTCTCATCCCATGCCTGTCGCACTGAATTATATATATATACATATATTTATATAATGTTGTATTTTATATCTCTGACTTGTTCAAGATCTTGAAAAAATAATAGGAGCATTGTATCTGCTGGATATTATTAGTAACCCAATACATATTCATTTTTCCTTCTTTCCAGTCACATCAAAGAACATATGGAGGTGCCCATTGACACAAGCAACATGTCTGATCAGGAACTCCAGTTCCATTATTTCAAAATGCACGATGCAGACAATAACAATAAATTAGATGGTTGTGAACTCATCAAATCACTGATACATTGGCATGGTAAGACATAGGTGTAATTTCATTCTACTCATAAAAAATACATTTTAAGAATCTAGCTTTACCATTTTATTTCCTTAGCTAGTCATATATTAAGTTAGTGTTAAGGTAGAGGAAAATTATATTTTCGCTTTTGCCAACAATTTATATCAAATTATCAGAATTGGAACAATTGTTGCATTAAAATGCACATTAGCGGATGACTCCGTTAAAAGTTACTGTTGCGGCATCTCCCGCAGTTTCTTTGGAAATTGGAACAATGTTTGTTTTTGTGTGCGAACATACTGTAATTTGCTATGAATATTCCAATTAAGCTTTTAATTACAATGCTGCTCCTTGTATTAATAATTTGGTGTTGGCGACCTGCCAAACCCCTCTCAGCCCCTTGGATGTCATTTTAAAATTGTTTTTTCTTGTTACACAGAGCAGGGCCATGCAGATCCCAGCAATGCCCTTCCCCAGGAGAAAGGGAAGGTTTTCTCAGATGAGGAACTGGTGTCCCTCATTGACCCCATCCTCTCAATGGACGACACCAACAAGGACGGCTTCATTGATTACCCTGAGTTTGTGAGAGCACAGCAGAAGGCAGCAGCTGGAGGGGCGGCTACTACAACAACGCAACACTAGGAGAGAGGCAGATGCAATGATCTTTACTTTCTCCCCCGCATGCTCCAGGTGCAATGCCCTGTGTAAGTTGCTTGAATTTAAGGGACTCCTGACCAGGGGAGGGACTCATTTCAAATGATGCGCTCTCTGGCAAGAAATTATACTCTCATGACTCATGCATATACAGTTGAACTTGTTCGATATGTTTTTGAAGAGGAAATGAAAACTTACATATGCTACCAAATGATATCACTATACCTGTATGTAGATATTTCCTGGCATTTTGATCAAGGTGAATGCCTATCAATGACTTGAGTAGAGTTACTAAATAAGATGACCTTTCATAGGCTTAAATATGTACATACCACGAATAGGGACAGAAGTTCTTTGGTGATAATTAACTTTTTGTGTTCATCAATTCCTATTTTTCATAGTCCTCTAAACATTTAGGTCTACATAACTGCAAGCATTTTATAGCAAATTACAAAATCAAATGGTCTTTGACTTACATTCTAATCAAGGATTTTTGTCAATGTCTTGGTGTCTGCAATACTACACTCTGACTTATATTTATTTATTTTAAAACATTGTTCACATACAGCAGTGGTGCCATTTTACAGTGAAAAATATAACAAACATAAAAGAGGACAAAAGACAATAACAGCATAACAATAACAACGAGAACCAGGCATGGACCGGGGAAATTTTTAATTTGTTGAGAGGTGGGATAAAGCTTGGGTGGTGAAGTTGTTGCATGATAAGTTAAAGGGGTCGACAGTATGAGGGAGTGAATTTAGAAGGGAGGAGAGGTGAAATAACAGTGAGCACTTGGTGAGAGACATTCTAGGAATAGGCAGATGGAGTAGGGAGTGGGTGCGGGTGGATCGGGTTGGTATCCTGAAGTTAAAGAAAGATAGCAGTTAAGGGCAATCAATAGCCGAGTTTAGGGTGTTGTAGAGGAGTTATAAATCAGCTTTAAATCTGCAGCTTTGGGGACTAGAAATGGATAGGGAAGACAACAGCATTTGAGGACATATTGCGGTAATGTGGGACTCGGTGTTTGACTATTTTGGCAAAGAAGTGAGAGATGCAATCAAGGGATTTAAGGTTAGTTAGGGATGATGTGGACCAAATGGGGCAGCAATCTCCTACATATGCTCGCATATGTAGGAGATTTACCAACCAGGATACTAACTAAAGATTGACTTATTACAGTAAATGGTATTAGATACATATTAATGTTAAATTATGATTTTTTTTGTAAATAAATGTATTTCTACCTTCATTTGCTCTCTGTAAATATGTAGTAGAATCCATATATTTGCTTTTTATAATATTTCGTAGTTAACTGAAACTGCAGATGGTAGTGAACCCCAATGTATAAGCATTTTGTTTACATATATGCAATCAGATTATCTTGCAAGGGCAATATAAACGTTCATATAATTCTCATTATTGTTTTTATAAGAGCTTATCGACCTAAAACTAGTAATCACTGCCCATGTTATAAAGTTGATAGCTCTCAGACACTCGGGGTAAATACCACCTCTCCAGCTATTATAAAAAGGAAAACTTAACTTAATGGCATATGCATTTTGGGAGTAGAGCTTTCTCCGTGCAGTTTCTGGGGCATTTCTTAAGTTCATATGTGCAAATATTCCCCCAATGAGAGCATTATTCTTTTGTTATTTTTTGTTTTCATCCTTGAGTAATGTTTTGTGTTGCAACTGAGTTGTTAACATAATGATCTGTCAGTCATTCGTAAATATTTCTGCTGTGTGTTCTCTTGCAAATTACCAATTTTTTAATAACTCACAATTGCTTTGAACAGATTTTTCAATCTCTAAACAACATACCTGTACTACTGAGTATTTGATGATATATATATTATATAATGTTAAGTTTATCCTACCTGGCACAGTATTAGTTGCTATTGGCAATAGTGAAGTTTGTAAGTGCATGAAGCATATGGTTGGCAAAATCATCCTCCATTGTAGCCATTACTGTCGTTTTAATGTAAAACACTGTAGAGAGTTCATAGGTGGGTGGGTCTAAAAAGTGACGCCAAATAATCTTCTTTTAATTTTAGTAAATATTTGAAGCCTAATATATAGTAAAAATATTTTACCATAAGAAACAATTAACTATCCAGGCTCAGAGCTATTGAAACAAAGTTAATTTATGAATATATATTTAAAATTACTTTATTGGGGGAATGCTAGTATGGTAATTGAGTCCATTGCAACAAGGAGGAGTCTCTTTATAGTGCTGTCTTCTCAGCTATTGCAGTATTTGGCCGAATTTATCATAGCTGCCAACAGTGATGACCCCTTATTATTGTAGACATTTTTGAGTGTTGTACTTGTAGAATTGGTCAGTAATGTTTTCTTGAAATTGAGCAATGCATTCGTGAAGCAGACACCCTTGTACATAGATTCTCTGGACATCTTGTCTCCTGATTGAGACTTACAAGGGTTGCATGACCAAAAGTGGAGAAGAAAATATTAGCAAGTGAAGTAAGAGGAGAGCACAATTGTTGGCAATATGTATGTCCTGGTGGATGGCTTAACAAATAGATTCACCAATCTCAAAAATTAATCCTTCACTTTCAGCATCGACTGACAGTCAAAGGCAGGCAACATTCGCCAGAGGTGAAAACTCATCTGTTGTTCCTCTTGCCTGCTGTCAACAGCAAAAACATTGAGTGAGCTGGTGATGACTGTGGCTCACTTGGGATCGAGATCTTTCTCTGCTTCCAGCATGCATTCCCCCATTATTCCAAACCCCCCCACAGAGCAGTGCCACCCCAATTGGGAAGGAGTGGGACATTTCTGGCCCAAGAGTGTTATGCAACACTTAGGGGTGATATGTGTTCTCTTGTGAACCTTTTTAAGTGTTTTTTGTGGACTTCCCTTTGTGAGGAATGGAAAAATTGTTTTGGTGGACAATCATGAAATCTCTCAAGGAAATGAAACGTGCATTCCAAATGAGTTTGGTTTTGTTGAAGTTTTTGGCCTCTCTTGGAAAAATAAATGTGGTGACTCCTTTAGGTGCAAATGGATGGGTTAATCTCTAATTTGGGAATGCCAAATCTTCATTGTTTTGTTGTTTTAATGAACTCATAAGGATAATAAAATATTTTTGATACATTGAATTTTATTTGTTGTGAATTCTATGAAAATGTCATCAATATCTGGCATATGTATCTAATGTCTTTCTATCCACAAAGTATCATAAATTTTCACTCAACTCCTATGAATTTTGATTATAATGTTACTCTGTAGGAGGGAAGGAAGTACACAAAGTTGAAAAAGGGCTTACTGTAGTGTTAGATGTCAGGTTGTTTTGTTAGGAGAAGAGTGAGAATTGTCGTTGTACCATTATATGGCCTGTGTCCATTCAAAACCTACTTAGGAAAAAACTGGTAGATTACCAATGATAATAATTACTGTACATTGTTTTATGTCAATAATATGTCTCATCTCAGGTCATTGAACAGCACTGCTGTTGGTGACCAACGTGTTTGCAGGTGGCCATGCGTTCATTGTTGGACAAGCTTCTTGAGTTTGCAGCATATGTCTCTTGGTGTGGGCCAGAGTAGTTTCTTGGCGCAGCATTCGCTTGTGGCATCTACATTATAACATGATTCTATATAGTTTGATTTAAATGGTAATAGATTTGAATCAAAAATGGTTACCCACTAAAATGCCTGTAGTACTGAAAATCATCATAAGGCTACTTCAATGAGCAAACAATATTCACAAATCCGTCATGGAAATGTTGAGTGTTGGCAATAGTGTTTTTACTAAGTCACATAAGCTGATGGCAACTTCACAATTTGGACTGGTTAGGTGAATTTTGGGGTACTTAAATTCAGGCAAAACCTCTTATTTTCTAGATTTTGAGAGCTGTGGCATCAATTATTAATATGCAACAGGTATGAGATATGTATTTGTCTTCCTGTCTGTGATGTACTATGCCAAGTCACTTGCACTACATAGTGTGCCTGTATTCATTTAAACTGTGGATATTGAGATACTTCTCTACAACAATAATCAACACAAAGCTTGGTTATGATATGTGAGGGGTAGAGATCACCTATAGTTAGCCTTTAGCATGCAAACAGTACACATTGATCAGACAGGGGCAGTTCCTAGGCCCATAATTTGGTCTCCCATTAATATCTGGTCTCCGTATTTGAACCTGGAATTTTCTTTCCAGCACCTGAGACCTCCTCCTTTTGGGATACCTTGCAATAATTTTCAAATAATAAGCATAGAAAATTCCAAAATATGTACCAGCTGCTTTTCTAAAACATGCATTTTATTCTTCCCTCCCCATGTCTATCAACAGTTCCCATAACTAATGGTCTTCTTTACTCACATACAATAACCTTAATGTCCCATTTAACTGCTCAATAAATTTTATCTCACTTTAAGGTCTCTTCCGTTCTTTGATCATCTCTAAAGCTTAGTCTTCTTTTTAGTAATATATTTCCAAACCATGCATTTCATTACTCCAAGTGAGAGTCATGAGTAATTTTTTCTCTGCATCTTCACTTTATATCCATGTAAAGAATACCCTCCTCTCTGAAAATCAGCATCTTTTATTGAACAATTTCTTCATACTTTACTAGTGAGTCCACTGAATTTTTGACTCTTCCTTAAATAAATGATGTGTCATATCTTGGGAGTGTAGCATTAGCAGTATTGGTGTCAATAAATTATGGGCGAAACTCCTACCTCTCTCTCCCCTTGGGTCTATCCCTGCATTCTAATTCACCATCTCTATTGGGTGCTTAATTCCAGGAATGTTCCTCTTCATTTATACAAGTCAGGGCTGCTTTTATCTATAACAATAAAATTCTAGTGACTGTTTGTTCTATATTCACTACCTTTCTTCTCTGTTTTATGGTTATCCTGTATTGACTATCCTTCCCCTTGTTCTGTGACAATTACTCCAGTAATTCTCATTGTTTTCCCTTACTTCTTACAAAAACCTAGCATTTTCTTGCTCTTTCACCTCGGCGGTTACCCAGAAAAGCTCCTAAACTTACACACCACTGGAAAATGACCCCATGTACTCACTTTCATATTTGCGTCTGCCTGAGTTTGTTGAATATCTAATTGAGATGATTTCCCATCGCCTTACTCAGTAATGTGTTCAACTTGATACCCATCATTTAAATGGCCTCTCCACCGGGGCCAGATACATTTGCTGCCACCTCACTTAGGAACATATGCCGGGCAGGCTACATTTTGTCTGGCTCCTACCCTTCAACCATGGGTTACCCAAGTAGGAGGAATTATCATAGTTCCTGTGCGCACAGCTAAATGGATCGTAGGAACAAAGAAGGCCTCACACCATGTCAAGGTTGTAGTCCATGGGAAAGGTAAAACAATATATAAAAGAGCAACTTTGTCAAAGCAAGCTGTCCAAAATAGTTACAGCCAGGAGGTTGCCAAACATTTTTTATAATGTAGAACTTTTAAGCCTTTTTCTGGCAAGGGAATAGGTCATGGTTCTGTTATTGGTGAGATCCACTCTTCCCATCCCCTAGCTGAATCCACACGCATAATGAGCTTCACTTTCTTACCACCGAAGCTACATAGCCGACCTCATTAACATGTTTGCAGATAGTATACATACCCATTTCTTTTCCATTACTAATTTTGAAAAACTATTTAATGCCGCTATTTTATGCCAATGTAAGCGTTGATATGTCATTTAAACCCCTCCTTGTTTACCATTCAGAAATTTCCTGAGCAATCAAGAAAAGTTAAGTCCAGAAGAGTCAAAATGCAATGTGAAGATGTGAAAGCATGAGAAACAGTTGCATTGTACATTGAGAAGCATCACCATAGTAAGACGGTAGTTATACGTGCTACAAATTTATTTAGTGATATTGCTGCGCTGCATTTCCACAAACTTTTGAAGTGTCAGCAAAAACAAATATCTCTTAACAGTTTTCATAAAAAAAGAATTAGGAATGTATCATAAACTATAAACCTATTATTTAGATTACTTTTTGTTTACACAAATCTAATTCAAATTACAGGTTGGTTTATACCGTGATTTAACAGATGAAGATGATCCTAAATAATGTACTTATAATTTTCTTTGAATAATGCTCGAAAGCAATTTTGGAGCTTAGAATGCATTGTCATATTTTACATTAATTTATTCAGGAAAAATTACTTTGCTTCAGGAGGAAGATTCCAGAACAAGTTTTTCTCCTTGTTCAAGGTTCCATTGAAAATAGGCTATGACAAACACAGCTTAAGTGTCTGGGTCCACTTAGGTACTCTTGAAATCCAAAGTTGAATAAAATATGCAAGGGAAAATTCAATTTTCTGATGTTAGTCAGTTTTGTTTCTAAGGGCAAACAATTAACCTAGAGAAATAAAACATTTATACAAATGATGAGTGCCCAGCTAACAATCAAATGTTCGGGTTGATGAATGGCCTGCTTGAGTTTGAGTTCATTCGGCTGCCATAGAAAAAGAGCATTTTTGGTTATTTCATATTTTATGATAATTAAGTTGAAATATTACTTTATACAAATATTTTTACAAGTTGACAAAGATTATCTCAACATCATTGTTCTGCACATAATAGTATTGAACATTTTATGGAATGGTAAGAACATCTGAATATCCAACAATAGTGGAGTGACAACAAAATCATTTGCAGAAGAAAGACATTTCAACAAAATACACCACTAAAACCAATAGTCCATTGTTCAACCATGTTAAAGACAAAATATGGCTCTAATAGAAGGGGATAGTTTGAGAAATAAAACTGCAGACAATAGCAAGTAAATCATTTACAAATGATCACCTGAATCAAGCAACAATGTTTTCATAAATATTTATCCTTAATAACTTTCAACAATACACCAGCCAAATTTCACAGGAATATATTCCAGGAAGGTCATTCCATTGGCAGACATGGCATTCTTTTCCAAACGGTAACATTACAAACACTATCTCTTTGTGTCAAATGGTTTTTTTTAAAAATTGTTCTAATTGAAATTTATTACCTAACAACTTGCACCATCATTTTTCTCACATGGGTAAACATACCTCTGCATTTTTGAATGTAATTAATTTAAGCTAGGAATATAATAAAGAATATGAAGAAAAAAATTAAGATTGCAAAAATTTTTATCATTAGCCACCTATTCGAAGTCACAGATTGGAAGTACTTCAGAATTTCTCCATGAACAGCCTCCACGTTCAATGAAGCATCTTGCACATTAGTGTCAATCCTATGAAGACAATTAAGCCACTACATTAGCAAGGGTTCGTTGAAAAATGTACATTCTTAAAGAAGTTAACTGACCATAAAGTAAACAAACTACTTTTATCTGGTTAAACACATAAATAGTTGTACATGGATTTGGTCTCCAATTTCCCTCAGCATTTGAGGAATAACAAAGAATAATATGGTGATTTTTAAAACATTCAAATTATGTTTTCCATAAGATATGACTCTAAATAAACTTCAAAATTGAAGATGGATGCATCTTCATACGACTTCACGAAAAATATATTTCACCATTCAATAACATGAATAAGGGTACAAATATTTCTGAACAACATTAAGGTATAGGTTTCCATTGCCCCATTTTTAATTTTTATTGTCATTTTATATGTTCATTAAATAATATCATTTGGACTTGAGATTTTTTGCCAGAAATATTTTAATGAAATCAAATAAGAGCAAAAACAACTATCGTGGCCATTTACTTGTGTAATGCCTGACAAGACAATTTGCTTCCAGTTCCAGCAAGTTAAAATTTCTCTCAATGTACAGAAATTACGGGAATGGTGCCTCTCTCACAGGGACTACTTGCCCCTTACATACCTCTCCACCAGCTCTTCCTGCTCCTTCACCATGCTAGCCAGCTGCTGGAATATCCCACCCAACTCCACAATTGTCGACTCTATGTTCTGCATGGTCTCTGCTCTACTCTGAATGTAGTCATCCTGCAAAGGGGTCATACCTTTCAGTAGAGAAATTAATCCTTTTAAAGGAGTGCCACCAATGAAGATGAAATTTGGCTCCTTGGATCAATTCTTAGTCACAATTTTGATGACATCCCCCAGCTTAAATTCAAGTGGTATGGTTGCCTTGGTACCACATCTTCCTGGGTAAACATGGGTGGCACATGGAAAGGAACTTGATCCCCTCTTCACTGAATACGTAAACTTCTATACTGCATGGCAAAGTACAATGTGAGCTACACCCTTACCATGCAAAACCAATCTTTATGTTCAAGACTGATTTTTGCTTGATTTGATGTCATGCTCGGTGCTTTAGCCTAGGCACAATGACTGCTGCTAGACTTGAAATTACTAATGCATAAAGCAGAACCAATTGGCTAACTTAAATACTCATGTGATGTTAAACATATTCACAATCTATTCAAATATGTAGTTTCATTCATGAGCTGGTGTCTGTAGTAAAAATGGAGAAATGATCTCTTGCATAGCGAGCATGCTGTATCACTGTTGTTAATTCTTCTCAAGCTGCTGGAGTAAAAGCATCTAAAATTGCTGAAAGCACGGAGATTCAGTAACTACGTGACAAGAGCATTAAGGTTTTGCTTTCTTATGGACATCCACCCAAGTAAATAGGGCAAAATTCTGTTCCCAGATGTAAACTAACCAGAGAAGTATCTGTGTTCTGCTACTTCTCCTTAGGCTTAGATGCAATTGTTATTGATATGCCCTTTGATATTATCTCTAAATACAGTTTTACCATGGGTTTTTTGCAAACAGATACAGGGGCTAATATCTTATATAAAATATCCAGCTCATTCTTTGGTATTTATAACTATTACAGTTGCAATGCATAGTTCAGAAAATATTCTACCAAAGGTAACATAGGGTGGCCAGTCAACATAAAAACTGTGGATTTAAAAATTCACTAAATTGGTAATCAAATCTTTGATTTGGGTATAGACTGGCCCCGCGATTATTTTGTCAAATTTTGAAGTGACTTAGAATGCATTCAGGTTTATTTTGTCATAAAAACATTGTGTTTGGACCCATATAAAATAATCGACTTTACTATTTCATATGTAAATCTTGTTCCTTTAGATATTTAATTGGGTTTTACTCTGCAGCAATGACCCATGTCAGGTTGAGTGGGAAGCTAATGACATAAGAGTGTACAGTGTGACATCTCTGTAAGTTCTGACGTCTGTAAGTTCTCTCTTATTCAGGAAGAATCATAGCATGACATGGAGGTGATGACACTGATCAAGATGCCTGTGGTGGCAGTAATCAACAATGTTACTCTGTAGCTATACTCTTTTATGTTTTGCTTGCATCTATTACACCTTGTATTGGATGAAATTTTTATTCTTTCTCCATGGGATGATAAAGAGAAAGCATTAGTGGCACAGCACTGTCATTTTCCTTTTTACAGCCTTTGTGCCACTCCTGAAGAGGCCAATGATTGAGAAATTTCCCTTTATTTCCACATGAAAATCCTAATGATCCTATTTGAGAAATAATTTATAACCTCCCAGATGCCTTGGAACCTGAGTAGCCTATGGCCTCCAAGCTTCAACCATAGTCTTCCTTAGGTCCAAACGAATAACCATTAAATCAAGTTCTGGCATCACTGGTTTACAGAACTTTTATATTTATTACTTTTTTACTGTTGTATTGGGTGCAGTTCCTATAGCCTAATGCAAATTTGCCAAAGGTACTAGTATGTGCCATCGATAGACTGAAGCATTACTTACTTGGCAGTGATGTAACACTGATTTAAAGTGTTCACTGAGGGAATATAATACAATGCAACATCCTAAGTAAGGACTTTCATTTACATCTACATGATACTCAGCAAGCCGCTGCAAGGGCATGTAGTGTGGAGTGTTAGGTCGCCAGCCACGCATGCAAAATCATAATCATTACACATATACGAAGGGGGACCCAAAAGTAACGGAAATTGGGCTGCAGTGGGGAGCAAGAGTGAGGGAAGCCTTTGTTCGGCCAGTCGTACGTTAGGCTCACACCACTTGCATCAGTATGCGCAGCGCCGTTGCTGTGACTGGATCGGTCCGTCCATGAGAGCTGTTTCAGGGAAACAACTTTTTTCACTTAGGCAAAAAACGTGGAGGCGGATTATCAAGAGCAACACGCTGCACTGAAATTTTGTTTCCTGTTGGGGAAATCGGCCGTGTAAACTATTGTAATGCAGCAGACTGCTTATAGGGAAGCTGCCCTAAGCAAACCCAGAGTCTACAAGTGGTTTACAGGTTTTAAAAATGGTGAAATGTCAGTTGAAGACCAGCCCCGTTCAGGCTACCCTCAACATCAAGAACTGATGAAAACATCAACAAAATCAATGCCCTCATTTGTGAAGACTGTCGCATTACCACTGATCAACTCTGTGAGATGTCTGGAGTGTCATGGAGTTCAATTCAGAGGATTCTAGAGCAGATCTTTGACACACATGCGATTTGTTCTTCCATCATGACAACGCACTGCCTCATACCGTCCTCCCCGTGATGCAGTTTTTGACAAAAAAACGGCATGACATCGATTGCCCACCCCCCCTACTCACCGGATTTAGCTCCCTGTGACTTCTTTTTGTTCCCCAGACTCAACAGGGAAATGAAAGGAAAGTGTTTTGACACTGTGGAGGAGGTAAAACGAAAATCGCTAGAAGGCCTTAAGGACATCCTGATAAATGAATTTCAGAAATGTTTCGAATAATGGAAGCATTGTTTGGAGAAGTGCATTGTGGTCAATGGGGAATACTTGTAAGGTGAAAAAAATTTAATGTAAATATATTGAGAACTAAAGAATCTATAACAACATTCCAGTTATTTTTGGGTCCCCCTCGTCTCAGTTTGATAATGCATTCAAACAAAGTTAATCACATGAAAGAAGGTACTTACAAGCAAGAGTATTCAATGAAAGGATATTAAAATCATGTAATCGAAAGAATTTAAAAAAACATTTGGTATCCTCCTTCCTTTAGGTTAAGTGAGTCTAGGAGGAGGAGGGAGTTTGCCACCAGGGAGAGGAATCTCCCAAGCTCACATAGTCTGGTAAGGGATATCTTCTTTCTAGTGGGTGCCAGAGGTGCTGCCTGTTTGTTTTCTCATATGAGTGATGGAGCTAACTCCCACCTTCAGGTAGTTATTAGTCCTCTGCTAAAACACCACAATAAGATACATCCACACACCCCCTAGGGGATTTGGTACATAACCATTTGCCCCCCTTCCAAGTGAGCAAGGTGCGCACGCAACCCTGAGCCGCAGTCAAAGCCACTTAAACAAATCCAATTAGGGTAAGAGACTCACTGTTTGGTCATAAGCTTGAGCTTGGGTCTGCAGTGAGTGTCCAGGAATGGCAACAGGGTGCCCTCTGCTACCCTCCATATTTATTGCCACTTGGTTGTCATCCTTGAGTAGGACTGAGCCTTGGTGATACCCAGACACGGCCATTGGGGGCAGGGATGTTGACACTGGACCCTTGGAGAAGAAGTCTTGTCGACTCTTCTGATGCCTCAGGTTCTAAGCAAGAATAAGAAGAGACAGGGGTTAATCATAACAAATACATGGTCTGGCCACCACAAAAGGCAAAGGTACACATGGAAAATGCCTGGCTATTCAGAGAGATTCGAGATAAGATTATATTATGGTTAGGCAAGGATTTAAGAATAGCATGATTAATTTACAGTTTCCTGGGAGCAGATGTGAACTCAGACCATTATTTACTAATGATGAAGTGTAGCATCTGATTAAATAAAAACAGGAAAGATGGCTTAGGAAATGGAATTTGGTAGCAACAACAGGCACAGCAAGAAAGGACTGTCAGCAGGGTTTAGAAAAAATTATGAGTGACGCTAGGAAGATGAATACTATAAAGGAAAAATGGGAACATCTCAAAGAAGGAATATTGAGGACCTCAAATGAAATGATAGAAACTATAAATATGAAAAGGATGAGGAAACCATTGATTACGGATGAGATGATTAGAAAGATATACAAGAGAAGGAAATGGACAAATAAAAATACAGAATTAGGTATAAGAAAGTATAAAGAGTTGAATAATAAACTGAGGGAGGCAACACATACAGCAAAAGAAGCATGGTGAAAGATTCAGTATGAGGATAAGGAAAGTTTATTGAAGGAGGGTGAAATTCGTGCATTATACAGAAAGGTTAAAGCACTGTCAGGAAGTGAGAAGGGAAAAGCTGTGATCACAATGGAAGATAAGTCAGGAAAATGCTTCTAACTGAACTATAAAAGATCCAAGAGAGATGGAAGGAATATATAGAAGAACTGCTTGGTAAAGAACTTAAGCCAGCAAGCTAAGGCATAAAAAGACAATTTGATGTAGATGAGGATAGCTTAGGGCCAGGCCACTTGATAGCGAGATAGAATGGGCATTGAATGAATTGAAATCAAATAAGACCGTGGGGGTGAACAACATTCCCACGGAATCACTTTAAGGTATATGAAAATGTAGGAGGAAGAGCTATTGAGATTAGTGCCAGTTCCTATTCCAACAAAGGTAAAGGCCACATCAACTAAAGAATGGAGAGCAGTGCAAATGATTACTTAGGGATTACCAATCTGTCTTCAGGAAGGTCAGATGCATGCATAATACCATTTCAATAATAACATCACTGATAGAGAGAAATGTAAAACACAATCAGAATGTACGTCTGTGTTGAAGATTTTGTAAAGGCATTTCATAGAGTGAATTAGAAAAAATAATGTATTGCAGAAAATAGGAATAGATTAGAGAACTTTGAGACTTATGCACAAAATGTACACCTCTCAGATGCGAGTGGTGGATGGAGGATCTGGCTGGGAGGTGTTGGAAAAAAGAGTAAGACTGATATCTATTATCACCTGTGCTTTTCAACTTATATGTGGAGGAAATAGTTCAAGAGGCAAGGGAAGAATTGGAGATAGGAATGAAAATCAGTGGCGAGCTTATGAAATCATGTAGATTACCAGAGGACCAAGCTTTAGTTTGTCTGCCAGCTAAGGGTAAGTCAGTTGGCAGCACTGGAAAGTCAGTGCAATAAGTATGGGATGAGAATAAATACACTCAAAATGAAGACTATGCAGTTTTTCAGAAAGAGAAAGAATAAGTTAAACATTAAAATATTGGGGCTAATTTAAATATCAAAATGAGAGTTTAGAAATGGGAACTGCTGGAAGTTTATATACCTAGGCAGTGTTCTTGACCAAAATGATCAAAGTAGTGAGGACATAAAATGAATTCCACCACGCTAAAAACCTTTCCCAAGGAGGAGGGAATAAATGACAGGGATGTTGATTAAAGATGTTAAGAAAAGGGTCACTAAAACATTGATATAGTGTGTGCTTTTTGTAGGGCGTGGATACACAGTCATTGAAGCAGGATGATAGGCATAAATTGGAGGCTTTTGAAACGTGGGTGTGGGGAAGGTAAAGTAAAGGAAAGAAAACAAATGAGGAAATGTTTGGCATAGTGGGAGGGGATAACTGAGAAAAATCAAAAAGATGCAGGAAGGATAGATTCAGAGCAATTGGATGCAAATGACTGATAGCTAGGATGTCAGGCAAGCAAGAATGGGACACAAATAGGACAGGGATGTTGGACGAAATGAACGGATGAATGAAGTAGTTGGAATTGGATAGATCGATTTATTCACCATAAACAACAACATAATGTAAGAGGGTCTTGTCGTAATGACGCATGTCAGGTTATACTTTGTAAATATAGACAAGGGAATAATTGCTGAACCATTTGACAGCTTGTGCCCATCCAAAAACCTACCTCAACTGGTAGATCACTAGTAATAATAATAAAAACAACAAAATTAATTTGCAAATTTGGCTCCTAATAAAGAGTACTAAATTTTATGAAAATTTTACTCTTTGATATAGATTGGACAATAAAAAGAAATTAGTTTCTTTCGAATCAAATTACGGGAAGCGATTTGGGGATGTTCATACCCATTTCACCTGTAGGTAAAACAATGAATTTTGGTGGGGCTTCATTGTTAGTTTCAAACAATAAGAATTGGCAAGAAAAATCTCTTCAGACACAAAACAAAAGTTTATGGAGATGCCTTAACTCACCTCTGTCCGTACTTCTAGGACTTGCTTGAATGCTGTTGACATTGAAGCCAACTTAGATTGGAGCGCAAGGACAACACTAGATGAATGAGACACCAAATGCCGACCATTCTGTTGGCTTGCTGATCGCTGACCACGACTAACTTCTTGTAACCTGGCAATCTGTTGATTAAGACTGCTTAAATCCTCTTTGATTATATACGTCAATTCTTGGATTTCAGTAGGTTGGTCACTATAGATGGATGTGTTCTTAGCCACTGGAATGCAAAAGAAAAAAATAATATTATGGTGTACAATATAGAATAATAATTAAAGAGGCTAAATTAGTAATTGAATTTTTTTCAAATTTGATTATTTGAATAGTAAATTTTCTTACGTCCAGCCAACTTTTCCAATTTGGCATATGCACTGCTAATATTCTTTCCTATAGTCCTGAAAAAATATCAAGGCATTCCCTTTTATTATAGGCAAGAGAATTTATTAAATGGAATTAGTAAGGATCATTTAACATCCAGTAACTTTGCCTGCATACTGCTAGTATTTTCAGAGTTAAACCCAAGCTTACAATGGATTTTCAGCAGTATAAAAATGAAGGGAATGTCAATATATTTACCGAGCAATCATCATAAACTCAGCATAATCTTGTAAGTTTTTGGACTTTCTGGAATCCCTGACGGACACAATTCGCGCGACCTCACGACTTTGCAAGGATCGCACTGTGTTTACAAATTCCATAGTTCTATCGCGGGATGTCATCCTGACGTTAAAAAGTGCACTTTCTGTTTCTTGAATAGCTGACTCTACAGTTTCTTCTCTGTAATAACGTGGGATCGCTCCACCATTATTATTTCCAGAATCACTGAGAGGTCTGTGATTTTGCCAAGGATCACGAGCAGCAGGTGACTCTTGTGGTACAACAATAAGAGGTGCCTGCTCCGACTCTGACCCTCCTCGTCGTCTCCTTGCTGTCATTTGTCCAGTCAAATGTCTTCGTTATCTGTTTGAAAGAAATAAATCTTGCTAAGTGCGTATCGAGCTTAGGGCACCTGCGTGTGGAGAAATAAATCCATGGTTAAGCTTAAAGGAGTAATGGAATTTCAATGGTATTGTGCAACAAAGTTGTGGGGAGATGGATTTTAAAACAATATTGAAATGGAATTCTACCAAGGTAATTTTACTAAGAGGAAGGTTCACAGAATAAAAGACACGAATGACCTAATACATTAAACTCTGACTTGCATTGGCGATGCATTCCTTTGATACCAATGTCACAGGATTACATTTTTCGCACATCGTAGGAAACTCATGAGAACATTACAATGTTTGGTATGAATTTAAAAAAGGTGAGTAAATCCATTACATCCTCAATGACATTTACGCTTAAAATTGACCACCATGAAACTGAAATAATGGCATTAAAACCTTACTAAAGCTGACGAATTGGAGAGACATTCATGAAAACAAGATTAAGAAATTGGGCTGCGAACATTTTTTACTTACAAATAACGCATTTGAAGGCCAAGAAGATGGGGCATTCACCGCGGCAACAACTGCGTTATGCATCCATCGTCAATTTCGTATTTACTGTAGGAAAACAATATGGAAAACATCAGTGCAAGACGATTTTCGTAACTTACGTCAGCATGTTACAACAGCTGAAGTACGATTTCCAACGGGAGATGTCCCATGATTCCATAAACGTCTGTCGTCACCCATGGTTTGGTAGAAAGTCGAATTTTGGTAGTCACGTTGTGTTGTGTATTATTGGTAAGAGATTTTTTAAATTCTTTTCTTGGTTCACCCAAGTTTCCTGGAAATATAATATTTCCAAGGTTGTGTTCACATGGTACGTTAATTTAGTCGTGTTTATTTACAGTGATTTCAGAATGGCGTTGAAAACGGCCGAAAGTATGCAACAAACAGTTGCGGCAATGTTGAAAGGGATAGAAAGGTAAATATCATTACAATTAATTTAGTACCTGTTGCATTGATATTGATGTATTCTGGACACTGAATAGTTTACGACTGCAGGAATGTATATGTTATAGATATAATATAGGCTGGAATATAAAAAAATAGGAAACATGTTATGAATTGCTTGATTCTGTCATTGTTTGATTCTTGTGTTGAATTTAAAATGTGGCATCTCAATGTTTTAAACAGGCCTATCTACCTATCTTAGCATACAGTGTGCTTTGAGTGGAGGTATAAGGGTCATCCCATTTCAAGTTACGTTCCTTATGATTTAATTATTTACCGCACAGACACAAATTTTGAACTCTACGTTCTTAATACTGATGACATTTTCTTAACACTCGGATTTTCAACCCCCAGATTTCCTTTAGAAATCTAAAAATTACATTCTGATGTGTAGATTTTTTTTTACATTTAACCATGTTCTATACATTCGATTCTTAGGTTGTGCCATGGGAAGAGTTCAGTCCTTCTTGTGTCAATATTTACCCCGGTCATCTCGAAAAATTTGTTATCTCTTACTACACGTTGAAAGCCTTGCTTTTGGTTAGATGTGTAGATATTTTCCAGTTTGTCAACGTAGTATAGACTACTTTTTTGCCTCTTCCGTCTATGCAGTATTGTCAGTTCCCTTTGCTATTTCCAGTACTTATATCACCTTCCTCTTTCTCCAAATGACCTTCCCTCCATTACAAATTTAACCTCGCAGCAGTCCATGTTAAAATCAAACTATCTGATGATCGATAGTTTTTATTCGCTGCACGCAAAACAATCGATCCCCAATTCTCCATCTATCCGAGACAGGTGCCCGTCAGGTGCGATGACCCCAATTCTCTAATTCAATTCCTCTCAGACCTCATGCCGCTCATATCCGATGTGGTTAATCAGGCGCCCCCCTGCGTACAACAACCTTTAATTATAAATATTACTCTGAAACGCATTCTTTGGAAGTTTACAACTTATTGTTTTTTGGTGTGGGGAAATCAACTCCTATAAATTATCAATACATATACTATACTATAATACTATATGACCGGTTTTTAGTTTTTTCAGCATTGTATTTCCTGAAGTTTTTTATTTGTATGTTTATCATTCACAACGGTGTGTAATTCATTGCCAAAATTGTTGTGTCCCCTCATGGTCATTAACAATATCAACTTTCAGTTTGTAGGTGTGCATTGTTTTGCCATCATAAAGATAAGTTAAATTACTCTATCCATCCTTCCATTTAATATTTCATAAAAATTTCATATGTATCCTGCTGAATAGCATTTACTTACAACTTGTTTGTGTTCATTGAATTTTTTCATGATTTTGTTAGTTACTATAGGTTGTGATTGTGGAATTTTATGTTTACTTCTTTTTAGATCCTTTATTTATTCTTATTGAGCTCTACCTTAATTTTGGCCTGCTTAATACCTTAAGCTTGATTTAACATTTTTCCCTTTTTCAATTTTGAATTTTTTTACATTTTTATTTCTTCTAATAAAAAATCACACAGGGAGAATAAATTTGTAATTTTCATTAAACTGAAATACAAGTCATGTCATATTCGACAAATTTTTCCCAAATGCACCATTTTACTGTTTGAAATAATTTTGGGAGTGTATATTATCAATCTGGAAACGAAGGTATAAACTATACTAATGGATGTATTTTGCCAACAATATTGTGAAGATATCACTGTTGTCAACCTTAAAATTGATTTGTTAGGTGAGGTCAGTGCTACACCTTGCATTAAGCCCAATCCTAATTGAAATACATACACATGTGAGGTGGCAGTTCCTTTCTCTGTGCCCCTATTGTTTCCTAGAAAGTCTGGTACCCAAAGAATCACACAGTTTGGACGAAGGTGAGGGTGCATATAGGCGTTACCAGGAATCAAACCTGGGCCCTCAGGTCATTAGTCCATGCTCTATTCACTGGACTACCATGCTTCATGACCTCATTAGTGAAACCATAGAGAAATTAAGGGGGGATCCATTTGTAGGTTTTGTAAAATGCGAGGGGATTATAAATTTGTCTATGAAAGTCATAAGTAATAGTTTAACCCTAATGCCTTAGTGAAATATTAATCCTGGTTAATGATGTTGCTCATTGATGTATAATTTCATTCCTAGGTTCAACCCTGAAAACCTGCCTACTCTGGAGGAGTATGTTGAAATACAAGTACGGGAAAATGCATATGACCTGGAAGCCAACCTAGCTGTCTTAAAATTGTACCAATTGGATCCAATGAAATATAGTTCAGAAATTACTAGTCAGATTCTTATCAAAGCCCTGACAAATTTTCCACATACTGACTTTGTCTTATGCAAGTGCCTTCTCAATGAGAAAAATGTGAGTTTTTTCACTTGAATTTGCATTAGCGTTTTCCGCTTGGCATTTCACTTTGCCCCGAGTTCACCCATTTCCCTTAACAGTTGCAGGAGCCAGATGTTGCTCACATCAATTACTTAGCAGACATCCTTGAGAGGTGCAATTTCCAGCAATTCTGGGCAGCAGTGAGATCATCTCCAGAAGTCATTTCTCCAGTTCTTGGGTTCCATGACTCCATTCGTAAATTTGTCTGTCATGTTGTTGGCATCACCTATCAAACGCTGGATGCTGCAACTTTGGCTGCACTACTTGGTGGGGTTGATGGTGAGTGATGACCCTTTTCATCATAGTGGCGTGCCTTTGGAGGAACAATAGTTTTCACTACCTCTGCTGCAAGCAAAATATTCATTCAATGCTAATATCATTGCATCAATTTCAAACTGTAAAAAGCATTCGCATTGATTGGGATTTGAACCCAGATCCCTCAATATCCGGTTGAGTGCTTTAGCCAGTTAAGCTATCGAGGCGTCCTCTTAAACTCTCAATGCAAATGATTTTTACACTCTGAAATTTTTACATTGAAATGCACATAGCGGATGACTCCGTTAAAAGTTACTGTTGCGGCATCTCCCACAGTTTCTTTGGCAATGCTAATAGTAATCCAAGAGACATTTAGTTTTAAGTGCTCTGGAAGAAAAATATTATGAAATTTGTGCCAAACATATTGTCCATAGCGGTCAATGCCATAAAAGAATTCAACTCTGTTTAAGTAAAACAATTAAAATTCCCATCCACTAAAATTCCCATCCACTACAATTAAAATTCCCATCCACAAGACGAGGTCATACTCAAAGCACCCAAAAAAGTGAGGAAATTCTTTATGTCATAAAGTTCCCGGTGACATGGTTCGCACCCATAATATGATAAAAAAAACCACAATGTGTGACCATCAAAAATAATAGTAAGCAAAAGGACCCCAAAATACTTTGGAAAAGAGGTTTGTTGTTAGATACCCCCCAGATAAGGAAGGTTAGGCCCCATGCCCATGCTCTTTTTGAGTCGAATGATGTGGATGTCAAGTTTCCTTCCACCCTTACCACAATTCCTGGAAATCATGTATGTACCAAATTGCCCCCTATTCCTAAATGTGCAAATTAACTAAGCAGTTGTTAACCTCCCCCATATAACTATTACTATGAGCACATGTGGATGGCTCCCTGGTGTAAGCAATCTCATGATTTGTTTAAGAACCTTTTGTCAGCGTAGTAAACATGGCTTGAAAGATAGCAAGTGCCTCGTACACTGTTGCATCTTGTGTGATTTTGTTATATAGTGGTGATATCATTATGATGCTGAGGAAAAATGCTTAGGATGACTGTATTTAATCATAACCGTTGTATATATTACACTATGCCCTAAAGTAAAGGAAATAATGCTCTACATAAATACAAAATTTTCCCAGCATATATTCTGAAAAAATGACTGTGCTCACATATTCTGTAAGATGAAACATTTTCAAGGATAGGTGCAGTTGTACAGCCATTATCATGTTGGTTGAAAGCATTGTAGAGCAAATTGGTTGTAATTTGTTTACCTATTGCCAAGTTGAGACCCGCTATTTCATGTTTAGATAATATACACAGGTGTAATAGTTTTGCTGTGGTGAATTTTCAATGCACTGCGTACAAAATCAAAGTAATAAATCTGATGGAAATAGGTGTGAGGAGTTGGCATTCCAGGGAGGCTAACTTCAAGTTTACTTAAGTGCTAAACACATTAAAAAATTGTCTTATTATGAATTAAATAATGTGCAAAATTAGCTCTAAATTTCTTAATACTGTGACAACTAAACTTATATTATTCGTGGATAATATAAAATTATATGGAGTCACAATTAATGATTTGAGTTTTTAAATCATCAGCCGTTGTATTGAAAAATAATGCTTGAGATAGTTTCATTTTGTGGAGCCAATTGCTCAATGTGTTTAAGTTTGTAATTTAAATTGTACATTTATTCCATTTCAGATCAAACACTGAGGATGTGGATGAAAAAGTATGGTTGGAAAGATATTGGAAATAATATGATATTCATTGCAAACCAGGAAGATAACATAAAAACGAAAAACATTACTGAAAAAATTGATTTCGACAGTGTTAGTCCAATAATGGCTGCTTCTCTGTGAACTCATTTATGATTCATTCCTCTTTCGTCAATGTGTATGTTCTGTTTCAATAATGCCAATTAAAATTAATGAACCATCAAATTAGTTCATTACTGAAAAAATGACAGTTTCAGGCATAACATGGTGGAAATCCTTCATGATGAAAGAAGACACTTTGCTTTTTCACTTATAGTATTTTTATTATAACCTAGGTTTTGTTATGCTGTAATGAAACCGAGGTTGTGATAAAAATATTCTATGTGTAAAGCTGTCCCTTCTTTCATCATGGTTCATTACTGGCTCTGGCAGTGACATCTCAAGTTGCTGTGAGTTCTGAATATTCTGTCATCAATTCTCCTTGTGTGGCACACCAAGAATTCATCTTTGTATAATCAATGGTATGTGGTGAGTGTAATATAATAGTGTCCAAGGGTCAACTGTATAACCCAGGTATTATGCTTTGTATATTCATTATTATTTTTAATAGATATATATTTTAAGCCCCTCCCCATGGACTACAACCTTGACGTGATGGAAGGGCTTGTGGGTACTAAAGGTCCCTAGAGCTGTGCTGGCTGAAGCCATGCTATTTGGTCCTGGTAGGGCAATCCATGCCAGATAGATAGAAGGATAAAAACCAGAGGAAAGGTATTCCATGGCTGTTCCTCAGTGAGGTTTGTGCAGAGGCATTTGACCCAGTGGGTGGGCTATTTGAGTGACGGTATCGTGTTAAAAACACTATTAAGGAAGACAATGAGAAACCTTTTCCATTATTATCCCAAGAACAAATGATAGACATCATTATTAGAATGAGTCCTGGCAACAACAGGACTTGGCCCAATTGGCTATGTGTTGTGCCTGGCGGTGAGAGAGGCAAGGCTCCCACACTTATGCGACAGTAGCAGCACAGAAGATGACCGAATTAATTGGTAGAGATTCTTGGAATGTTAGGACGATGTTGAGGGTAGGAAAATCAGAGAATATAAAGGGAGAGATAGAGAGAGGCTTTATAGATATTTTAGGACTCAGCAAGGCACACGGTGGAGGGAGGGGAAGAGAGCCAACAAGGGGTAACAATGATATTGAATAAAAAGGTTGGAAGAAGGGTAGTCAACGTAGGCCAAGCAACTGATAGAATATTATTAGTAGAGTTAATAGCTATTGTTCAGGTCTGCATGATGGCAAGCGACCATAGGGAAGACAGAATTGATATGTTTTATGATCAGTTCATCATAATTATGCGGGCATAATCACTGGTGTTCCTGGAGGGAAACATTTAATAGTGATGGGGGATTGGAATGTGACTGTAGGCAGAGGAAGAGATGGTAGTGAGGTGGAGGACTATGGTTTGGGAACTATCATGGTGAGATATGCATTGTTCTGCAGGGGACATGGGTTGATCATAAAGAATACTTGGTTTCGACACCACAAAAGGCATAGGTACACATGGAAAATACCCAGCTATTCAGAGAGATGCGAGAAAAGATAATATTAAGGTTAGGCAAGGATTTAGGAGCAGCATGATTAATTTACAGTTTCTTGGGAGCAGATGTGAACTCATACCATAATTTACTAATGATGGAGTGTAGCATCTGATTCAAAAAGAAACAGGGAAGACAGCTTAGGAAATGGAATTTGGTAGCAACAACAGGAACAGCAAGAAAGGACTGTCAGCAGGTTTTAGAAAAAATTATGAGTGACACTAGGAAGATGGATACTATAAAGGAAAAATGGGAACATCTCAAAGAGGAATATTGAGGACCTCAAATGAAATGACAGAAACTATAAATATGAAAAGGATGAGCAAACCATTGATTACGGATGAGATGATGAGAAAGATATACAAGAGAAGGAAATGGACAAATAAAAATACAGAATTAGGTAGAAGAAAGTATTAAGAGTTGAATAATAAACTGAGGGAGGCAACACATACAGCAAAAGAAGCATGGTGAAAGATTAAGTATGAGGATATGGAAAGTTTATGGAAGGAGGGTGAAATTTGTGCATTGTACAGAAAGGTTAAAGCACTGTCAGGAAGTGAGAAGGGAAAAGCTGTGATCACAATGGAAGATAAGTCAGGAAAATGCTTCTAATTGAACTAGAAAAGACCCCAGAGAGATGGAAGGAGTATATAAAAGAACTGCTTGGTAAAGAACTTAGACCAGCAAACTTAGACATAGAAAGAGAATGTGACGTGGATGAGGATAGCTCGGGTCCAGGCTTATGAGTACTCCCAGTTCACCCATCCTCCATAAAGTCTCCACATCTTTGCACTGCATGTTATACTGTGCTTCTTTTGCCCTATTAGTTTCTGTTGATAATATTGTTTTTCACTCATGTTTACTGAGCATCTTTCCACATTTTTGTTTAGTACGTCTGCCACTCCCTTTCCCTCCCGGTGACATAACTCTAATGGTAAGAACCAAAGGCAAATATTATTAAAAATTTTACATGTGAGCATAGTATTTCTCTTATTCAGAACTCGTTTGTTCATACAAGTGTGCTTATGCGGAAAGCAGGCTTTTTAAATTAGAGTGTTGAGAATGATGGAGAAAACAGAAGTTTTCCTGTAAAAAATCTTAGAGGGAAGATAATTTTGATGCAGGACACACTGAGAGGCAAAGGATTGTTTAAGAATGTAACGGCAGGGGAAAATGTTGGGTCAATGAGGTGGATGATTAGCCAGGTTGACAGAAATGAAGAGGTTTTTGAATTAAGTGGATGTAGAAATTGAATATAAATTTAAAATTGGAACATTTTAATGAGTCATTTTAGGGTGTTTGTTAGAAGCCAGAAGTGCCACTGTCAAGTAATTGGATTCATCATAAACTAACCAGAATGGTGGACTACTGTTAAAAGTATTTTCTTTAAAATATTTTTAGTTATTAAAGAGGGTAACCTAATAATTATCCTTAAACAACTCCATCCCATCCCCAAGAACCACAATTACAAAACCAACCTCTTTCCCAAATGCCCCTTTTTTACATTCAAGCATCCTGCTTATCTACAAGATCTCATCATGCTTCTTGTGATCATTATTCCCTGTCAGCATCTCCATTATAGAGAATCCCTCCCACCCTCCAACTCCCCACTCAAACTATGCATGCTAGAGGAGACATACATATGTCTTAGGTGGTAGCCTCTTAGGTGCTTTTAATTTTCCAGGTATTTATATCAGACATCAAACACCCCATCCTCCTCAATTTTTCATCACCCTTCAATCCAAAATTTTAAGGCTGTGCTATTTCTAGGTAATTCCCTGTTTTTTCAGTTTCAACTTTAAGTCTGCATAGATGATGTTGCAAGAGTTGGCCTAGCATGTCTCACAAATGCAGAGATCTGTGTAAGGAAGCTAAGTTTTCCTGTCTCTCTTCTTTCTTCAGCAAGATCAACAATGCCACCTGCATCTTTTGAGATCTTCTCCAGTGTTGATGATAGAGAATATTTTCTTAAGTACCTTTCCTGGATGTAATGTTGTTACTATCTGGATTACCTCAAGTTGATTCTATCTGGTCCTGGGCTCTTCCTTACTATTACCTTCTATGCTGCTTTGAGTTCTCCCTTTATTCCCCCACTTGTAAGTGCTTCATTTGATTCCTTCTGATAATTTTGCAGTTCCATGTTGGAGTAACCATTTGTGTCACTCTTTGCTGAGTAGTAATAGTGCAAGAGATATCCCACTGCTCAAACCATACTAAAGTTCATTCCTCTGTTTGTGTGGTGTATGAAACATTTACTCAGTAGGAATTTTATTGTCTCTTCCTCTCTGTCAATATTGGTGCCTAGGTTGATGTTATATATCACGTCTTGCTCCACACCGGCAATGTTAACTGCTGTGGAGATCAAGTTTTCATCCCCTCAGCTTTTCAGCAATTTGATGTAAACACCCCTGGGCCTGCTTGCTCACCCATCAGTGGCTGAACTGATGGGGATCTAACCCCCTATGCTGTTAGCGTCCATCCTAAGAGAAGTCCCACCAGTGGTTTGGAGTCCACTTTTAGTCACCTTTCATATTTGGCCATGAATACTCCAGGCCTGTTCTTCAGTTCTTCTGGCGTTCATGGGGCATATTGATGGGGGATGTATTTTACAATATTTAATCATGATAACATTTCCTGTTTCATAACTTTCATTAGAGGGATTGATGAAATAAACCGAATAGAGGTTGCATAATAATAATAATATTTTATCCATCCAAGATGGCGCACTGTTATAATACTGGGAAGTGTATAGGACATGCCAAGTACAAAGTTTACAAAAACAGAAAATATGATAAATTTGGCTTTAGGTATTTTTTGACACTGTAAAAACATGTATCAATGAGAGAGGTATTCCTGGACCTTTTTCTTAAATACTGGTATGCACACTCCTTTTTTAATACTTACTGGAAATTAATTATATAATTTTATACACATAGACTTTGAACCGTTTGAAACGAGGTTAAATTGGTTGACTTTACATGTAAGATGTAGCATTGTCTGATATTATAAAAGTGGATGCTATTGTTCATTTTGCAATTGGCACTATAATGTTTCAAAGGTAATACATATTAATAAATATATACTCGAGGTGAGGATAACAATGTCAATTTTTTGAAAAGAGGTTGTTAGTGGGTATTTTACTTAGGGTTACATATCACTCTTACCATCTTTTTCTGCATCTTCAATGTACTGTAGTGAGGCTGACCCCATAATACTATACCATACAAAATTCTAGAATAAAATATTCCTAAATACAATGTCATTAATATATTTTGGCTTACTGAATGTCTTATGTTGGAGAGTAAGTGGAACTCAGAATTTAGATTTTTAATTAGGTACATAACATGGAAATTCCATTTCCGGTTACTATAAACATGGATTACTAGGAAACTAAAATTATGTACTGTATTTCAGAGACTATCAATTGTTGGAAAATAATTAATGTCAATTATGCTGTGTGAAGTAGAGTAAACCATTGCTTGAGTTTTTTTCATTGCTTAGGACCAAATCATTTTCTTCGCACCATGTAGTCATAATTTTCACCAACAATTCACCAGCCACAGCTTGATCCCCTAAATGTTTACTGGATGTCATTACACTGACACTGTCATCTCAATTTCGTTGGCTGCTATGATACACCTTTCTTTTTGCCAGCATAGCAATTAAAACTGCATAATTTTCATTGGTGTAGAAAATATGACATTTGATTTGTCTAGTGTGCTTATTTTGTTGGGTAATGAGGTCACTCCCCATATGAAGTTTTTGGGCTTGCATTTAACATTGAGTATAGGTGTTTTTTGCACTAGGGATTTCAATGAGATATCTATGATATAATATATTTCTTAATTGCCTGAAAGAATAATCCCATGACATGGAAGCTACTACAAGTAACTGTAAGAGAGGTGTAGAATTGTGATATATATGAATGTGCTGTAGCCTTCCATGGTCAGTTTGACATATCAGGCCAATTCTAGGTTTTGCTTATTACTACACCCAGATGTCAGGCTGATAGATCCTAATGGCTGAACAACATAACTAGACTTTTTGAGCTGACACCTTGAATTCCTATTAAGAAACATGCTAGATTCACTATCATGTCAGTGATGGTTGACAAAGTCTGAAGGGAATTTCATGGAGTGGTGGATTAGGGTGAAAATTACGAATCTCTCCCAATGGAGATTGGTTCTGATGCATCGTCATCCAAACATAAGGAATTACTGGTACATATAATCAGTGAGACAAGTTTACAGATTCAACATCAATGAAGATTTTCGCACTGGTGATAAATACATTGTTGACTTTCAAGTGTTTGAGTATTATTCATGATAAAGTGAAATGCAATTGAAACTGCCTTCACCTTGGATTCAGTGATATAATTTAGTGGTAGTGTTAGCTCGTGAGAGGCTCAATCAAGTAGGAACCAAAGAAAATGGTTCAGCATTGTGAAAAGTGCTGACACTAGTGAACTGCCAGTGTGTGTGGAAAATGAAAGGAGGCTTGCCAGTAACATAAACATTCAATAGAAACTAACATAAATATGAAATATGGTCTACCTTTTAAAAAAGTTTTGATTATAATGTATGTGCAAGTATTGAAATAATTGCGCTTTTATCGCTCTCAATGATTAGTTGTTCCCCACGTGAAAATGACTTGTGTTGTGATGATGCATGGCAATGCATGAATACATAATTAATGTTAAGTGCAGTTTCAATCTGTTGAGTGTGGGGATATTATGTTATATTAGTGATCTCTTAACTGACAGTGATAACTGTTATTCATGGTAAAGTCTCTCTTGTTTTTCTTAGCATGAGTTGCTGCATGGTATACATCTATATGTATAAAACGAAGTCTTAAAGCATATTAGTTACGCCATTTATAACTCAAGAACGGCTGTACCGATTTTAATGATGTTTAGTTTTTTGGATTCTTCTCACCCCAGAATAGCAGAATAACTATTAAATTATCGTAGAAGTATTGTATTGTGATATTGTATCGGAGAATATCGTATCGCATCGTCACTTTTATTAATATTTAGTTTTTTGGATTCCTCTCAGCCCAATGAACATAATACCTATTAAACATCTTAGACATGTTGTATCGTAAAATATCTCTTGGCCTTATTTATACAGTTCTTCCGAAGAATGATGAATGCTTCTATTTGCGGTTGTTACTGGTGAATGTTTGAGGGCCAACATCATTTGAATCACTTTGAGCTGTTTATGGTATAGTGTGCTCAATATTTCGTGCTGCATGTCAAGCATTTTTTTGCCTTCCAAATTGCTTGAAAGATTTTTACTGACCAGTGTTAGTTACATCACAAAAAAAGTGATAGGTGGCCACATTTCAGGATTATAGGAAAAGAAATTTGACATCTCATGAAGATAAGATGGGACCATTAACAGGTGTTTAAAGAAAAGGAAAAAATATTTCATAGGGAAAGATCAGGTTAGGTTCAGTTAAGAGAGCAATATGTGATGCTATATGAGTATTGGCATCACAAATAGAGGGGTCTTAGAATTCAATTTGGGATGCCCAATATCCCCTGTATTTTTCATCCAAGATATGGAGGAAATGGTTGAAGAGGCTTGGAAAGAAAGAGAGATTTAATTACAGAGGGTGAATTATTTATCAAATCGTTGGCAGGTGATCAAGCTCAATTTGCTAGTCAGTAGTCACTTAGAGTATCCCAAGCATTGCTGTGTTTTGGAAGTCAGTGCAACAGTAATGAGATTCAAATCAATGTATTAATAAAAAGATTTTGCGTTTTTGAGGAAGAGTCAAGCTGATTATCATAATGGGCACTCATGACTGTGATCAGAAGGAACATTTTACCTATCTTGAAAGTGTTGTGGACCAAAATGGTTGAAGTAGGTGGGGCGTACGAAGGAGAATTTCTTAAGGCATGGTAGTTTTTGATGGAAATGGCAGTGAAAGAGAAGCTGAGTAAGGAATTTAAAAAAAATGACTCATTGAAACTTTGATTTCGGCAGTGGTTTATTCATAACAGAAGTATAGTTATAAGGGATGAATGATAGGCAGAGTTTGAAAGGTTTTTAAATAATTATAGTCCCCAAGGATGGGAAAGGTACAATGGACAAAAAGGAAATAAAGAATGGAGGGGAGATATTTGGGTTAAATCCTAAGAAGGTAGGAAAAATGAATGCAGAATATTTTGGTTGGCAAAAAAAAATATTATTGTTTTAGTGAAGTGCAATTTGTCTCTTGCGATTTTTCCCACTCTTGTGGCCTATAAATACTTGAGGGAAAAAGGATTTGATGGATATTAGAGTCTGTTTGGTGATCAACTTACGTCATCACTTTCATTCTTTTGCAGTCTAGCCTACCAAGAAAATGTGGGGCTAAAATTATTCCCTCTCCTCATGTCAACTTAAACTTAAATGATTAGGATTGTTTAACTGGTTTAATTAGTTTGTACAACCTCAGTGCATCTAGTTGATATAAGAGGAAGAGTTTTTAATGGACTAATTCATAGCATATATATGAGAGGAATTTGACCAGAAGACTTAGTCTGATCAGTGTTAGTTCCCATTCCAAAAAAGGGAAAGACTGCATTATGTGAGCACTACAAAGCAATAAGTCTGATTTAAAGCTGAAGTGGTACTCAGGATCACCAACAAATGGATAGAGAGTAGGGCAAACTTAGGGGGATGATCAGTTTGTGTTCATGAAGGGGAGAGGCATGCCTGATGTCATTTCAATAATGAGGTCACTAATAGAGAGGAATATATGTAGAATACAATCGGTAAATATTTTCCTGTTTTAAAGATTTTGAAAAGGTATTTAATAGAGTAAATTGGGTTGAATTAATGAATGTGTTGTAGAAAATATAGGGATAGGACACTTATCCATAACCCTCATGATGAATCCAACTGGGCAGTGTTAGGAAGAAGAGTAAAATATAGATTTCCAATGTCACCTGTGCTGTTCAACATATATGCAGAGGAAAAGATTAAAGAGGCATGGAAGAAACTGGAGATAGGGAAGAAAGTCTGTAGATAATTCATAACATATGATAGGCTTTCAGATGATCAAGCTATAGTTTTTCAGTCAGCCGAGGGGTGGCAAGCATTTCTGAATTCAAGGTAAGTGCGATAGGTGTGGGATGAGAATTAATGTAATTCAACATGTCAAGCAGTTTTCTTTAAAGAGGAAAGCTATATTAAACTTTACAATGGGAGGGCAATCACATAGGGCAACGAGATCGGGGGTTCGGACCCAAATGATCAAAGTATGAGGGATATAAGTTGAAGAACTGTATTATGCAAAGAAGCTTTCTAAAGGAGGAGGGAGTAGATGACTGGATCTTTGAGTAATGGTGTTTAGAAAAGGCTCATCCAGGATGATAGGCGTAGATTGGAGATTTTTGAAATGTGGGTGTGGAGAGGGTGAAATGGCAGAAAGGAAAACAAATGAGGAAGTGCTGGACATGGGGGGGGGGGGGAGAGAGGATTGTAGGAGAAATTAAAAGCTAGTAGGAAAGATGGATGCAGAGCGATTTGCAATGGGATATTGAATACTGTGAGAGAAGTGTGAATGTTAGGCAAACTAGGAAGGGGCTGGAATAGTGTACCATTTTGTACGGAATGGTGGAAACAGTAATGCAGAATTGAAGAGGGACTTATGGTATCTAGTAGTGGTTGTTGGGTTTTTGTTTTGTTAGGAGAGCCAAGGTATTATCACTATACCATTTGGTAGCTTGCGCCCATCAAAAACCAACCTTAACCGGTAGATTGCCAATAATAATAGTACTCACGCCAGTTGGTTGTTCCTGTGAAGTTACAACAATCAGTGGCATTCAGCCTACGTTTATTCGGGCGCGGGAGCCTTTCTGGATCACAGATGTCGCTCGCGGTGCAGTGCCCGGTGGCGCCTCCCGATCGCCTTGCTGGGCAAACACGCCATCTGTACCCGCGTTGGCGGACCCCGAGACGTTGAGGCGTCAGCCACCTCCCACACCCGCCTCCCTCCCTGCCGGTGGCCCCCAGCGTCTTTTCTTATCCCAGCCTCCTCGCCACTCTCCTGCCCCTCCCCCTCTCTTCTCGCGTGTGCTTCTTTATCTCGGCACGAGAGACAGCCAGTCTCTCATCCGACCTGTGTACGGGGGCGCAGGAGTGGTGGCGGGGGTGGGTAGTGGAAACCTTCCTCGTGTCCCCGCTTCGTCCTCCAAGTAGCCGGCGGACTTCCACGGCGTCTGACGCCGTGGGCCGCGGCGTCGTGCGACTCTCGTTCGCCCTCATCTCCGTTCCGTTATTAAGAAACGTTGTCCTTCCTGTGCGGGCGTGTGTCTGTGTTTTCGAGGGTGGGGGACTAGCGGTGACCTCTCCGTATTAAACCCCTACCCACCCTGCCCAGTGATTCCAAGCTTCACGGCTCCATAAGGTCCCCTGTGGACCCGGCCACCGAACTTCCCGCCCATCCCAGCGCGCGATGGACGGCAAGGCCGAGGAGCGCAACGGCCAGCTGACGGTGCCGAGGGTGGTGGACGCCGACCCCGAGGAGGACCTGCTTCCCCCCTCGGGTGACCACGGGCGGCAGGATCCCCCCTTCAAGAGGTCAGTTCGAATTCAGACCGATTCGGATATTGATGCTTGGTGTTTGGGGAGGGATTCGCAGTGAACTCTGAAGACGTGCCGTAGTGAATTTATTGCAAAAGAAATTCTTTCGCCATTTTACCTACAGAAGCGAAGGGATAGAATCTGTTGGCCTTGTGATGAGAGATGCTTTTGTCGAAGAATTAGCGATCATGAATGGTAATTGTGGCTGAAACAATTTGACTAAAAGTGCCTTATTAGATTGCAACAGACTACGTTTTTTGTCTAGGGCAGAGTTTACGAATTCGGGAATGGCTATTCGCTAACCACATTTAAACCATAGACGGGAATATTGGTTGAATCCACTTGTATTGTAATAATCACCAATTAGTGCTGATGGATGCAATTAGTGGAAATGATGAAGATCCGATAAATATTCGAGTTGGCTTTAAATTTCGTGTTCGAATGGGGAAAAATGTTTATTTTATGACACGCGTTAAAAAAGGCAAAATTCCTTGGAACGTAATCTCCTCACGCTATTTTCGATTAAGGGTGAAAATTATCACCCTTAATTGAAATTAACTTTAATTGCTTTTCTACTAAGCAAACGAAATAGAGGTCTATTTATGCATTTAAAAATATTTCTATGCTATGACAGCACTATTATGGATTTCCTTCAAACCAACCGAATCATTGCCTGTTGTTAAAGATTATTGGCCTTTATTAGGGAAACTATTTTTTTTCATCTCTCTTCAGAAATTTATAGATTTTCATTTTAAGGGTCAAACCGCGTTAGCTGGATACACGTACTCTTACACATTGAGAAAGTTAGCCTTCCTACTCAAAAGCCTTCCTAGTCAAAACTCCGTAGTTAAAGTGCATCGAATTCAATTTTCACTTAATCGCAGCACGCACAAAAATGAAACAGTGGGAGAGGGACAAGGGAGGAGTAATTTGCTGGGTGAAATCCGTAAACGGCATGAAGAGGAAATATAGAGGCAGAGGAGGAGTATGAAGGCTATGATTTAAGGGAGAATATTGGTTGAGAGGGGGAAAGGAATGAAGGGGGAACAGATTTTGTAGACGCCATGAAGGCAGGTAGACAGGTGAAGAATCGAAGAGGGAAATGGTGTTGATCAAACATGAGGAAGTCCTCGCGACACCAAACATTTGAATAGACCCTCTAAAATCTACCTGTAATTGTGTTGATTATCAGTGATGATGATTTTGGTAGTGGTGGAACAGAAATGAGTCAGTCAGCACGGCTTGGAGGAAAAGAAAGTGACTAAAGAAAGCGACAGGCTAAAGAAATAATAAGACACGAAACCCATAAAATATGTGTAACGCTCTCGTGACTGAAGCTAACTCGTAATGGGAAGATGGGTATTGGGATGTGTGTGATCCAATTGTGATGGACAGTTGTTATTGTTGGAGTAGCGCGCGACCGTCGAGGTCATCCGCAGTCATTTAGGACACCGCTGGTTGGGGAGGGGGTGGGTGGAGAGGAGAGGGAGGGGAGGATGGGTTGAGGAATTGACACTATTACATGAAGAGGGGAACCACAGCTTAGAGTGCCATGCACTGACTGAGTGAATGTCAAGTCCTGGCGAGTCATTGCTCCAAGTTATTGGCCCCGGATCGTGGCACCTGAGAATGAGAGAGAAGTGGTCCATATTCCATGCAAGACTGCGACGATGATTCTCACTCAAAAATCTTTTGACGCGCTATATAGTGCTAAAAATCTCCCAAAATATCTTTTCCGTTTAATGAGACCGCAATCGCTGAGCAAAATAATCTGATCATTTCGTCGATGCGTTTACTGTTGCGTATACAGTTATTTATATGTAGTTCTGATTTACCGACTACCCTACGCACTGACATACCGCAGAATGGATGAGAAAACAGGTATTAGGAAAGCGTGAAGTATGATATCCATGTATGCAAATTGGAAAATAAAGTTTTTTCGAGCAGTAAGTTTAGTAAAGAACAAATATTAATAATTTTCCACTAGATACGTTTGGACCGGGCTTGGATGTATTACATCATATTCAGGTCAACTTGAAGATGATGTAATTCATCGAAACCCACTCGTACAATTAAAATTATCTTATATTTGTTATCTTATGTAAACTTAGTTTATATTATGTTCGAGTCCCATCACTTCGCGCCTGAAACTACTCAAATTTGTGCAGTACATTTAGCCTTTTCTCCACGAGGGCAGTTCTTTATCGTGGTGGAAGGGCTGTAAACTCTAACGCCTTCTCCAAATAGAAAAATTTAGAGTAAACTTTCTGTCGCATAATTTTCTCCAGTACTTGCTGGAATACAAAATATTAAATCTTAAATCTCCATCCACGCATAAAACTAAATTGAACCCCCAAAATTTTGTCTAAAATAGTCTTACATCTTTCATTCTACATTACCAAAACAATTTCACGGTATACTCGGAAGACTAATATCTTCATAATTGTTACATCGTCTTACTCAATTTCACTGTACAGAGAAGAAAAATTATCACAATCCTTTGCATTCCTTTGAGGAAACTAAAGTTTGTGAGTGTAAATTAAAAAGCGCTTCTAAGGAACCAACAGCAATTGTACCTACACGTGATAGTTTTGCATAATTTTCCATCTCCACCCACAGCTTTTATATTTTTCAAAATTCATATTGCTGTTGCAGCTTCATTTTTTCTATGCAGCAACTACCCTGGAATAATTTTCATCTTCTAATTCACTTGCTTGAATTTCATTACCTACACCACTGCCATAAGTCATTTACCACCATATAAGTCACCAACATATACTATAAGTCATTTAGGTACTGCTACCGCATTCATCCCTGACAGTATCAACCTCTCTCCTAGCTTTTTCCTTTGTAGCCATAATAAAAGCAGTTTCTTATTTGCCCCAAAGTCATTGTGCGTATCCTTACTTTCTCTCATGACATTTAGTCATTATTTTTTTCTCTTTGCATATTAATACGCTTTTGTTCAAGCTTCTTCGCTATTAACTGCAATAATCTTCTGCGTGTGCGTCTCTCCTGTGCCTTCACAGTCTCTTTCACTACTTCAATATACAAAACATCATCACCTTTCATTACCCCGGACGCTACTTTTATGAATCTGAATTTGACGTTAACAGACCTGTATCACTGCACAATGCCAATTACAGGTGTAGGTAATAACAGGTTTTCAATGATGATAACAGTGACAATATATTATCTTTTCGTGGGATTTATTTGATTAGTCATGTTGGCAGTCACACGTGGCACCGCAGCCGCTATTTATTGCTGCCCAGATTTGATTGGGTGAAATGAAGACCCTTGCTCTTGCTGAAAGACGGGAAGAAGGATCACTCAAATGATAGGATAAGGGATGTAATCCCTGTCATCGTAGCCTATACCTAAATATGATCGCTTCAGACGATCATTTGAAAACTATCAATTGGGATAAAAACGTTTCTGAACTCGCAGTACGTGAAAAACAACCACGTGATATCGGTGAAAAGGATTTAAAAGTGTGATCGCGTTCCTGCGTTAGTTAGTGAAACTTAAGTATTGTAAATATTTCCAGTTTAATTTTTTAATATGACCGTATCAGTTGCATAGAAATAATTTGAAACTGGAACTTCGAGATGTTAATAATGCATGCCATGAATAATACCAGTAATACGGGGTTTTCGTAACATAAATTATCCATGAATACCCACATGACTGCCCATTTATTTAGATCTCCCTAAACTCCCTCTGATAACATTTTTGTACTATCTTCCCCTTTTCCTTAATCTTCGGTGGAGTGCTAAAATTGAAATTTAAAAGTGATAAAATTATTGAAAGAAAATTATAGACGCTTGTTCTAAAAAAAGTCGAAAAATCAACTTGTGGACTCTACATGTTTTGTTTCCGTTACACTTCTCGTCTTTGTTGATATAGATAGATTGCAAACGTCAAACTCATTGCTTTGCCCCCCTCCCACACTTCATTCACACTTCGTACTTGCATGTAATCTGCCCAAACTATTTGGAGCTTGTTTCCTGCACATTGATCCATTTCATGGTCTTCTCCCATTTTGAACTCCTATCCGTCCATTTTTGCTGATTAATTTTGCCCTTAGAATCACCGAGCACATCCATTTTGTCGTAATTAGTACATCCAATTGTTCAATGAGATATTTCATGAATGGCTCCATCCTTACTCTCGCAGGCTGGAGCTGGCAGACGAGGGCAAAACCGAGACTGGTCTGACGTGGAGGGACACGATACCGCAGGTTGGTGGAAGAATCCAATGAAGATTTGACAATCAGGGTGAGCACCCAAATTGCAGTACTGCGGTAGAGATCAACCCACTTCAGTTGACTAGTGTTTGCCCTGAACAAATCAGCTGTGGCGTTGTGGTTTTTTTTTCATAATTCCAGTTTCCAAGGTGAACTTTATGATTATTTGATTTCATGGCACAACCGGTTACAACCACTAACTTGCTATCATGCACCCTATGATCTTAGCTTAATGTTTCTGTAAGACCAAGTGAACTTAATGATGGCCTAGATGAATCAATAAGTCAATAAATCACGGAAAGCGCAAAGTTTGTCTTTATTTTCATGTTTTTGGTCTTTCCCTGGTGTCTCTCGAATGTTTAAAATGTAATTAATGACCTTGGTACCTTCTGACTAGTTTAGCGGGATTAGAATTTTATTTTCTTCTACTTTTTTTGAGTGCATGGTGAAATAAATTGAGACCGATTAAGGTCACATTTCAGTTAGAATCTATTTTCAATGTTTACGTTTTAGAATCGAATATAATAACATCGACATAAATACCCCTCAATCTATCAAAAAGGTGTGTGGCATGGGGACACCAGGTGGGAAGGATGCGTGATAAGGGAGGATATAGGCGAGGAAGAGGAAAGGGAAAGATATGCGTTAGGAAACTATCAAATGACGTGCAAGCATATACACATGCTTGAAGAAGACCAAATTTTAAAACAACGGTATATTCACCCAATAAATTAGTTAATTGTAATGCGTTAAAAGTGAATAAAAATGAACCAAAACCATTTGCAAGGTGTGATAAAAAAAATACAGGAGTGATTTTATAACTTGTTTACTTCGACGGCGACAGCGTAATCGAACTTGTCGCCCTCAAAGTACACGCCTTGGCTTGACGACACACCTTTGCCAGCGTTTCTTCCAGCTCTCGAACCCTGCCTGGTAAGCCACCTTAAGGATACTCTTTAGGTCCGCCGTACAATTAGTTTTAATGTCCGCAATAGAGTCGAATCGGCGCCCTTTCAAGGTTGATTTCAACTTTGAAAACAAAAGAAAGTCTGACGGAGTCACGTCTGGGGAGTAGGGTGGCTGCGAGATCACGGAAGTTCCGGTTCTAGTGAAAAACTCTGTCACGATCAGCACCGTGTGAGCCAGCACATTATTGTGGTGGAAACGCCATGCATTGTTTCTCCACATGTCCGGCCTCTTTCGGCTCACTGCGACCCTCAGCCTCTTCGTAATGTTTAAGTAGAAATATTTGTTGACGGTTTGACCTTGAGGGACGTATTCGCAATGAATCAGTCCTTACCAATCGAAGAGGCACACCAGCATGACCTTCACATTGGCCCGGGACATGCGAGCTTTCTTTGGTCGCAGAGAATGAGGACCTTTCCACTGAGAAGACTGGGCCTTTGTCTCAACATCATAACCGTAAACCCAGGTTTCGTCACCGGTTACGATGATTTTAAAAAACTTTGGGTCTGCATTGGCTCGATACAGAAGTTCCTGACAAATGTCCCCACGTTAATGTCTCTGTTCATCAGTCAGCACCCGCGGGACGAATTTTGATGTGACGCGCGTCATGCCCAAAATGTCTGTCAAAATTGTCTGACAGGATCCAAAACTAATGTTCAATTCCTCAGCTATCTCCCTAACAGCTACTAAACGGCGATTTCCCAGCCCCAAATCGTTCACCAATTTGACATGGTTGGAGTCTGTCGGAGTGGAAGGCCGCCCCGTTCGCGAATCTTCATCTGTCGAGGTTCTGCTCGATATGAAACGATTTTACCACTCAAAATACTGGTTCGACTCATAGCTTTATTATGATAGGCTTGCTGGATCATTCCAAATGTCTCCGCAGCACTTTTGCCGAGTTTGAAACAAAATTTCACGCACACACGCTGTTCCTCTAGCTCCTTCATTGCTGCCGTTGCACGCGGCGACGAACAGGTTAAGACGCGTACTGCTGCTGCTGCGTAACGACTCGACGTAAACAAAGGAAGCACCTCTCGTTTTAGTCGTCAGATGTGTCGCTAGATGGCGCACTGTGTCTCGTTTCGTTGAATGGCTTATGCAGAATAAAATCAGTCCGGTCTTTTTTGATCACATCTTGTACGATAGAACTGTTATCTGATTTGGAGCGCAACAAGGTATGGTAGAACAACCTGCTCCCCATGCTGTGAGGCTTAAAATCGTTAAAATGTTTTATCCACCTTGTATATTTCCTCTTTCCATCTCTCCCTTTATATATTAATCCTCAACTATAACTTCAGTAATCCCTGCTTATCCTTCCATCTCACCTCCTATAGACCAAAATTATCTATATTTCCTCTTTCCATCTCTCCCTTTATATCCTCTAATTTTTCTGTTCTTAACACTGTCCTAACATTCCAAGTTCCTATTCATACTAATTTGGTCGTCTTCTGTGATGCTGATGTCGTTTTTGCTTTTCAAGGATTTGTTAAGATGACGACCACAGAAGCCTTGACTCTCCCACTGCTGGGTACACAGCGATTGGGCCGAGTCCCGTTGTTGCCAGGATTCATCATATCTATACTGTTCAACATAAAAGCCTTAGAATAAGTAATTCAGGTGGTTTCCCATTGGCCTCCTCAATAGTTTTTTCAATGCAAAACTATCGCTGTGATACCGTGAAGACTACCTTTTCCTATGTATCCTACCTTCGTACTATCGGGCTTGTGTGACCCTAACAGAAGCAAATATCATTGCTCTAGGGGTCATCGGAATACACAAGCCCCATTACCACTTCAAAGTTGTACACCATTGGGAGGTATTACTTATATATGTACGAGTACTATAATATTTTGCCTTGAAGTGAACATTGCCAAATAAGAAGACTGGCTCATTTTAAAGTAATTTCCAAGACTCTTTGGCAAAAGAGGGAAGACAATCTTCAAAGCTTTGGTCAATTTACAGTAATGCCTTAAGTTATCCTGGTCAAATTTACATGCCTATTCAAACGTTAAGTATTCTAGGGTTGAGTAAGCAGTTAATATGACAATGTACTAGCATTAAATATGAATTAATTATTAGTCCGGCATTTCGATGGATCAAAGTTGGGCTATCTAAAATATGTTGCGAGTAGTAGTTTTAGGGGAGGCTACCGACAGCTGAGGTCATATGTGCCATTACTGAGAGACAAGGAAGTATGAAGGGTGGAGAGAAACCCGCCGTCGGCATTAGCCTTCTCTTAACTAAAGGCGCCAAGTGCCGCCTAACGTCCCATCCAACGGACGGCGTACTCACTGAAAGTGCCCTTCACGAAGCACCTCAACTAGAGGTCGGGATGCTGCTGAAAAATATCTGCCGCCGTCGGGTTGGCACCGGGTTGGGAGGCCAGCAACTCTGGGTGGGAAGCCAGCACGTTAGCCACCCATGGCCGATCCCCTACGTGTTACGGTGTGTGGAGTCATGTTGTCGGAACTGTTCCATAAATACGAGGTACTAGCTATCAAGCGATCGCTTAAGTATGTTGATGTAACCACTGTTTACTGATGCAGTTCAGTAGCAATGAAAAAATATGTTGGAAACTGCAGGCATGTTTCTCCTTGCTCCGATGTGCTTTTTCACAATCGCCGCTCGTTTGTTTGTTTTCATGATGTGGCAGCTCTACGTGAGCCTGTGTGCAAACAGCGTGGTGGTCCACGCCGGCATCAACATGGCCTTCTCGTCCATCCTGCTGCCCGAGCTGTCCAAAGAGACGAGCGCCATCCACGTCACGGCCGACCAAGCGTCGTGGATAGGTGAGCTGCGGGCGGGGGGACGAAAATCTCTTTAGCGTCCTATGTGCCTGCATAATTTTTCGGTAATCGTTTCAGACTGTGGCCTTTGGTGAGACTGAAGTAGTTGATAAGGTATTATTATTAAAATATATGTGCGCATCGGGGTGAGATTACCACCTATCAAACCAACCTTAGGGCTGATGGCAATGGCGAATATATATTTGTTCATACACAAAAACATTGGTGTGTATAAACACATACATGCCTGTATACATCATGCAATAATAGGCGTGCTTAATCACATTATAGCTTTAAGTCAATATATTTGGGTGCTTGGGTTCGATTTTGATATGATCGTGTGGGGTGCGATATAAGAACGAATACTTGAATCTGTTGATGACGGATTCAATCTCTCTTATTTCATCTCATTGGTCCAATCTACCAATATAACTTGGAGCTATATAATTCCCCTCGTGTAGCAAGGAAATGCAGGTGTCCCGGTCCTTTCTAGAGGTTTTGCTAGCTCTCTTCGTGCTTCAAGCGCTCCCAATCTGATTCCTTCCACTAACCCGTCTCAATGTTTCCCTATGCACATTCCATAGTCCCTTGCTGGATATCATCCAAGGTTTTCAACCAAGTTTCACCTAGCCCGTTCAATATTTTCCTAGCCTAGTAATTCCCCTGGAAAGCACATTCTCTCCTAAAGGAGATCGATTGCCGAGTGATCGTTGCAAAAGTTATCCAGAGTGTGCGTATGATGTTCACACCGTGTGTGAAATTCGTTTCCTTCTCATTCCTACAAGCCAGTTCGGTAACGCTGAGCACGCCGATCGGAGCCCTTGCAGCCGGGCCCTTGATGGATCGCTGGGGCCGCCTCACTACTGCCCGCCTGGCCTGCCTCCCGCTCGCCCTCGCCTGGGCCACCATGGCCCTCTCGAGCTCCATGTGGGCCCTCTGTGCGGGACGGGCCCTCGCGGGCATCGGTGGCGGTGAGTACAAGGCTTCTCTTACACCGGAGCGACCTTCCATTGGCCCCCTCTCTTGAGTCCGTCACTTGTGTCCACGCTAAGAGAAGGGCCTTTAATCGTAATCCCTATGTTACGTAATGAGAGTATGAGAACAAGTCATATTATTTTATTACAATGGAAATCAAATATGCTCACCAAGATGTCCCCGACACACGATCCGACATTTAACAACTGGCTAAAGAACTAGCGAGTGCCGTCAATTGGGAGTTGGAACACAAGATTTGGTCAGATAAACCCGCATTGTTTGGAAGTTTTTCCTTATTTTGTTATTTAATATTAATGATAGCATTTTTGTGTAAGTCATATCTCATAGATTTATTTTCTCTTTTGTAGGTTTCCAAAAAGTATACATTTTCCTCTCTAGGATAATTAATATAAACACTTTTCATTAGTTGTAGTACGAGTACATAATTGGTGCATTACCTGCGACCAATAATGCGGTTTCTTCAACTAAATTAAAATGGTTTTTAAAATTTCACATCACGATTTCTAATGCACTCAATGGTATCAAGATTGACTGCGTGGAAATTTATCTTGAATGAAAGATGAATACTGGGTATTTTCCCCTCACTTTCATTTGGTACTAGTTTAAACTTAGAGGTGTCATACCCATGTGCAAACAATTTGTGGGCATGGCAGAGATCCTTGCACTTGCAAGGGATTGAGGGTGGGGTGGGCAAGGGGTGTCCAGAGTTAGTAGATGTGATAAGGACTTGGATGGATCACTGCTGAGCGTCTAAATTCAGCCTAACACGTCACTGCGCACCCAAAAATCACATAGTGCGATAAGCTATAGATTTAAAATGCACATTCCTTCAACATCCATTCATTCCATTCCACGTACCGCGTCTTTTTTTCCCGTCGTCTTACCCAGTATTCTCTCTATCAAAGTCTATCAATATTCCATCACCATTCAAAATACCATGCATCTACTTCTGTTACCTTATTTGGATTTCTCTCAAAAAAACCTCTATTTCCCCAATATGGCTTGTGCTAATTTATTTTGGTTCCTTTTACTCCATTTCAACTTTTCATTCTTCGCTGCATCCCTATCGTACTGCCGTAAAAGGCCCTAGTCTGCGCTTATTATCTTGTCACGGTGACCATGTTTTAGATTCATTCAAAAATACGCTCTACAGACGTATTAACTCAATTCGATGCTATTTTATTGGCAATTCCTTTGGAGCTCCCTATTATCATTTTTCTCCATATTCAAAAGCTTTCCTTGGAGAAGGGAGTTTTTCTTTTAATGTTCTCGATTTATCTGAATAATCTTTTGTGAAAATCATAAAAATTTAAAGTCGATAGTTCAGCTTTAAAGAGTTTTAGTCGCTCAGCTTAGTAGAAAATATTTCTCCTCCATCGATTGTGGCATTTTTATTCCTTTCATGATTTAATTTATGTAATGGTTTTCGAGCATCTGGAAGAATTAGAAATCTAAAGCAAACCGAGACTGGAAATTGGATCTTTTTCGTTTGATGATTTAGAATATTTAAGAAGAGACAACGCATTTACATTCATGGATCTAGTCTGCTGAACCGCAAAATATAATGGTCAAATTAGGATTCTAAAATAAGTTTAAAACAGTGCTTATGCTAGGACATTTTTTCATAATGTATATTTACGAATAGTCTTAAGTGTTAACTTCCAGCGGGATAATGAGATTTGTATGTACACTTATAGTAAAATTTAAGGGATTTAGAACATTGGCGTCTAACCGTTGTTATCATGTTTTTGTCTTTCAACAATGCATTGGCAGTAAATAGGATGTATAAATAAAAGAATGAGTCCATATAGGAAACTAATATAATTTTATTTTCGTCTATAACATCTTCTTTAAATGATAGATGACTACCCATGTTTAAGGTAAACCAGATACCTATTGCATGTTTTCTTTTTCCAAATGTTAATTAAATTTTCGTTCGATTGCATGATAATGTATTTCATTCTCAGAAAAGGCTCTTAAATCATACGGTCTATCTTCGATTACATTGTAATCTTCTTTCCTTTTTCGACTTTTTTAACGTTCTCCTGTCGGCAATTAAATGTGTGCAAGATCCCAGTTAAACAGGACCTCGCCTTTCCCTGTGAGGAGGCTCACACTGCTGGGTATCGATTGCTAACTACTCTGGAAGTTGGTCAAACCCGCTCACCGTTGCCGGAGGTAGCGACAGAGGGAGGGAGAGATATGGAGGGAGGGGAAAAGGCATATCGGAGAGAGAAATAGAAATTCCGTAACCAATTTGGCGTTCAACGATGGGCCGGTATCCGATAGGTGCGAGTAGGTAGGTGTTGGTCTCGTGGAGTGAAAATGGTTGAATATTTGACACATTCCGACGCGCACGTGTCTTGGATAGTAGGTCGTCATACCACAGAAAATTTCAATCGAGTGAGTTATGTAAGCCTCACCTATCACCTCATCAAATTTGAATGAAATCGTCAGAATGCACAGCGTGAGTATGGCCCTGTTAGTCGTCGTTAAAAAGGGTTGAAAATAATTGCGAACATCTGTAGAGCACCTGGTAAGCAAAACTCGTAAAAAGTAAACCCAGACTATCCATCCTCCACTTGCACCTGAGCAGTATGAGACGTGTACAGGTTGTGGATAAGTCTTCTTTGCCTCCAATCGACTCTTATTTAATACAATACAGCCTAATAATTCTTCCCATTCATTCTATCAAATGCCTTTTCCAAATCTAGGAAGTAGCCAAATACGCCCAGATTGTGATCTGCATTGTGATGACCTGGATGTTCCTTCCTATTAGTGATTTATTTACTGCAATGGCATCACGCGCGCCTCTTCCTGAACCCAAACTGATCATCCCCTAAGTAATCATTTGTGTGCTATCCATCCTCTTTTTAGAGATTCTGAGAATCGCTTTTGCTGCGTGCGAAATCAAACTAATCGTTCTCTATTCCTCAAATGGTGTAGTATTTACCTTTTTTGGAATAGGAACTAACACTTATCTGGCAAAGTCTTTCAACCAGCCTCTCTCATAAATGCTACCTTAAATTAGTCCCAGGAAATTTTTCTTCCCCCTCCGTCTTATTTAATTTCAATTCCGTAATACCATTTCTATCTTGGCGTGAAGTACCTTTGACCTTTGAGTAAGTGAACCTTTAGCTAAGTATTTCTTATTTACGAGAAATCCTCTTTCGCTGTCCAAGCTTGTTGGCCTATGTATGTACCATATAGTTTCTCTGTATATTACTTTCACCCCTCTTGGAAATTTTCTGGTTCAATTAATATTTTTATTGACTTATCTTTGTTGGTTTACCACGATTTTTCCTTATTACACCCTGCTAGGTTTTAACTTTCCTGTACATATAGCGCTCTAATTTTATCCTTCCTCTGTAAAATTTTCATATCCTTGCACTGCGTTTTCCTCCACGCTTCTTTTTTTCTATTATCTGCCTCGGTTTATTATTTCACCTCCTACCGAACTCTATTCTATGTACGAACTATGTTCATATTCTTCCATTTCGTTATCTCGTCTATATCTATAATAATCTCGTCCGTGATACATGGTTTCCTCATTCTTTTCCTACTTACAGTTCCTATCCTTTCGTTTGACGTCCTCGAGGTCTCTTCTTTGATATGTACCCATTTTTCCTCTCTAGGATCCATCTCCCTATCATCACTCATTTTTTTCTAAATCCTACTGACATACCTTCCTTACCAATCCTCATAATGCTTCGAAATTCCACTTCACCGTCTTCAGCTTTTATCTCTTTTTATCCAACTCTTTTTTAAGGTAATCTACCGGTAAAGGTAGGTTTTGGATAGACACAACTACCAAATATATATCTCCCAACAAAACACAACCCCATATCCTAGTCTACAACAAATCCCTCCTCACCTCTATATACGTCCTTCCTCCCTTCATTCCGTCCAACATCCTTTTCCAATTCCTGCCTTTTACTCGTTCACCTAACATTCTCCACTCTATTACAGTCTTCAACATCCCACCGCCGAATATCACAATACATCTATCCTCATGCTTCAGTGACCACGTGTCCGCGCCGTACATAACTGCGCTCCATATCCAAGTTTTGGCGAGTCTTTTCTTAACATCCTTACCCAACGTCCCTGTCATCAACTCTCTCCTCTTTGTGCAAACCTCTTTGCGTAGCGACATTCTTCTCCTTACGTCCCTACTACTTTGACCTTGTTGGTCCGAAACACTTCCAAGATACGTAAACTGTTCTACCTGCTCCATTTTTTGCCCTCTCATTTTAATGTTTAGCTTAGCCGTTTTCTTTTTGGGAAATCGCCTTACCTATGTTTTATTTATATTGATTATCATCCCGTATCTATCACACTGAATTTTAAATTCACTCAGCAATGCTTGCAATCCCTTGGCTGACTGACAAACTAAAGCTTGGTCATCAGCAAGTTGCTCACCTCTGTTGAAAATTTTATTGTCCATCAACATAGTGTATTCGTAAACTCAGCCTCCCCCTCTCCCCGCTATTCATAATCTTTTCCTCACTTCACATTGTCTCTTCCCCTCCCCCGTCAGCCACCTCATGGTACCAACCAACGACCCTCCCCCCCTCCTCCACATGGTCGCGCAAGCCGATTTTTCCCCTTCCCCTCTTTTCCCTCTGCAAATTCCATACCTTAGCCTACCTCCCCTCCAAACGAGAATGTATACATGTCCTGGCCATTTATAATTTTATACCTAATGATGTCGCCTGTTCATCGAAACCGGTATTATAATAAAGCTTTTTTGTGTGAAAAAATAAAAGAGGTGATCATCAGTTTTTCAGTCTTAACACCGGTTGACGTAATTTTCCTCCAACCTTCCCTCTTCCCAATTCTAATTCCATTAGATGATTACTCTTTGATCCTCAATCCCCCTTAAATAACTGTTGAGACCCTTTTTTCCATCTTCATTTCATTCAATCATTTAAACTGATGGAAATGCCCGTGATTGGTTGCAATTTTTGCTTAGATGAAAGGTAGCGGTCAGCATCAGCAAAATAATAAGTCCAGAATATGTGGCTCTTAAATCTGTGGGAAAGTGCAAATTTTGTTTTTCCAATATGTGACTCTTGTTGGATCGCCGCACCATGCCGTAAGCATGAGTATCTAGCAGCCGTGCGACAGCCAACTGACTCTCATTCACTTATAATTTTGGTCCTCCGAATGTAGCTCAAGATGAACGTGAGAGAAATGTCTCGCGCGAGACAGCAATCTTTTGAAAGTTGTCAGGCATGATGAACATTTGTTCTTGCTACTTGAGTGATCAACCACCCCATTTTATTACTTCTCACTCCTGACGCTACAATGGAGTTCTTTACCTTTGTCCCTCCATGGAGTTTATCGTTCCATTTGTGGCTCACGCAATATTTGCCTCCACCCCCAGGTCCGCTTAGGTGGAAAACATTGTCCTTAGCATCCATTTTTCTCGTCATCGTCTCCTAGCAACACGCTCCGCCTCGGATCGAGAAAGAGCTGCCATGACGCAATCGCGCCATAGCTCCATGTCCATGCTTGAGGTCATTCGTACTCGGCAGCAGCCTATGAACACCAAATTTCGTTCTATTATCTCAAAGCATTACGACAAAGAGATCTATCTACATGGGCATAAACAATAATGCCATCACTTCAGGAGAAGGGGGAGGTGTGCTTGATACGTCATAAGATAATTCCTATCGGAGACAACCAAGGTGCCCCGTGAAGCTAACAGTTCCAGCCTCGGGCGTGTTCGGGACGGGCGGCAGCAGTGTCAAAGGCCCTTTGGGACATACTCTCACGGGACTTCTCATTTGATTCAGGGAAACGATTCTCCAAATTGTAGAGCTCGCTCTCGAAAGCAATTCAATTGCCGCGAACATCTTCGTAATAGAAATATTTTGTGGTAATTGGCAAGACTTACGTACGTGCGACAAAAAATATATACCAGTCAAGATGGGTTTTTTGATGGGTCACTGCTGAGCGTCTAAATTCAGCCTAACACGTCACTGCGCACCCAAAAATCACATAGTGCGATAAGCTATAGATTTAAAATGCACATTCCTTCAACATCCATTCATTCCATTCCACGTACCGCGTCTTTTTTTCCCGTCGTCTTACCCAGTATTCTCTCTATCAAAGTCTATCAATATTCCATCACCATTCAAAATACCATGCATCTACTTCTGTTACCTTATTTGGATTTCTCTCAAAAAAACCTCTATTTCCCCAATATGGCTTGTGCTAATTTATTTTGGTTCCTTTTACTCCATTTCAACTTTTCATTCTTCGCTGCATCCCTATCGTACTGCCGTAAAAGGCCCTAGTCTGCGCTTATTATCTTGTCACGGTGACCATGTTTTAGATTCATTCAAAAATACGCTCTACAGACGTATTAACTCAATTCGATGCTATTTTATTGGCAATTCCTTTGGAGCTCCCTATTATCATTTTTCTCCATATTCAAAAGCTTTCCTTGGAGAAGGGAGTTTTTCTTTTAATGTTCTCGATTTATCTGAATAATCTTTTGTGAAAATCATAAAAATTTAAAGTCGATAGTTCAGCTTTAAAGAGTTTTAGTCGCTCAGCTTAGTAGAAAATATTTCTCCTCCATCGATTGTGGCATTTTTATTCCTTTCATGATTTAATTTATGTAATGGTTTTCGAGCATCTGGAAGAATTAGAAATCTAAAGCAAACCGAGACTGGAAATTGGATCTTTTTCGTTTGATGATTTAGAATATTTAAGAAGAGACAACGCATTTACATTCATGGATCTAGTCTGCTATGTTACGTTACGAATAGTCTTAAGAGTTAACTTCCAGCGGGATTATGAGATGTGTATCAATTTCAAGGGATTTAGAACATTGGCGTCTAACCGTTGTTATCATGTATATGTGTTTCAACAATGCATTGGGAGTAAAGATGATATATAAATAAAATATGTGAGCAGATATGGAAATCACTCCGTGATTGATTCCCAGCCTAGCTGCTCTAATATTTTGGATTAGCTACCAAGTTTATCATAACAACGTTTTACAAATCTAGCACCTCTACGCTGCACGCGATTCAATTCGGTAAACAATTCAAATGAGGATCCCACATACTTACAGCTCTAAATGAGGCCTAATCAGCGACAGATAACATTTCTCTTCGACTTTTTCATCACATTTACCTAGTACTCTTGTAATTAATCCTGATTTTTTATTAGCTTGTCCAAATTCCCCATTACATGTGTTTTGTATGCGTTTCGCTCAGGAGAGATCGTGAGTGAGGGTAACGCTTTGGTATTTAATTGAGTCTAAACATTCCATTTCGTTGTTCCTGATGTAGTAGGCGTTCTGGAGGGAATTACTCTTTTTCCAAAAATTCATCACTAAGCACTTGTTTAAGTTTAATTCAAATTGCCTAGTATCGCACCAGCGTTGTATAACATAAAATTCATTCAATAAATTTGCTCTGGGTAGTAGTAGTAGTTTTGAGGGGAGGCGACCGACAGCTAAGGTCATTTGCGCCATAGGGGATGGACAGGAAAGGATGAAGGGTGGAGAGAAACCCGGCGTCGGCATTACCCTACTCTTTACGAAAGGCGCCAAGGGGTCCGCAGTTAACGTCCCATCCGACGGACGGCGTACTTACTCAAAGTGCCCTCCTCAAAGCACTTCAAGTAGGGATGGAGATACCTCTGAAAAATATTCAACTCCGCCGGGATTTGAACCCGTGCCCTCCGGATGGGAAGCCAGTTCGTTAGCCCCCGCACCATCTCGATCCCCTAATCGTTCGTGGCATAACTGGAACTTGATACATATTTATCTGTTCTACACTTAATCACTCTAATTTTCTTAAATGATCTCTCCTACCGCAGTACGATGGAGCTAATAATACGTGTACTATTACAACATCATCGCTAAAGAGACTTCCTTCCAACTTATGTAAGAGATTTTATCTGTAATTTAACCTTAGATTCATGAGTGATTCCAAGCCTGCCCTTTTTAATAATTTTTGTACGCTACTCAGTATACCTGTAAGGTTGGAAAAGCATAAAATAGATCAGACACTTTTTCTCCTATATTTCCTCATCTCCTCCTTCCCACTGCCACACACCCTAGCGGTTGGTCGCAGGGTATATAAATAAGTTATTACCTCTGAAAGAAAAATCCGTCTTATTTTATGGAATATTATCATGGTTGTCAAAAGGTTTTGTCTTCTGAACCATTTCAAATCAATAATGGAATAATTTTCTGTAGGATTTGTATTTCATATCCTTCACGGCGAGACCGTTTTTTTCACGTATAAATGCTAGCTGTCCAATAATGATAAAAACGTCATTTCATTTTTCACTTGAACTGGGATGTTGGTTTTACGTTTTTACTTTTGATGAGTTCCTTAGACGCACGCGCTGATCATTTCCTAGTAGTAATCGAATCTTTTGTCTCTCCTCAATTTCTCTCTCTAATTTCGCCAGTGATGACTGCAGGCGTAGTCTTCATCAGCTACTGACTTGCGATTTTATTTTTTTTGTACTTCTTGCTGCCTTGGATTATCTCAGAGTTTTTGTGTTGCACGAAAAGAAGGGGAAGAGAACCGCGATTCTCACGCTCTAACATACGTCATCATCGGAAATGATTTTGACTAGCTGCTTCACGTTTAACTAATGGCTAAGCGCTATCGCGAAGCGGGTAGGTCGACTCGAGGCCCCGCTCTCCTCATATTGACCCATATCTCGCCTTCTACCGCTCTCACTGCAGTTCAAAGAGCTCAAAGAGGTTCAATTGGGAGGGCCCCGGCGTTTCGTTGCTCAGAATCCGCCCGCCTGATTTCTTGAAGAGGAAAATATCCTGCGGGAGTGGGGGTCTATGAACCGTGGAATGCCATTCCAGCACTATCCGCTCGCCAACCCAAGTAGGGAGGGCGTTAACCAGTCGGGGTTAAGATCACGGGGAGGGGACGCGGAGTCAAATTAATGGAATTGGGCAAAAACTAATGGAATCGACCTCTGCTCTGATTTCCTCCAATGAAAAGTGCCTCGATGAGGCACAGCCACGAAAAAAGCATTCATGTGGTACTGTGTACTTATTTCCTGAGGTAAATCTACGGATAGTCCATTTCGTAGTTATGTTCGCCATTTTCTGCTATTGATATGGAACTGCAAATGTATTCCCTATTACATGGAATAATTTCATCATTCTGCTTCATTTTCCCTTTTAATTGCCACAAACGGGTTTCAATTTCAGCATTTTGATATTAAATCACGTGTTGCATACCTTGGCAGAATTCTTGCGGAAGATAGTGGGATTGATGAAGAGTTTTAGAGACACTCGAATGCCGATAGAAGTGTCGCTGCCAGTATCTGTAATGTGAATAAAAGAGAATGATTATCTTAGGCGTTTAAAATAGCAGTTTAAAACACTGTGACCCTCCATGACCTTATTGCATGCAAGCGAAAAGGGGTAAATCAGGATGAGAAAATATTTCAATCAGGCAAACGTATACCTCTACATAATACCCCGCAAGCCGCCGTAAGGGCGTATGGCGGGGGGTGTTCGGTCACCACCCGTAAAACAGAATAAAACCATATGCAAAACTAACAAATTCTTGCCAATTCACACCCACTGAGGCGTATATATTCATGCAAAAATGTATATGGGGTCCTTTGAAGACTGCGTGTGTTAAAAAGTTGGTGAGGGTAGTGAGGATAGTGTGAGGAATGAGTAGATATTATTTGGATGCACTGAAGGATATTGTTTAGATGCACTGGTGATAGACAGTGGAAGTATAAGGGGTGTGCTACACTTGTCTGATTATAGAATGACTGAGAGTTAATTGACTGAACAGATTTACGAGAGGTGAAGAAATCTACCCAGAAAGTCATGGGTAAATGTGGCCGAAGAGACTCTCCAGTCAAGGACTATTCGAAGCGTCAAATATAAAATGACATGTATGAAACAAATCGCGAATTGGACAGAAGTGAAAGAAGTATGCAATGCCAGGAAAAAATGGCGGAAATTAGAGGAGTCAATTTCCTTTGGTTGCTTAAAATAAATAGTTTTTTGACTTTACCGAAAATGAAAGGGAACGGGATCAAGGTGTATGTATATTGTAACTACTCGTAGTTACATAACTCATCTCCCAAAAAAAGGGGACTTGACATCTGTGTGGGTGGAGCGTTCGTCTCGTCCGGAGGCTCCCGGGTATTACCTTTGCACACATTGATTGCATATAATATTCGGAACTCGTCGAGGTGGATCATAGGTTCCGGCGCCTTGTTCTGGGGGAGGGAGATGGTGGCCACCGAGAGCGATCACGGTGACCCGAGGCAATCAGTCCGTGGAGGCCGCCAGTTCCCGTGCCGGGGATTCCGTCAGGTAAAATCACGACTGTCAAGGTCAATAGCGTGACGCTCGCAGGATTAAGAGTGTGGTTTAATCACTGTTACTTAGTCGTTCACCCTAATGTAGCGTGTGACGAGGTATACTATGTTGAAAACCAAATTTATTCACCTAATGAAACGTTTTAGTTCATTGTTTTCCCAAGTTTCTGTCAATAAACTTCAGTATTTCACGTGAAGTAAACACAATAAACTAAAGGATACTGTATTGATTACTCTCCGTTTTATTTTTGCTTGGACGGTAAATTAGTTCAATGGATGTGGCTGTAGTCAAAATGCTTCCACTTAAATTCACCACTTGACTCAGGGCAAAACTAGTAGTTTTGAGGGGAGGCGACCGACAGCTAAGGTCATTTGCGCCATAGGGGATGGACAGGAAAGGATGAAGGGTGGAGAGAAACCCGGCGTCGGCATTAGCCTACTCTTTACGAAAGGCGCCAAGGGGTCCGCAGTTTAACGTCCCATCCGACGGACGGCGTACTCACTCAAAGTGCCCTCCACAAAGCACCTCAAGTAGGGATCGAGATACCTCTGAAAAATATTCAACACCGCCGGGATTTGAACCCGCGCCCTCATGGTGGGAAGCCAGTACGTTAGCCCCCGCACCATCTCGATCCCCTCAGGGCAAAACTTCCTGCCCATTTCCTCCCCGTGAGTAAGTAAGGTGGTAATATTTATGATTATCATTAAAATATTCACAATCCACAGATTTTCCTGAGGTTCACTTATGTTTTCATCGTGATTGACCATGGCCTTCGAAGTTGATCACAATGAAACGTGTGGACAAATTGTTATTAGTAGATTGAATTTCAATCTCAGAGAGCTATGATTCTTGAATTTATGGTTTTTATTTCACCCACACCATCAATGGTTGTGCAGCCCTTTGAGCACTGCGGCTTTAGTTTGGATACCGACAGGAGAGTCCCAGGTTCGAACCCCAGGGGATATTTTTGGACGGCCACGTCTATAATTCCAAGAGGTGCTACCTGTATTTTCCGTTTCTAAAATTTCCCCTTAACAGCTGGGTAATCTTGGAATATCATATCCCAAAGTCTTAATACGGGGTGACCTCCTCCGTGCCCTGTCACGAATCAACCTTTGGTTTGGTTACTAAGGACTGTCATCACAGACAATATTCTTAATAGCATTAGCTTCGCCTCCTTTTCTGTTTCCTCCCTTCCTCCGGCTGATTGCCTTTTTATCACAATATTCAGTTAAAGTGCGATACAGCATCACCATCCACTAGCCCCTCGCTTTCCGGGAAGTTCAGGAGATAAATGAACTGGTTACTCTCGTAGCTCTCAGACACCAGTTGCAGCAGACAACGAGGTTAGGAAGACAATGAGAGTGATCAGACTAAAAAATAAATTTAATTTACTCATGCCAGCAATAATTTATCTTAGCGTTTTTGATTAATCTATGGAAACTTGGGTCAAATCAGTAGTACGTACTATAATATACACGCATATTTTAAAAATATATTTACTCAGCAGATTTATATCTTCAGTGGTGAACATTCTGGAAAGCTTACAGTAGACTTCGTCCACTCACTTAGTGTTCTTAGATTCTTTTGGAATTCCTTATGAATGCCCGAATTTCCCCAGGGAGAAAGGGTCTCATAAAATCGGATGACGCACCATCTCTGAATACATAGTCTGTCCCCATTGCGCGGATAATCCCTGTTTCTAGCCAACAACCCTCCACCACAAAACTACATTACTGGATTAATTTCCTCGCCAGATAACTCAGGGCCCGCAGGTTCCCTGGGAGTCCCTCTCCGCCTACTCATTATCAGCTGAAGTATGACTGCGGGCCTTAGATGAAATTTTTAGTACTTGAACCCATGGCGAGGAATCCCTATTGAGCTCATTCGACGCCGTTTCCTTGATTCCCACAAAGATATCGCGGGGTGCCATGTGCATAAGGATATAGAGGGAATACTTGTAGAATGGATGTTGGTCTACCACCAGCTGCCACGCGTACCTTACAACGGTTTGTGGGTTATTGTTTAGATATAGATTTCACCGCATTATTTCTGCCCCCGATATCACCTTTCTCAGACATTCTCATAAAATATCATCAAAACATCCGTCAACCTTGGGCTATCCAGTAGAAAATTTCATTGCCGCTACAAAAAACTGCCGCAATTCGCACGTCAGATCATCCATCTCGTATTTAATATCAATCTGAGGCCACCTTATTTGTGAAATAGAAGATTAGCTCAATTAAAAAAATCATGCTAACACCAAATCTCATTGTCAAACAGACAGCATATGCAGTCTGTTCTTCGAAAAGGCATAATTTTCCATTCGACGAATCCTCCTCAAGCAACCGAGATCAATCCAATAACAAGTACATTCATAAACAGCATTTTTAACTTGTTCGTTCAAATTAACCGACCTTCTAGACAACAACCTTTCCCTAATTCAGAAAACCGACACCCACAGTGCTACCAGGACGCACACTTCAAAACACGTCTGATATTTCGTTCAGTAATGTCCGTCAAAACTCCAAATGGAGGGATCCCTTACTCGATTTAAGTCGGAAGTATATACATGTAGTATTTTTAATTTTTTTTTTACCCCGAAAAGGTAACATTCGTCCCTCATTTTACCCATTATAGATGCAATTGAACGGTCGCATCACTAACCTCCTATTGTCCCCACTAAGTTTCCTCCCTCCTCCCCACATCTTACTCACCGTCCAGGCTCAGCTACAAAGAATTATCTTTCACAACCTCCATATTACACTTATTACCAAACAATGATCGAGACCCTATCCTTGGAGTTCACCAGATTTTGGGTCCTAAATGAATACGCCTCCCATCCCCCGGTCCTTGTACGTTGGGCAAATTCAATGATCAATTCTCAGAATTATCTAATCATCACTTCATTTCATACCCACTCTCATTCACCTCCCTACCATTCTCTACATTCAGCTCTCCCCACCTTCATCCCAACAACCCATCCCTTCGCCCACCTCCAAGGAGCTTTGACAGAGTCAGAGAGAGAACCCCTTTTCGCTTCTCCGTTTCTATCCCTGGCCGCCCACTTCCTCTCGCCACCTTCACAGACCCACATTATCCGACTGCCCGCCCTTTCCTGCGCCCAATCACCATCCTCCCGATTTCCAGACAAGCACTGGAATTCAGATGGCCCTATATCTCACCAGGCAATCCCGACCCCGCTCCCCTGGCCAGGCCAGGCAACAATAAACCATTTATCTCATCTACATTACACCCCGCAAGTCGCCGCAAGGGCACTTGAGGAAAGTTAATCACAACGGAAGAAGGTACTTATATGCTGGAATATTCAATAACAGGGTATATTAAAAATCATCCGGGAGGTGTGTTAAAAAGATATGTCTATTTAATATTCGTGGTCATTGAAAATAACAACAAAATATGTACTCTACATATGCTAATTATCTCCTTCACGCCTGCGGCCATGTTTATTTTGATCTATAATGGTACTAGGAAAAACATTTTAAATTATTCGTTCTACTATCTCCCTGATTTTACATACGTAATCTGATGCACCATATTAAGCCAGGGACTCAGTAAGTTCCGGATAAGATGTATGGATATTTACCGTAGATAAGTCAGGTAAGTCAGATTAGAGACCTGCCTCAAATTCGCGCAGTAAATTTAATCAACTTTTTTTATTCATCATACCGTCTCCGTCCAAATGACATATTTTTACCTCCTTTACCTTGTTTATCCAGCATTCTCCACTCTATCCCAGTTTTCAATACTTCATCGCCGCTAAGTCTGTTGATAGGGGCTAACGACGCTACGTACCCCGGATGCGAAGAAAGAAGTTAAGTCTTTTGGAGAACCCGAATCCGGAGATGAAGTAAGTCGGGGCGAATTTGAACGTGGAGGCATGATGTGGGGCTGTGATGAATGATATGATATGATACAAGATACAATGAATATATGATATGATAAATGGTACAAGGTATAGTAATTTTGTCCATATATTAAAGTGAGTTTCAATGTCCTGCGGTCTGTTCTTTCATCGTATAGGAAGCCTCTCAATCGTTCGGGAGCTCATCATACGAACGAGGCACCAAAGGAAATAGCACGTAATATACACGAACACACGACGAGAGTTTAGCTTAATTGGTAGATCATAGGTCTCTTAATTAGGATTCATAAAAATGATACTTGGGAAATGTAATGAAGGGTTGAAAGAGCTCTGTTGTTTTACGTTAGTTAGACCCCACCACGAGTAAGCTGCGACTGTGTGGGATCTTCACGAGGTAGGCTTAGTTTTAGAACAAGATCGAGTAAACTTAGTACAGTTAGGTTTGTGAAAAGTTTTTATGAACAGCGACATGGCAGTGTCACGACAACATGAGAAGAATTATGGTGAAAGCCAATAGTTGACCATAGGTTGATGAACAGATTACATTTAATGCGTAAATTTAGAGAGGCAGGACCAACCTTCGGGTTGATTACTGTTTTTTTATTATATCAAATATTCCTTTGTATCGATTCAAATTCCTGTCTGATCGACGAGCCGAAGTTGACATCTACCTTGCCTCCTCCGTCCACAGGTCTGACCACTGTGGCCCTGGTGTACGTGTCCGAGTGCGCGCACCCCCACCTTCGGCCGGCCCTGCTCAGCCTCAACAGCGTGGCCGTGTCTCTGGGCGTCCTCGGCACGTACGCTCTCTCCGCTGCCCTGCCCTCGTGGCGCTGGGTGGCTTGGTGCTGCCTCGGACTGGCCCTGCTCTCCCTCGCCGCCCTATCCGCCCCCTTGGAGCGCCTCCGCCCCCCGGAGTCCCCTCACTGGCTCTATCTCTTCGACGGCAACGCCCTCCCCGGTGATCGCAGGTACCCAGGTACTGCCTTTAACGGCGGCGGCTGCGTCCCGCCCCTCCTTAACTTTATTTGCACGAAACCCCGCCATACGCACGTAGCGGGGGTCGTGAGGACGCAAGCCATGAAGTTAGTTAAGGGTAAATGAAACTTGTGTTCCTAAATATTTTTGACTAGTGCATACTCATTATTTAGTGTTTCCCCTTGTGTCGCTGTCGCGAAATATGCACTGGCAATACAAATGCATGAACTCTATCCATTCAGTAGTCCATCTATCCTAATTCGTGATAATCGTCTTTCCTGCTGATGCAATTGTGTGGCTGAATGGAATGTTCTATGTCGGATGCAAAACCACACGATTAGTGCAAGCATATTTACAAAAGGTGTAATCTAACTAAGTCCTAGCATATCTAGAGGTTCCCATCCCAGATATTGTTTTAAGTGCTCTGTGGAGGGTTTCAGTCACCGAAACCCTGCTTCTCTGTATCGGCAATGGCAGCCCTTCCTAAACCCGCAAGAAGCATAGAGGTGAGAACATGCGAGATGGCGCACATCTGGGTACTTCAGCCGTTCAAACCTCCCCGGATGAACTCAGCCTAATAAAATCATTCAATAGCCGCCATCCTATCCTACCCCTTTGTCCGTTCATCCTTTGTCCCTTATGTCTATAGTAGGCACATTGAACACTTAATTATTATTAGGTAATAAAATACACTTTGGAACAATCGTTGAATGAAACATTATGGAGTGTGGCATGTATAGGCATTGGTAGAGGGGCTATTGTGGGAAAAGGTTTGCATGAGGCCTAGTGATCGTTGATGCGGATGTTGACGGATATAGTGCACTGCCCAACGTAGAAGAAGGGATAGAATTTGCGGTTAAGTAGATAGATTATATTGCGGGATTTGCAAGAGGAAGTACTGTGGGAGAGAATGGGTAAGTTGGGAGGGGAGGCAAGAAGCCGTGAAGATGCGACATATTTTACATTTTGGTCTATTGCAGGGTGCTGGTGTAAATTTGTGGATGACAGAGTAGTTGGATGAAGGCTTGGTAGATTTTTTAATATATCTGATAAATTGGTGGGTCGTTTATAAGTTGGCCGTTGTTTTTTGGTTAATCGAAATGGGGAAGAGGTCTTTCAGAATATAGTATGTCGTAGGGGATGAAAATTTCCCAGGTATATTAATTGCCTCCTTTCTTACTTCAGACACACCGCCCTCGAACTTAAAACCCTCGAATCGGCATGCATCGGGCTTCTTTGCAACGGCTAGGATTTTCTCCTCAAACTTGCCCACAACCCTCTTGTACTTCCTGTTGACCCTTCAGATGACCCCTAAACCCCTCCCTTTCCCTTCCCTCTTTCTTTCACTCGTCCTTTACCTTTAACCTTAGTTTTCTTCCTTCCGTTGAGGTTGTCGGGAGATCGAAATATTAAGAAACTAAAATTGTATTTCTTTATTTTGTGTTTATAATTTTTATGTATCGTCACCACGCTTGTCACCCACCTAATATAAATAAATAAATATATGTATACACACAGATGCAGATTTTTAAACCGTAGAAACATAAAGAAGGGACACACATATGTTGTTTTGACGTTTCGACGGCTCGGTCGTCGAAATTTATATATATATATATATATATATATATATATATATATATATATATATATATGTATAAAGATGATTCGTCGAAGCAACACGGAAGTGTTGAATAAAAAACTTGGACAGCAACAAACAATATATGGACACATAAAAATAACACTCACACGTTATTTCTTAATGATTTCGTTGGAATTTAGCTCCGTCTTCATCTGAAGAAACAGAAGTACTGACTGCTGGAATAGGAGAGGTGAGGGGTGGGTAATATATGTATATATATATATATATACATATATATGTATATATATATATATATATATATATATATATATATATATATATATATATATATATATATATATATATAATACAGAGTAACACACAATATAGGGGAAAAAAAGAAGAACACTCACACGTTATTTCTTGATATTTAGACGGAAACACTCAGTGTGTGTCCGTCGAAATATCAAGAAATAACGTGTGAGTGTTCTTCTTTTTTTCCCCTATATTGTGTGTTACTCTGTATTATATATATATATATATATATATATATATATATATATATATATATATATATATATAATACAGAGTAACACACAATATAGGGGAAAAAAAGAAGAACACTCACACGTTATTTCTTGATATTTCGACGGACACACTCTGAGTGTTTCCGTCTAAATATCAAGAAATAACGTGTGAGTGTTCTTTTTTTTGTGTTTCTATATTGTGTGTTACTGTGTATTGTACTATTCGGCACTTCCGTGTTACGTCTACAAAAGCATATATTTATATACATATAAATATACATACATACATATATATATATATATATATGTATGTATGTATATATGTGTGTGTATATATATATGTGTGTGTGTGTATATATGTGTGTGTATATATATATGTATATATATATATATATATATATATATATATATATATATATATATATATATATATATATATATATATATATAGATATACATACATATCCATTTCTCTCATTCTCACACAGGCCCCGACGACGTAAAAGAGTTTTAGGTCCCCACAGAGTGTAGAAAACGCAACCCGCAATTTAGAAAAGAAATGCAGTATTGCAGCGCTGAGAAACGTATAAGGGTGTATCACGAATTCGAGCGTTACATTTTTATTCCATGAATCTAAGTATGCCATGCTAACAAAAGTTATCCTGATGTTATATATATATATATATATATATATATATATATATATATATATATATACTAGCTGAATACCCGGCTTTGCACGGGTTAGGGAGAAACAATAATATAAATATACTACATAAATAAAAACAACAAATAATAAAGTACAATAATACAGGTACACTACTTCATACAAATTTAAGAATCTTTTTTATTTAAAACCTGTTAATAAACTACATTTTTTGTTTCATATCCGGGAGAAAGAATATATAAATTTTTAGGCGAACCTACTCTGGAGCAAGCAACATAAAGTTGCCCGTGGCTAAAACATGGCGATCTTAGATCAACACCACAAAACTTTAAAGACTGTCCCTGTGATTTATCAATGGTAATTGTAAAATCTAGCTGGACTGGAAACTGTAATCTTTTAAAGTTGAAGGGAAGATCAATTGGGATTAGAGGTATCCGTGGAATAAAAATTATTTCACCTTTTCCTTTTCCAGTTAAAATGACTGCCTGGATTATATTTTTCATTAATTTTGTCACACACAATCGTGTCCCATTGCAGAGTTTTGGTGGATCTAAATTTCGCAATAAAATAATTGGAGATCCTACTTTAAGTATAAGGCGATGTTGTGGCAATCCAGCTGGATCAAGTGAATTTAGGAATGCCGTTGGATAATTGACGGCTTCGTCAGCATCCACTACGGTATCAACCGATTTATATTCAATCACGTCTCCTGGCAGCATGGCTAGTATCTCCTTGTTAATTTCATTAACATCATCGTTCTTAGGAGCGAGAATGGCTCTTTCTCGCAACCATTCTAAATTTTTATAATTTTGATTAACGTTAGGATAGACTGCTTGTATCATATCGCGGACAGTTTTCACCGATACACATAAATCTGATGACAATTTTATCATACCAGATGCTTCAATAACTAATCTATCTTCTCCAATCTCCAAAAGTTTATTTGCAAAATTTTGAGCATTCCCATCTCTTAAGAGGATTCGCATGTTTTGTTTAAGGCTAATTTCTTGGACATGATTCCATAGAACAGAATGTTTTAAACAGGCATAAATTTCATCGGCTGGAGTAAATTTTGGAATGACAGGCAGAGTTTGACGGAAGTCTCCACACAGGAGTACCAGAGCTCCTCCCATTAAACTGCAGTTTCCTCTAAGATCTTGAAGTGTTGCATTGAGGGCCTCAAGAGATTTTTTATGAGCCATCGTACACTCATCCCATACTATCAATTTACATTCTATAAGAACTTGTGCCTGGCCGCTTGTTTTATTTATATGACATGTGGGGTTTTCTTGTCGGGAATTATTAAGTGGCAACTTAAGGGCAGAGTGGGCTGTTCTTCCTCCTTCCATTAATGTCGCTGCAATACCTGAAGATGCAACGGCTAGAGCAATTTCTCCATGAACCCTGATTTCAGCGAGAACTAAATTAATTAAAAATGTTTTTCCCGTGCCACCAGCAGCATCAAGAAAAATGATACCTCCTTCTTGTTTATCTACTTGATCCATTATTGTTTCGTACGCGAATTTCTGATCTTCATTAAGAAGTGGCTTTTTATCCGCGATGTATGCTTCTGAGTCTAAGACAGTGTAGCTAGTTTCACGTATATAATTTGGATAAAATACACCTTGTTGATTTTGTACAGGTGCAAAAAGACCGAGTTCCACTAAAGTCTTGTTAACCATGGCGATACACTTTTCCTCCAAAATAATCAAAGTTTTATTAAAAATGTCGGAGTTAAACGTAATATCCAATGTAGGATTTTCATTTCGAACTTTAGCCAGTATATCCTCACTCATTGGTTCTTTATATTTTTCCCATAATGTTTTTGGGTTAGATGGATTACAGGAGGTTATTATGATGGCAAACAAAATTCGGATTTGTCCTGGAAGAGAAATCAAACTGGCCTCTCGCAGTGAGTCATCCCAGTGTTGATCTCCTTCTAGCAACCCTAAATTCTGGCAAGCTTCTCTGAATGTCTCACATATTTCTCCGTTTACCGTTCTTAATTCGGCAAATGAGCGAGGTCCTGTAATGGTATGTAGAAGCATTCTTAAAAAATAACATTCGGCGTTGTTAGGATGGACTGTGTAGACTCGGCCCAATGCGTCACATGAATAAATATTATTCTCAGGATCAAAGTTGCCCATTTTTCTTCTACAAAAGACTTTCCTTGATGTATTCCACGTATAATATCTCGGCAATTCTGAATACAATAGTGTTCTTGCAAAAGTATCCTGCTGGCATAGTTGGAAAAATGCTGTTTCTATGACAGCTAAAAAGTAAACAAATTACATACATACAAACAAACACTCTCCTTTATATATATATAGATACACATTACTTCTATATCTTCGGAGGAAGACGGATTGTTTCCGTCGAAATATCAAGAAAATACGTGTGTGTTCTTTTTTTGTGTTTCTATATTGTGTGTTACTGTGTATTTTACTATATATATATATATATATATATATATATATATATATATATATATATATGTGTGTGTTTGTGTGTGTTTGTGTGTATAAGATCTGCGTGAGCCAGTGAGAGAAAGGGAGAGATCTCGTTAATTTGGGGAAAAAGATGTAAAAAGTGGGCATTTTAATCAATTTCCGTATCCAATGAAGTCTTTTAATAATGTATTCTTCCTTATCTAACTAAGAATAAGTAAAAATTAAAGAATTAATTCCCTATATCTCCGGATTCCAGTGAGATAAAGGGTATTGCTCTGACCCTTGAAATTCTCTCCATTATCCGAAATCGGATGACTATTTAATTATTTTGATTTATTCATTTATGTACCCTGCAAGCCACCGATAGTGTGTTTGGCAGGGGGTGAGTTCACACCAGACTAATATTTACCCGAACATAACCTTATTGCAGTTGGACGATGATCTAATGATCCCCTATCGTTCTTGGAAAAAATCTCATCTCAAAATGGCATCGACACATCTATATGATACTGAGGTATGTAAAGTGATTCTTGAAACGTGGCAGTGTCTGCTATTGCGGTGCGCCGCCACGGAGCACACGAGGCTACTCAATTATAGAATAAAAACTGAACGGTCTTGTTTTTCTGCACGACTTCGTCCTAGCATAGTTTCTTCCATTGAATCGCATCAAGAGCGCTTTATGCCGTCGGATCCGACTATTATTCGCGCCTGTCTGTCCGATCAACCGCGCCCACAAGAATGCGGTCACCTTCACCCTTCCCCCCTAACTCCCCACCCACTCACAGCCTCACCCATCTACCTCTCGGCTAGTTCACTCCTCCTACACAGTGAATATCTCCTCTCGTGAATCGGTTGTCGTCCGTCATTTCCTTTACATACTTAAAACAACAAATGAGAACGTTCTGGTTTCCTTGATATTGTTTCCGAGGAATGCAACGTCAGTGTCTTAAACTTCTCCAGCGTCGTAGTTCGTTTCTTCCGCATGTATACCGAAAGACGGAAAATATTGAGGCAGAATATATTTTTTTTACAAAATAAGGAGTAGATTTTTTTGGCGCAGTGTTTCTATATTATTAAAGGAACTAGTTTGGGAGCCATTCGCGTGGCGAAGGTTTAATTACAGATTGAGTCCATTGCTTATATTGGAAGCTTGCTATATATACAAACTTATATTGCTTATATAAGTTTCGTTTAGCGATGGTGTTGAAATATATTATTAGATTCATCGTACTATGTTATAAAATATCAAGATAATCATATAAGTGAGATCAAGTGAAAGAATCGACAGATTTTAAGCGTAATTTTTCCCGTGACCAATTAGGGACCAGAATGATAGAAAAAGACTGCATTAAGTGGGAAAGTATATTTTTCAATTAAAACTTTGTCTAGTATATTTACATGATTTTATCTAGCCTTAATTTTATCGTTGTTCTTGTTATAAGAACAGCTCGATAAACATGTCAGTTTCAGGTTTAACTTTGTGGAATTCCTTCATTATGATGGTAAAAAGAAACTTAGCACTTCCTCAATAAAGATTTAATATTTAACGATCATGGTTTCGATGCTGTGCATCATCATTAGTTAACATACATCAACATTTTTTCAACTCAGTGGGAAATTTGGAAATCCCTTCAGTCTGAAAGGTTTGAGGTGGTCTATAAAACATTATACCTCTCCCGTTCCCCCTCTTAAAATTCTTAAAGGAATCCAATATCTTTCCGCACAAACCTTACCCCCACTAAGGCAGTGATGATCATCGGCCGTCCCTTAATAAAGGTCAAACCATTGTAGGCAAACACCCCCACTTAATTAAATGTAGAAAACAATGTGTTTGTTTTTTTCGCCGCTATTTGTAAGAACGGTGGAGTGTTACATTATGTTCTTCATTTAATGATCAGTTAATTAATATAAACTTTCCCAAATTTGAGCCAGTAACCTTCCAATGCATACCCTCCCTCTCCCCTAGTCCACCAATAGGCTGCGGCACCTAAACTCAACTTAACTTACCCCCTCACCTTTACTCCCCCTACCTTACCCCCTCTCCTCTCCCTTACTCCCCTCTTGGAGCCAGACTATATATGTTGAAAAAATGTTGATGTACGTCACCTGATGATGATGCGCAGCATAGATACTATGGTCGTGAGATATTAAATCTTTATTGTGGAAGTGTTAAGTTGCTTTTTACCCTCATACTAGAAGCTCGTTTCGCATACGTAATCCAGTAATGACGTAATAATTCCTTCATTCCGTCAAATGCACCTACTCTTTTCCTCCTCCTATATTGATTTCCTGACTTACTCATTAGCTATGATTACAACACCTTGGCTGACTGGAAAACTACAAGGGTTGTATAAAAAGTATCGATGGCAATTTTTCCCTGATATATGCGTGAAGTGCTGAATTCAAACTGTCGGTTAAGTGTTCACGTGATTGCAGATCGTGTAGGCATAGATGATATGACAGTGTATGCCATTGTGACTGAAAAATTGGCGATGCAAAAGATCTGCGCTAAACTTATTCCGAAGGTCTAGATGGCCGACCTAGAGCAGAGTCGAGTGTCTGCTTGCGAAGACCTGCAACGCGACGCTACGATTCCCCAACCCCATTACATTCCTTGGCATCGGCAGACTATTGCTATTCCCAAAAGTGAAATCCTCCCTCAAAGGGCACCGCCATGGGACCCTAAGTGCCGTCCAAGAAGCCTGCATGTGTACCCTTGAGGACCTTCCGGATTCCGCCTACCATGGATCTTTCGAGTCTTGTAAAAGCCGCTGTCAAAAGTGTGTCGACGCTCAAGGGATGTATTGTACTTGGAAGACTTTTGAGGCACTGTAGCAATATCTGAAATCTATTTTTCCGAAACTTTTCCCGATACTTTTTACACAAACCATGTATAATTTAGTCATTCGGAAATCGAAATACTTTATGAATTCCCGCTAATTGTCATTCTTATATCCAGTTCTTCGCATCCCTCTTTAAATATCTCCTTCGCATGTGAGTTGAACATTATAGGTGATAATGGACACCCTTGTCTTACTCCTCTTTAAAGCACTGCCCAACTGGACACTCCATCCCCCTCTCACACCTGGACACTCAATCCTCCTCTCACACCTGAACTATCTGAGACATGTACAGGCTGCGGATTAGTCTCCTATCCCTCAAATCTACTGCTTTTTTCTGTAATACATACCTTTATTCTACCCAATTCACTCCATCAAACAGCTTCTGAAAATCTTCGGAGCAAATAAATACATTCTCATTGTACCATATGTTCCTCTTTATTGCTCTTCCCCCACTGCGCCTTTCACCCACTTCCTTTCACCCCATTAGTTTTCCGTTTTAGTTTACTGTTATTAATCTCTTTGTATTTTATTCTGCCTATCTTTGTCTTCTCTCACTTCGCCTAACCTTTCGTACCAATCCACCACCACCATCACTGTCCCGCTTATAGGTACACGCGCAATTATTAACTCCAATTAGTTATACTCTATTTCTTCCTCCCTATGATTGTTTGGTGGCACATAGACCTTAATAAATTGCCAAGTTTTTTGGTTTCACTTTTACTTCTCGTATTCTATCAGTAACTTGCTCGATGTTTACTACTTTACTTCTCTCTACCTTTTTATTCAATATAATTGTCATCCCACGCTGGCTATCTTCCCCTCGGTTGTATACAAGCTTTTACTGTATACGTACTTCCCCTCGTATTACTCTATAACCATCGTTCCAGTAATCTACACCATCATCTCACCTCACGCAGCCCTAAAACATCCATATTTCCTCTCTCCATCTCACACTTTATATTTTTTTTATTTCCATCTCCTTATTATTCTCCTAAAATTCCAAGTCCCTATTCTAAGTAGTCTGGTCCTCCTCTGTGTCTTCTTTGCCACTGCTGCTTTCGCTTCCGCTTTGCTAAGGTTTTGTGTAATGATAACCGCGGAAGCCATGCCTCTCCCACTGCCGAGGATGACTTTTTTTCGTACTCGTGTCCATCATAAAGTCGTGGGATATGTAACATGAGTTGCCCTCCTCAATTGTGTTTTTAACTTAACTATTACTGAAATGTTCACCTGAATGAGAAGCAGACACTGAGAGAACTATCTTTCGTCTGGCCCACGCTCTTTAAACTATTTGACACTAACAGAAGAAATTGTCATTGCTTCTGCCAGCAGAGCTTTAGGTCAGAACGCACAATCCCTTCTGCAATGTTAAAGTTGTAGACCATGGGGAGGAAAGCTAATGTGTAGCTGATACCCATAATATGATTCTTGTGTTATTTCGTGCAATGTAATTTCTTCATTCAATTTAAGGTTTTTTTCTGCTACTCTATTGGTTTCTCTTTCATTAGCACACGGTCGATTTCTCCATGTCTCTGTTGAAAATTCAAGCTCTCGTTCAAATTTTGTCATACCGCCTTAAAGGTAGTTTAAAGTTTACCTGGTTTACTCAAGTTTTCTTGCCATTAATTAGCCTTGTCAAGTTCTTATATCAGTATTTTCCCTTTTGCATTATTGATAGCATTCCATTTCTTTCATTGAAATGTTTACTGCATGCCTGAGCACTTTATCATCTATCTCGTTTGACCTTCATCCATTACTTCTGAGTTACAACTAGTCTATTCCTGCTCTTTTCTTTTCCTCGTACAGACCTTGAGTCTTGCTTCAGCTTCTTGTACCTTCAAGAAGATGACCTTGTGCATTCAATTCACGTCCTTTTATTATGAGATGAAACACAAACGATCCTGTTTCATCTCATGAAAATTACATTCACCGATTTTTGGCGCTTTTCATGCCCGACACAATGTGTTGCAGTTTGGACTTAAAAATGTGACATTCTTCGTTCGTTTGTACCCCTCAGTATTTATAACTAAAAATAAAATCCCCATCCCAATGATCAGTTAATAATGACTGTCTTTACGAAACTTCTACTCACCCCACTGAAATATGAGCCTTCTTGTCTCCAGATGTTGACGAAAACTCCCTTTAGAAAATCTGATGTATACTAGGAGCGGAGATGTATATTTGTATCTCACGAGTATTTGCCTCGTGGCTTTTCACGTCGCAGCTAACGTCATCGTGTTCCATGGCCATGTTCATTATTGTTAAATATCTTTTTTGAAGATAACTTTTTGATTTGCACAAAAAGAAATACCAATTCGGAAAAATTCGCGCATAAAGTCGTTGGATTCGGAAAAATGGGAATATTTCAGTGCCAGTGAGACTAAGACTGCCGAAAAAATTGACCCAAGTGATTGTTTTCTGAATATCCCGGAGCCAAGAGGGGTATAAAACGTTGAGCAGCTAAATTTTCCCAAAGCCCACGATCGCCCTTTTATGCTGATTACAGAATGCTCATTCGTTCTGTATAGTCTTATGGCATATGTGTCGCTGTCTTTGGGAACCGGATGAGATGCGTTTGCTCCTTCGGAGGGCAGTCCAGATCGGGAGCACATCCCGCTCTCTGTAAGCATGGCGATCTAAAAGTTGCTCCGCGCCTTTCGGGAGGGGGGGAAGAGAGGAAGTCTCCTTCGTTCTAAGAGCGGAAGCAGTGTTGACCGACAGTCTTCTGCCACACGAATGCCGAGGGAGAGTTGGCCACGAGATAAGGCGGTATTTGCTGAATGCCCATCTTGTCTCCATGTGCAGGGCGCAGTTGTGTGCACGCCGAGTTTAAAGGTTTCACACGACCTGCCTTCGCTCGGAGAGCATCCCTCGTCTCTCCCGCGTTGCCCGCGCGCGTATTAATGAAGACTCTCCTCTTTCTGGATACACAGTGGAATTTCAATACAATATTTGTTTCTTAAGACCTTCAATCCTCCAAAAGTGGGAGGGAGGTGGAGAACGGTGGATTAGGAGTAAATGTGGAGATTGGTATAAGTCAACTCGTTGAAGGAGATGAAATTATTGGTAAAAGAAATAGTAAAGATCTTCATGTTTGCAGATTACGAATCTATGAATGAAAAAGGAGACGTCTAAAAAAAGTCAGAAAGAAATCGTGCTCTAGAAATTATGCGGGAAGAGGAGTGCATAAATGAGGAATTTCAGTGGCGGGGTAAATGTTGACACTACTTGGTAAAATGTTGGATAGTTGTGAAGGGGTTTTTAGGAAAAATGATATTAAAAATTATTGTACAAGATTAAAGAAGTAGTGAATATTTGTCAAGTTGTAGGAAAAAATACGCCAGCGCAACCAAAAACAGAATACGAGGGCGGTTCAATAAGGACCCGTGTTAGAAATGAAGAAACCATTTTTTTCAAAAAACGTTTTTTTTATTTTTCGACTTAGTCCCCTTTTAGAAAGATAAACTTCTCCCAACGTTCCGGTCATTTTTTAACTCCTCCAAAAAATAGGATTTGTTGAACTCTCCAAAATACGCCTCTGTCTCGGCGATAACTTCCTCAGTTGAGCTAAATTTTTTTCCCACGAGCCATTTCTACATGTTAGGGAATAAGAAAAAGTCGCAGGGAGCCAGATCGGGTGAATACGGGGGATGCGGTAGGAATTCATAACGTAGTTCATGCAGTTTGGCGGCAATCGCGGCGCGGCAATTGTGAGCAATCGCGGCACCCATCGGGCCGACAATTTTTTCATCACCAACTTATCATGTAAAATATTAATTGCCGTTCCGGTCGACACACCCACGGCCTCTGCTATGCGCGCTTTCGTTCGTCGATAAGCGAGAATCATGACGTGGACTTTTTGAATGATTTCCTCGGTAACCACGTCTGCCGGGCGTCCTGGTCGCTCCTCATCAAAAACAGATGTTTGCCCACGTTTAAATTCGTTGAACCAATACCTAACTGTGGCGATAGATGGCGAAGTGTCCACATAAACAGCATCCAACTTTGCTTTTATCTCCTCGCATTTCTTCCCATCCAAAAACAAAAAGCGAATCACCGAACGGTACTGCTCTTTTTCCATCTAAGCGAACATCACGATACACGTCTTACTCGAATGGCAGCCAAATCCAAACTAACCTTTAAATCAGTCTAAAATTTGTTTCACCGTCGTTTGATAGATGGCAGCTCACGATGATAACATAAACTTCCCTCAGGAACGCCCTTTGTCGTCACACGCCCTTTGTGAACACGGGTACTTATTGAAACACCCTCTTATGTTGATTTTACTGAGATATTGATACAATCTTGGTTGTATTTACACCTTGATTAGGTACACAAAAGAGTTAGCAAGGATTACGCACGCATAAAAAGGCCGCATATGATGCGCAAAATGAGTAGCTTTTTGTTTTAACCCGTAATGATTTTTATAATTTGAATTGAAAAATTAGGTCAGTGAAAAACAAGGGTGTACGATGATATTTTCAATTGTTTTGTTCAGTCATCAAGATCATTTTATACGAAACGAAACCATCTATTGCCCTACATGTGCATCTGATTGACAGTTACGATGCCATAACTCCGTAAACAGAAAAGGGCTCAATGACATTTCGATGAGTACTCCAAAAGTACTGCAAAGTGCAACCTTAAGCTCAGAAAAATGAGAAGAAAAAAGAAGAGAAAAGAGTAAAGAGAAGAATAAATGACAAATGAAGAAACTGAAGGAGGAAGTTTGAACAGAAGTTAAATGAAATAGATAGGAGGAAAAAGTGAAGTGGTGGATGAAGTCCTGGGTGGGAAGAAACTTGAAGGTCGGAAACTTTGGATGACAGAGGATATTTTAAATCTAATTGAGAAGAGAAATAAACTGAAAAGCAAAGAAGGATATGAAAGAATACAGGAGAGTAAAGAATGAGATAACAGAGAAATTCAGAGAAGGAATGAGAGGTGGAGAACGCTATGGGCGAAGGTAATAGAAAAATATATCCAAGCAGGAAAACAAGATCTAGCCTATTGGAAAATCAAAACTCTACATTATCAAGTGAGAATAAGGTCAACAGTGATTAATAACAACGAGGAAAGGTTGTTAATACATAATGAAGAAGTGTGTGAACGATGGAAAGAATACATGGAGGAGCCACAGGCGTATACTATAGCGAAGATATAGCTATAAGAGGAAATCAAATTGAAAATAGAGAAAAAGCAGGAACAGAAAGTGGGGCCCCAATCACGAAGAGGGAATTTGAGAATGCCCTTCAAAAGCTAAATGCTGGAAAAACGACGGATATGGATAATGTAATGGCTGAGATATTAAAAAAAAAACCTTGGAAATAAAATGAAAGAAAGACTGTAAAATAGTACATGACTGTTATACAAATAGGGAGGTACATGTAGACTGTCTAAAGCAAAACTATCATGCTACCAAAAGCCGGGAAAGCAATTGAATGCATGAATTACAGAACAATTGGCATTGCTGCACAAGAACAAGATGGACGGAGACAAGAAAAGCAGCATAGAAGTATTGAGAAAAATTAAAGAAGAAAAGAATCTAATAATTGATATGGAGAAAAGGAAAATTAAATTAGATGGACATGTGTTCAGACGTAAGAACTTCCTGGAAAATATAATGGAGGTGAAAATAATAGGAAAAAAGGGAGAGCAAGGCCAAGGAAGAAATTTATAGATGATATAAAAAGTACTGTGAGTGTAACAACATACAATGAACTGAAAAGTGCGGAAATGGAGAGAGACCGATGGCCGCGACTTAATGATGATCAATGTCGACATCAATATCAATGTTGGCAACGGTGCTGAACAAAGTTCGCATCGAGATTTATTGCAGTCCCCTTTTCAAGGCAAGTATGCTATTCCATAGTTTACCGAAGTAAATTATCCTGTAATGATTTTAACAAATACTTTGATTTGAGGTTCAAAAATGCGTTACATAGCTGGGTGTAGGGGCGATGGCAATCGCGAATATATATTTAAATGGGTCGCGGTAGTCCAGGGGGTAGAGCGTTGGATTGTTGACCGGAGGGGGCCGGGGTCGATTCCCGGGCAAGGCACTCTGGGCACCTGCAGCTCCACCCAAGCTTTGCGATTTTTCGGGTACCAGATCTTCCTGGGAAACCATAACCGGCTCCGGAACTGGCCCCCCTACCATGATGTGTGAATTTCACACGCCGTCGGGCCTATTACTGGGTGAACTTTACCATCACTTATCAAACCGACCTTCGGGTACTATATAGTACACAGTGGTATCCCGCCAAATGGCGTACAAATATTCATTCACAAGGAAATAGATATAAGGGAAACGGATAAGAAAATATATAAAGGACGAACACAAGAGTGTTGGGGAGGCGGATGCAGGCAAATCACAAGAGTAAAAATATTTCCTTGACCGGGATTTGAACACCGGATGTTTCCACTTGCCGGGCGGATGCTCTAACGGCTTGAGCTATCTACCGTGCCATAATTCAATGTCGACTGATGGCCATCTTAGGTCACGTCGGTAACCGTATGGTGGTTCCGCACGGCACCCAGTCTCTCCCTGTCGTTCCATGTGGGCAGCCGGGGGGGTGACAATGTGCGGGAGGCGGTGGAGGGCGGTCGGAGGCGGCGAGCGTTGGCTATGAGGGTCTTGCGGAAGCTGAACCCGTCGGAGGCTCACTTCGAGGAGGCCCACCGGCGTCTACAGCTGCAGGCCCTGGAGCGACGCGGGGGTGCGGTCGCCCAATGGGGCCTTGGGCAAATTCTCGGCCAGTCCTCCTCCCGCAGACCGCTCCTCCTCATCCTCGTACTCTTCCTCTGCCAGCAACTCTCCGGCACCTACGTCATCGTCTTCTATGCTGTCGACGTCCTGCGGGGGCTGACTGGGGAGGCCGGCTCCGGGTAAGAGACGCCCCTCATCTTCTTGCGGTGGTTGCCGTTCACGACTCTGCGAAGAACACGTGACGAAAGGGCACTTTTACCTTTCGGCAGTTCTTCCGCCTTCTTCAGAAGCCGAGGTCTTTGGTTTCTGGTGAAGGTGGCAAGACGGCCGAAACGAATAAGAATTTGTGTTCATGTCCTTTTTACGTGTTCTCTATGCCCAAATATTTTAATTCCGTTTTTTATATGATGTGTCTATTCTCGCAAGCGTTTTCTGAGTAACTCATTCCATGAACGAGCAAGACCGTGTCAAGCGTTTTTAAATAAAAGTAGTAGAAGTTATTAAGGGAGGTGAACGACAGCCAAGGTCATTTGTGCCTGTTTTTGAATAATATGAACTGCTAGAAATTGCTGAGAGAACTTTTCCCTGCTTCCTGCAACACTGAGCCATGGTGGAAGACAACGAATTGAATTCAAGAGTTCCTAAGGCTGACAGCACCAACCTGATCATGGTCATGACATACACACACTCTTGGTAATTGTGAGGCTTAGGCTGTGCAGAGATATCAACCATATTTCATTCCAGGCCCTCGGGGGTCACTGGCCAAATACTGCACCCACTAGACTACCACACCTTTCTAATTTGCTATCATTTATTTCTAAAACTTCTGTAAGAGCTCTTATAAGAATGTTATCAGAACCCCAGCTATTGCATAGCAATTTTAATGCATGTGAAAGAGGTCTCCTATTCTCCAGATGAATTTACGCGTACCATATCATGACCCTCAAGAGATTAAAATAACTGCTGCATAGTTCAATTGTGGTCAGCCAATTTTTTTAATCTTAATTTTTTATATGCATGGTAAATTCTTTATAGTTGTCAGCCCTGCTCCACTAATGTGAAAGGTTAGCAAGAAATATTATCTTTTGCTTACTAGGCCTCATATGCTGCTAGCATATGGGATCCTCATGAAGTTGGATGAATTGCTGAATTGGATCAAATACAGCATAGATGTGATAAATTTATAAATCTTCCATATGACAATATTAGTAATGCATCAAAATTATTACAGGTTCTAGGAGTGGAGTCACCCACAGAGAAAAGGTTAAATTATATATTAAGTCTCTTAAATAAATTCGAAGGATGACCCTTTAGCAGTGACATTGAAAAATATTATTTGTCCCATTTTATCAAGGTGGGAATGATCATTTCAATAAAATTTGAGAGATTAAGTGTAGAACACATAGATTAAAGATTTAATTTTTCCCAACGACAAGGGATGAGAATAATGTTGTCCAATGACACTAGGATGGAAAGTTATTTTGGATCAAGGGTAATCTGATTTGTAATCACCCCCTGCCACACACCCTAGCGGTGTTTAGGAAGGTATTATATAAATCTAAAATCTACTTCAGGATGTAATTTTTTTTGCAAAGCAAATAAATGGAAACAAATCTATGGCAAAGCCATTTGAGTATTTTAATTAATTGCATAGTGGAATAAGGTTTACAAATCGCATTCAAGAAAGGCATCGGAACTTCTTAGAATTAACATGAGTCATTACTGAATGCAGCTATCTCTACTGATATTCTGTTGTCATATATTTTAGTACCTTGTTACATTGTCTGAAATATAGGTAGGCAAGCACTGCTTTTATGTAGCCTAAGACTTAGTATTAGTTGAATTCTTCTCTCTTAAATTTGAAATAACACTAAAGGATGATGCCCATGACTCATGCCCATGACATTTAAATTAAAGGTAGACTTCTTGTATTCACACACTTCATCTGTTCACATTATTATGTCACTTCGGTGAGGTTATTGAGAACTAGAGTGAGTTCTGTATAAATACTTGGTTCATGGTTAACTAGCTCTCACTGTTAATATTCATTGTTAATAAATCCACATGATAATGTGGATTTAGTATCGAGAGGTAGTAGTAGTAGTAGGCGTGACACATACTTAGTACGGGGTGATCTCTACCATCACTTACTAAACTGACCTTTGGGTTGATTACTGTGTTTATGGTTTATATATATATATATATATATATATATATTATAAATATATATATATTTCTATAAATATAAATATATATATATATATATATATATATATATATATATATATATATATATATATATATATATATATATATATATATATATATATATATAAATATAAATATATATATTTCTATAAATATAGTATATATATACACACACACACCCACGCACACACATATTTATAAATTTTCAAATACATACATTCACATATATATATATATATTTTTTGTTGAATTTAGTCAAAAATTTTTTTTTTAATTTCAAAGAAATATTTAATCATTTCATTCATCCTTAGCTATTTTGAAGAGACAGTCATGAAATTGTGCTTTGCTTGGATTGAAATACTCTGCCATTGGTAAGCAAGAAAAAAATGTCGCAGTATGTTTGCTGAGAATTAGCTAATACATTTCTAATGCCTGCTTTATTATTTCAGGAATGAAGCAAATGAAGTGATTGCACTCATTCTGCTTGGCATTATTCGTCTATTGGCCAGCATTGCAGCAGCTATTCTATCCAGACACATTGGTCGTAAACCTCTTTGTGCAGCATCTGGAATTGGAATGTTTATAGCAGCACTGTCATCTGGTCTTCTTGATACCAGCAATGGAAGTTCAGGTAAAACATATAGTAAAGAAATTGTTGCATGTTGTGGTTGTGGTAATAATAACTTTGATTATGATGGGACAAAATAAAAGTACCTTCTTGGCCTTGTGCATATATGAACTGGGGGGAGGGGGGGTTAAGAATTTGCTGAATCTTAATACAATAGAACTGAAGCTGAACTACATACAAAAGAAATGTAAAAGCCACATTTCCCACAATATTATCATTGAGAAAATGTGATTATAGAAATTTGAGAAATGTATTTAGAATAAACTTTAATTGCAGAGCTAAGTTTTAAAATTATATGTAAGTTAGGTAGGTGCTAATCAGATAAACAGTGTGTATCAATTAATTCATTGAAAATCAGCATGCTTTTGAACCGGCATGATGTTATAGAATGATCTAAATATTTAGCTGAAGAATTTATTACTCTTATTGAAAAGAATATTTATGTTAGCTGAAATTATCCAAAAAATGTGCACACCACCAATAAAATTTAGCCTAGCCTTTAATGTAATCTAAAGGTGAAGCATTTTCTGATTTAATCTTGTATGACATATTTATTTGATTAACATTTTTGGCATTTAAATATTGATAATCATGTGAGTTAATTGGTTTGGCAGCAAGGAATATCCACTTGATTTTTAAATAATAAAAAACACTGTGCTCAATTGAAACCATATATTGATATTGCATTAACATAATTACTACAATAAGAAATCAATGAACAATGTTGACAATCTGTTAATATTAGAGAAAACAAGTGGTGGATGACCTGTGGATTTAAAGACCATAAATGCATAGACTTAATGAAAAAAATCATTTCAATAAAGTTTCAATTACTTAAGAAATGTGATCCCAAGGTGAATTGATGCATTCTAAAATACCCCATAGGGAAACAAATTTTGATAAAAAAAATGAATGGATATGTATAAAGAAAAATAAATTTCTTTTCCCTTCACCGGAAAAATCTAAAATTTACGTACATTTAAAAAAATATGACTCTAAACAAAAGGGCTTAAAGAGAACAATAATGGTCCAATCCAAGTATTATATTGTGCAGAGGTAACCTGCGGCAACTTCAGATATTGTATGGATCACCACAAAAGGATATTGGATATATATATATATATATATATATATATATATATATATATATATATATATATATATATATATATATATATATATATATATATATATATATATATATATATATATCTTTATCTTTGAAATGGAACGCTCTTCAGCGACGCACAAATATATAAAAACACAGATGTAGATTTTTAAACCATAGAGACACAAAGAAAGGACTGTCACAATATGTTGTTTTATGGCTTGGCCGTGGTCTTCAGAATCTCCAGAAGCTTCTGAAGATGATGGCCGAGCCGTCGAAACGTCAAAACAACATATTGCGAGTGTCCTTTCTTTGTGTCTCTATGGTTTAAAAATCTACATATGTGTTTATATATATATATATATATATATATATATATATATATATATATATATATATATATATATATATATATATATATATATATATATATATATATATATATATATATATACACACTTGTATATGTGTGTGTGTATAGCTTGCTACTACTGTTTTAATACAAGCAATGGAGAGGAAAAGATCAAAATGTTTGCAAATGCTGGTTGAAAGTTTATTAATGGTAGGTGTATGAAGCATATGAAGAAATTTGAGAAATATTTGGGACAAAATGGGAAAAATAGGGCTAGTAATGACTGAATCTTGAAAGTATACTATGCATTTTTGATTACAACAAAAATATTGATGAGATGCAAATCATTAAATAGTCTTATGAGAGAAGAATAAATGTCAAAGAGTTTTGAGATGGAGGAATAAACTAAGATATTCATCATTTTTGTAATATTCAAAGTCTCAAGTATCAGCCCATGTTAATTACAAATGAAAGTTACTGAGGTGAAAGAAATATGCTTGGGTGGGGCATTGAACAAGAAATTTTTGAAAAAGTGGATGTTAACACCACCAAAACCAAAAATCAAGGTTTTATTGACTGTGCCCATCCACAAAGGGAATGGCATGAAGTTATGTAGGCATAAGTACCCATATAGTTGATGATAAAATTGCATTTGCAGATGACTTTTCCCCTTCTGCATCATCTACATGGCCGGGATCTGCATTAGTTCTCATTCATGTTTGTGCAGCTGCTCTTGGGGTTTTGGTTATTCCATGGACATTGATTGGTGAGTAAATTGCCATGAAATAGGTTAAGTAAAATAGAAGTACTGTTATATTTTTTGCCGAAATTACAATGGTTTTAATTTGATTTTTACCAGGGGAACTACTGCCAGCTGAAGCAAGAGGATTAGGAGGAGGCCTATCTGTTTGCATAGCTTATGCATTTATGTTTGCTGCAATAAAAGGTTTTCCTGCTGCGCAAAATGCTATTGGTGGTACAAAAGCCCTTTTCCTTTTCTTCTCTGCTTCGTCCTTGGTTGGAGTGGCTTTCCTTTTGCTGTGCATTCCAGAAACACTTGGACGCAGCCTTCATGAGATAGAAAATCATTTTAAAGGAGTAAAGAATTACAAAAGAAAATGGTGGTGGGGATGGAATGCATGGGCCCATGTAAAGAAAAGCAAAAAAAAAATAGAATGTGAGGTAGGATGATTGATTCCCAATCGTACTTAACAAACAAATTACTATGGACACAAAAAAATATTTTTTGAAGAAAGCAAAATGTTCGAAATCAAAATACTTGAACATTTGAATTCAAAAAGATTACTTTGGAAAATATTTTTGTAAAAGACGGGAGCAGGTAAATCTTTTCCCCGCATAGTGGACTTCTAATCATTAAAACACCTTCCTAACTGGAGAAACGTATTCTAGACATAGAGACAGAAAAAATGATAGAAACTTACACCCAAACAAATGATGGATACGAAGTTAATGGAGAAGGTGAAAGGGAGCGAATTTCGAGCAGAAAAAATTATTTCCTTCACCTTCCCTGCTAGCATTGTATTCGTCTTGATTCTATCCCTTTTCCTTATGTGGATATCCGTGTGCAATAAAATATATATGAATGCACGTTTGTCCGTAAATTACCATCATCCATTTGACTTTGCATGTCCTACATTCTTTCTTTCGAAAAATTTTAATTCCGTATACATTAAGTAAATTTGTTAAGTAATTGAAGCATATTTAATGAAAGGGAAACTGTAATCACCCGAGGCTCTATTCCTTGCATTGTAATTCCCATCAACTGGGAAGAATATTTAATATCAGTTTATGTGAACAGTAACTGACCTCTTTCTTTTTATTATTGATCGTTGTTAATCATTTTACTGGAAAATTATTGGATACTTAAAAATGATTATGAATGGAATAATGCATAAAATTTACACTGAGTTTATATACTGTATACAGTACATTCCATTAATAAAGCAGGTTATTTACAGAAAACTCGCTTAGTTTCCTTCTTGTTAAAATCCCAGATAGTCTTTCAAGGTTTGTTTTTTAATTACTTCGATTCGTTGGGTAGGTACTTAGAAGGCAAAAAAGGTAAAAGGAGTAATTAAAACTGATGTTATTGCTATTTGAAAGAACTGAAATTATTCCGTTATGGACTGCAAACTAAATGAAAACCTCATTGATTTTTACCATTAAACTTCAATGAAAAAAATGTAAATAATAAATTGCGAAATTGGTACCAATTTCGTTAAGTCGTGTCCACTCAGCAGTAAAATAGTGTGGTGTCTTAGTATTTAACAAGACATCATTTGGATAAGAAAATAAGCATTTACTCTCATTGTTATGAATTGAATCATCCATTTACTCAGGCAAGGCAATTAAATTAATTAAATCATGTGTATATTATTTTTCATGGTTTGAAAATTCACGCTGTATTCCCCAGACATTACTGCTAAATGTTTCATCAAACGAATCCGATGAGTCAATGTCAAGGATTCTGAAATCTTTCTAATAAATTAATAAGCCCACCAATGATAAAATGATTCATCTTTATCCCTATAAAACAACTTCTAATGTCAGAATTTAATTCGTAATCGTTGTGAATTGTATAAAATGACATTTTATGAGAAATTGCAGCAAAGGCGTAACAAATATTTTTATCGTTTACCAATTGTTTCGTATCCCGCAATGGAGTTTCGCGCTTGGTCTGGCTTGATTAATCGTAGCACGGGATAATTAGTAGAAGTTATTTAAGCGACTAAATAGTTGTTTAAATTAGGAAAAAATGTCTTCAAAGAAAGAGGACGAAACGGATAAAGAAGAAGGTGAGGAAATGGAAGCAAAAACAGCGGAAGAAGGTGCGTTTAATTTTAGTTTTGTTCGTTGAGTAGAATAATTAATAGTACGTAAAGTTATTTTTTTGATGCAAATTTGCAATTTTTCCCCAGATGATAATTTTATGTGGCAAGATTATTTAGAAGTGACTAATGCGGATGAAGTTCCCGGAGTATTGTTTCAACATGTAAGTTTTCCTGAGTTATAAATCGTAAGGAAAAATTTATTACCTAAGTCAATTACTTTAATTGAAATTGTTTTTCAGGTGGAACAAAGTCTTCAAAGTGGCATTCAAGAAGGAATGAAATTAGAAGTTCCTCATAAAAATAACCCAAATCATTACTGGATCGCAACTATCGTAATGACCTGTGGTCCCTTACTAAGGTAAAAATATGCCTCTTTAATTACATTGCTCTTATTTTTTAGCGAATTGATTGGATTTTCATGTATTGATTCAATATGCCACTGTCGGAGAAGTGGAGTGAAATACCTCAAAAGTTTTCCCGACTGTTGTTAATGGATTAGTGTCAGGAAAGTTCCTATTTGTAAACTTTTATGAATTGATCGTGACTTAGGTGTGCTCCGTATTAAAGAAATACAGTGAAATCGATGTGTGCTCATATATTTTCCTGTGGAGTTTTTCAGATATTCTTAGTTCCATTACCCCAAAGCTCTTTTCGTATTTTGTAATGGTGCAATAATAAATCTTAAATCGGCCCTTAAGTAATTTTTTCGACGATCGATAATAGATAAAAGTTTCACAGTCGCAGATATAGTGATAATTCTTCACATTAGTTTGGGGTAAAGTTAGTTTATAGCTGCATCTTTATGTAATCGAATTTTTAAAGTTTTATCGTTCGTAAATTCATGCCATCATGATAATGAGCAGGCGCAGTCTGTTAAGCTATTTTGTGCTATTTCATTAGTTTTTGGAAATCAAAGCTGAATGGTAAATCATCGGTTCCTCTGAATTATTACGGCTTTATTGAATCAAAAGTTCCAATACGTCATGTATACATTTTTCTTTTATCGTTTAATTTTACAGAGTTCCATGATGCGTGTATTAATAAAGTTAGACATCTAAAATGATCTCATTAGGAACGTATTTGATGTTCCTGATTGGTTTGTAACTTATTTTTGTATTCCCCTTATTAATATATTTATGCAAATTTTTTGTTATCGCTTTATTATTCGAATACGATTAACTGGAGGCTGCATTTTCAAAATAGTTTCATTTCGAGCTATGAGATACTAGTCATAAGAAATAAATTGCAGATTTCCCCTTCCACAATTTAAGTTCTACTAGTGCCACAAATTGCATTGAAAAAAATATCTTTTAGACATTCCTAATGCCATGCGTCATGAAGTAATTATCACTGATTAGATAAAGCCCCAACCTGAACAAAATTTGTGGCTAAAACCATTTCATTGTATTAGGGTATATTTCCTGATGTTTCATATTTTTTAGACAACAGGCCACTGAATATGATTTTCAAAATGATAATTTTAAGAGATGGGTAGGAGAAGGAGAGACTTTGAGAGAAGGAGAAGCATGCAACTTTGTACCATCCAGTTGTCTAATGATTATTTTGGTTAATTATACCAAAGAGTCCTTTTTTGTAATTTTGAATTCATTAGCTTTTCTGAATACTTTAAAACTTTGAGAATCCCTGGTAAACGGAAAATATACTCTTGGGCATTAATAGAATTCCTTAATGGCTGGATAGTGGATTTTGCGAAAGCTAAATGTTAAACTTGCATTGCTGGGATTGCCAGGTATTGGTAATGCTGCAATCTCGTGTTAGATATTCAACCAATTCCTGTTATTGCATCTGTCTCTCTCTTTACCTTTGATGTGCCCAGAGTCATCCCCCTTCCTTTGAAACCCAAATAGGCTTGCATTTTCCACTCCTTTGCCAATATTTTGAGAATGTTGAAAGGCGAAATTGAATAATCCCATCATGTTGATTTTCCTCCTTAATCTTAGTATCTGTCCTTCATCTCCCAAGTCTTTCTTTTTTAATAGTTTCTTCAGCAATTTTTCTGTATCATTGATCCTTCCTACCCAGTTGCTATGTAAGTAGTTTCATTTCTATACTCACACTTTACTTCACATCAAATTCTCTTTTAAAACTGTGGTTATTAGCTCTCCTCTTATTTGTGCAATGCAAACAATGCATGCTCACGTTTCACCTACAGAAGTCTAACTCTTCCAGTTTACTGTTTATCTTTCTTTCCCACTACCAAGAAGCCTGTTTCTGGTCATGTATTGATTCCTTCTTCAGTGCATATTACTTACCTTTACTAGTGCTGTTTCCTTTCAGTGCCTCAATGCTAATGATTTCAGTAAAGTTGTCCTAACTACTAACCCACATTTTAGTTTCAGCCCTGCCTCCTGCTTTAGCAATCTGATGGTTAAATACCACACAGCTGGAAAAATTTTTTCCCACAGTTATTTGTAGCTATTTTCCATATGCCATCAGCTGAACTTAAAAGCCTGTCCAAAATTTGTGAATCAGTTTTAGTTATACATATATTATCATTTGTGCATATGTTTCCCTGTCAACCACTTCATGAATATCATGATATTCTTCAACAAGTGTCAGAGTCTCTTGAGGATTTTCCTTACACCATTAAAGAACCTTTGCTTCCATATGTTTGTTGTAATAAAGAATTTCATTTGTTCTTCTTGGATTTCCCACGCTTGCTTGCATTTTCTTAGTGGACCTAGCTCTCCCTCTTAATTTTAGGCAATATGTTCTTTTTCTCTTGTGATGTAGTTTCCCTTAGGTCTTTGGGTCCTCTGTCCAAATTTTCAAATATAGTGCCATCATATTCTTAGAATACTTCTTTAGACCTTCTAAATTCAGCTTAATCTTGCCTGGTAAAATTTTGCATTCCTCAGTTAATGTTTGTTTTACTTTAATTCCTGGTTTATTTTTTCTTATGTTAATATTATTGTTGAGATTCCCCATTGCCAGAAAAATATTTGTCTACAAAAATACTTGATAATTTCTTAATGTTAATAATAATTACTAATTCTTGGGTTGGAAAATAAACTAATTAAACCATTTGGATGTGAATAAAAAGGAATTTGTTCTATTCTATTAGGAATTTCATGGAACATGAAACTTAGAATAGGTATATGTATTACATTGTGTATTATTGTATATATTATTGTATTAATACAATATGTATAACAATGTAAGCATAAATTGTAGGTCAAATAAAAGTACGTGAATTACCTATAAATATTTAATTATCATATGTGATATCTAATGCCTTGATGTGTCTTGACGTGCCTTGTTATATTTAATATAATATGTCATTTTAATGCCTTAACGTGTCTTGACGTGCCTTGTTATATTTAATATAATATGTCATTTTAATGCCTTAACGTGTCTTGACGTGCCTAGTCATATTTAAAGCCTTGACGTGTCCTATACTATGTGTACAATTTTTTGTATGATGCAGTCTCTGGACAAATAAACTTTTTATTATTATTATTTTTAATAAAAAGGGGATGAGTTATCTGTGGTAACTATGGGGAAATCCAACTGGCTATGCAATATGCTTTGTGGTAATAGTTGATATGGACTGTCCAAAACCTATGGTAATAAGTGGCGTGCTATCTGTATTCTGGAAGATGAGACCAGAGCTGTATTTGAAATAACAGAGTGGGTGAATATACATGTATTTCAGGTTACGCTATGTTGGACATGGCGATGACCGCACTAAGGACTTCTGGTATGACTTGACCAAAGTGCGTGCGCACCCCGTGGGCTGGGTGTCCTCCCAGCCACCCGGTGACCCTGCCAAACTGCTGCCCCCTGAGGACCTGGTTGACAAGTTCCAGGACCTCTCATCATCCTTGTTTGCACCTGGAGGGGCCCTTGCTGGAGTGACCACTGTCCCCCCTCATCTTCTAGCTGGGGTGAGCTTCCTGAATTTATTTATGAACTTACTGAATTTTTTCTTCTTGGCTGTACCTTGGAAAAATAGTCTGAATATGCTAATAATCAGTTAACCAAACACTGACTGAGGTAAATGAGTAAGTAATTGATGAGTAAAAGTTTTCCTTTCTTTTGGGAAGTAAAAGGTCGGGCATCCAGTGGATTGTTTGTTTTCAGGATGTTTCACATGGCTGAGATGTTACATACAAGTGTGGAGGACAATCGAAGAGCCGCTATTATTGAAAGTATTCACGCAGGGCATTATATTTTGAAATAGTTCGATTCTTCTGGTACCCCAGATCAACTGTTTATGATATTGTGGCTGAGTATAATGCTTTGGAGAAGTCTGGGGAAGGTTTGGCCAAAACATGGTGTACAGCAATGAGGAGGGGTAAAAATCAAGAATTCTCATCCTTAGTAATTCTCCAGAAGAGTATCAATACACCATCATTATTTTTCATCAACATGTTTTTAGATATGGTTAACATGTGATAGGTAAACCCTCTTGAGAAGTTGTGTTTTTTTTGACCTTGATATAGCATTAACTGGTTTGGTAGGAGATGGTAGATTTCACCCAGTACTAAGCCTGACAGAATGTGAAATTCTTACATCAAGGTAGTGGGGACAGTTCCTTTCCCTGTGCCGGTCATGGTTTCCCAGGAAGATCTGATTCCTGAAAAATCACATAGCTTGCATGGAGCTGCAGGTGCCCAGAGAGGCTTTCCGTGGAATAAAACCTGGGCCCTCTGGTCAGCAGTCCAATGCTCTACCCCTAGAATACAGTGACCCACGACAATAGCATATTTTTTGTTAATTGGCCATTCTTGAATGGCTCACTGAAATAATCTGAGGACACCTCATTTGATCAAAGTAGGACCCTCTGTAAAATAATTTATTACTTGAATTCAAAGAGATCTCTTAAATCAATTTTATTCCATGCATTAATCTGGGTACTTTTCCAACAGTAGTGCCACATCATTGTGATACTACTGTTGGAAACAATTTAAGGCACCTTTAACCTCCACTTCACTTGTAATTGTGATGGTTTTGGCCAGACACACTAAACTGATCTTTGTTTGCCCTCTGTAGTGACCACCTATTACTTGCCCTCATTTCCCAAAACATACCTCCCTCTGTCCTTGTCAATGATCCTTGCCTTAACCCCCCTCTCTGCATCCAGTACTATATGCGAGTACAGTACTATATATCGTCAATGGTTCTGCCTAGAATTGTTCAACTTTATGGATGCAGGAATAGAAGCAGATACTAAAATGCTTGACCTGTCAAAAGTCCTTGACAAAGTTCATCAAGATCGCTTAATGCTTAAGATGGGCCAAGTACCACTATCCACAGTTAGAAGAGGAATCTCATGGGTCAAAAATTTCATGAAAGGTCAAACACATAGGGTCAAATTAGAAGAAGTGTGTTCTGAAAAAACAAGTAACATCTGGAGTCCCACAAGGTAACGTACTTGGCCCGCTCTTGTTTTTAATGTACATAAATCATCTACTTAAAAAAATTAAATCTGCGATAAGACTTTTCGCAGATGACTGCATTATCTACAGGAAAGTTGAGAATGAGAGCGACTGCAAAGCACTACAAAGGGACATAAATAAAGCGGCAGATTGGGTGACAAATAATGGGATGGATATTAATGTTAGCAAATGCAAATCCATCACTTTTAGTCACAAGGTAAATGGAACCAATATGGACTGCAAATTCTTGGAAAATGTCATTCCTAGAAGTGATAGCTGTAAATACATGGGAGTTCATTCAACCAAGGATTTAGGTTGGGGGCTGAACGTAAAATACATAGTTTACAAAGTTTTCAAAACTCTGCTTTGGGTGATGAGGAACCTCAAAGGGGTGCACTAGAGCAACTAAGGAAAAGTCATATAAGACCCTGGTAAGACCAATTTAATAGAAATCATCACTGTAATGAGACCTGCACGTAGAAGGTCATATTACAAAACTGGAGAAGGTTCAAAGAAAGGCTGCCAGATATGTACTGGGGAAGCATAGGAGGGTGGAGAGAGTGACTGAAATGTTAAAGGTGCTGGGCTGGGAACCTTAACAGAGTAGAAGAAAAATAAGTAGGCTTTGTGGAATGTTCCGCTCTATAAAGGGAGAGAAAGCTTGGGCATAACAGAGGAAAGAGGTGGGAAATCCAAATTTTATAGGGAGGAATTATCACAAATAGTAGTGGGCTGTGCACTAAAAGCAAATTAAAAAAATAGTCATTTCTTAATGAAAAAATTTTTGATTAAAACAGTTTACCTGCAAAAGCTATTTGAACCCTTTCCTAACAGGGTAAATACTTTTAGAAAAGATATAAACAATTTATGTAATAATTTGATTGATGTGTTTGGTAAAATTGTATGTAACAGATTAAAGAAATTTTTCCTTGTGGATTGGGGAACTGATGTAATTGAGATGGGTATTTTTTTAGTCTTGAAGATAAGTGTTTGGATGTAAGTGTGTGGTTTTTTTCTGACTAATTTTATTTATTATCTTTTGTGATGTTGGTTGGATTTGAGTTGTCATGTTATTTTTCCAAGGCAGGTTTGATTGTAATACATAGGACTTGTGTGCCACCTGACATTGTCTATCTGCACATATGCATTTTAATAATAATAATGAATAAACCTGTGAAAACTTGCCAGGTGATGATACCCTGTATTGAAACCAGTCACAGTAAAGTTATCATTTTTAGAATAGCATAATAACAGCATTATAACGATATGGTACCAAAATTTAATTATTTTAAAATAGGATACCTTTTTATGGTAACATGAAACTTTGGGTCCTTCTGCCAAAATGAGGTAATGTTACATAAGTACTCTAAAGGGGGGTTCAGGATGCCTAATGAATTTTTGGAATTGTCTTTCTCATTGGTTTTACATGGGCTCAGTATGTGAGTTCAGGTTGGTTTTACATGAAATAGGTGTGTCTGTTGGGCTACTGAAGTACTTCGGACTGCTAGAAAAAGTCAGTACTTCTTCCTGAGGTAAACAAAGTAATTTCTCACTTCCAGGGTTTTTGAGGTGTTAAAGTTTTGCTCTAATTTGCAATAAAAATGGCTTTTGGTACAATTTACCTTGTAGTTTATGCTGCTTCTGTGTATACTTCCTCAGGATGGATTCACCCCAGTGGATCGAATTAAAGAGGGGATGAAGCTGGAGATTCAAGACTTGACGAATGCCTTTCATTACTGGTTTGCCACGGTGTGTAATTTTGTTTTTCATATCCCTCTCATTATTTTACGCTTGAAAAAAATGTTATTTGCATGGTTTGTTTTGGCCAAATTTTTCAAATAATTGGATCAAATTTGCAGATTATACGGAATGTTGGGGGACGGTTATTACTTGAATATGAAATCCCTGTGAAGATAGAGTGTGAATCATCCAATGATACCATCAAGAATGACTTAAAATTCTGGCTCTTTTACTGCTCTGAGCGGATTTATCATGTGGGCTGGGTGGCTAAAAGAGGTGAATTATGCTGCTCCATTTAATGAGGTCACTTTGTCTTTAGTTTTTGCCAAGCATTACTTACCTATTCCTTTCTTTAAAATTTTATTGTGATTGTGTTCAAAGGTTCTCCATTCAGTTATGTGCCTCCAAAGAAGATAAAGACGGCCTTTGATGACTGTCTTCCTGATTGGGATGCTGTGACTCAAAATGTATTCGCTGAGGCCAAGAAAAACCCAGCACCATTGGATTTATTCCAGGTTTGTCAGGATGATCATTATCATCTTGAAATGTCTGCGTTAGTGTAGTTCCGTTTTCAAAATGCCCAACTATAGAAAGGTCTGATCTCATCCAAGGCATCCTCTTGCAGAATAACGGTCCAAACGAGAAGCATGGTGTGCAGGAAGGTACCAAATTGGAGGCTGTCCACCCTCTGATGAGGACTCAGATCTGTCCAGCCACTGTCACCCAAGTTTTTGATGCTTATTATTACTTGGTGACTCTTGATGGTATTGATGGTGCTGCATGGTGCTGTCATGCAGATTTCCCCTACGTCTTCCCCAAAGGTAGGTTCAGTCCTCTGCCAATGAGGGCTTATATGTATGCATCAATGAATTAGACATTGGATATCTGATTTACCTTAGCCATTTTCTTGGAATCTTAAAGAAAGCCTCTGCTATATGATAAGACAAAGGTACTCAATTGGCCTGCTAAACTGGCAAAATCTGTTTTAATCTGCACATCTGCATCCATTTTTACAAAATAGAAAGTTATTCGTTGAGAGAAATGACACTTTCCTGAAATTTAAAGATAAAAATGTTGTGAAATTCATGAAAAGCCTACTTTTTTGCATGAGGAAAAATTAGCATTTTGCGTACGGATGGCGATAATACTTGTTATTTAGGAGCATCATTTTAAACTCATGATTAACATAATTGACATTTTTGGTGGTAATTTTTCATTTACTTTTTGTTATTTAATAAGAACAATCATAACTTAATTTTTGGTTTTGTTAACTAATTGTGAAAGTAAGCTGTTTAACTGTATTTAAATCCCAGACATTTTTCTATTATGGAACACCATTTCAATTTCAACAGCTTGAAACTTAAACATCGTCCCTATTCAGTTCGGGGTAATATTTCTTTCATCTCTTCCTTCGATACCGAAATGCCCTGCCTCATTATTTCTTGAGTGTTCATCCTCATGACCCTAGCTGAGCTAATGGTGAGGAATCTTATCTGTATCACCTCAAGGACCATTGCATACCTGCCTGCCAGGTCCACTCCTGGCTATGGGAATGCACTCTCAGCTTTGCTCCATCAACGTAAACATTTTTTATGGAAAGAATGAGAGGGCCAATAATAATTTGCCGATGGTTCTATTATACATCTGGTCAGTTCTTTCTCTTGATGTGTCTGGAGCAGTTGTTTCCTCAAGCCCTCAAAGTTTCATATGTCTGGATTTCACTGCTGTGCCCTGTATTCCACGATATCACCATTAACTTAGCCCTCTTTATGTGGTCAAAAGCCTCTAAAGCTACTTAACACACAAAAAACATTCTGATTGTATTTAATGCCCCTTTCTACTAATGTTCTCATCACTGCAATAACATCACATGACCCACTCACCTTCCTAAACCCAAACTGACCTTAATCAGCTTGCAGTAATCGACTTCATCAGAACTAATGTTCTTCAGGGCAAACAAGGCTTCAAGGAAATTCCAAAGAAACTGCGGGAGATACCGCAACAGTAACTTTTAATGGAATCATCAGCTAATGTGCATTTCAATGCAACAATTTCAGAGTGGAAAAAAGATTTTTACACTCTGAAATTGTTGCATTGGAAGGATTCAGGGATTGACAATATACCTGAACTTAGAAAAACAACACTGAACCGATAAAAAAATCAGAAAAAAAGGCTCTGAGAAAGCTATATTGTCTAAATTGTGATGTCCGTATTAGAGGTAAAATACCAATTAATTTAAAGAAAATAATATTTGTTGGTGTACCAAAAAAGAATGCAGAAAATTATGAAAACCTTAGAACACTTGGTGTGAACACCCTTTGTATTGAATATTATGTCAGGGACAATCTATCAACCAATGAAAAAGAAAGCAGATCTTTAAGTGAGGACTAATTTGGATATATTAGAAATAAAGGAACAAGAGAAGCTGCTTTCACTCTCAGACTCATCATGGAAAAGAAGATACAAAAATAACAACTAAACTATGTTGCATTATTTGTTCTGGAGTGAGATTTTGCCGGTGTTGTCTGGAATGTGAATTTTTGTTCTTGAAAAAAAAAAGAATGAACTACAATGACCAGGATATTAATATGTATTCTATGTAGAGAGGAGGTGGAATGATCAAATGTGGAGAAAGCTGGTATGCAAGAGAAAGAAAGAAGTAAGGAGGGTTGCTTATTAATGCCTCTGATATTTAATATGTGCATTAGGGAGGTCTTTCATGAGATAAACAGAAAAATAAATAGGTGGATTGAAATACACAGATAAATAGCAAGTATTCTGCAATTTACAAACCACATGGCTATTCTTTAAGAGAAAAAAGAACTGCCTATGGTACTAGCTGCTATGGAAAAGGGGATGAAAAGTGTAACCTCTACATAAACTGCTTTAAAACTAAGTTAATAGTTTGCAATCAAATTAGTGAACATAATCTGCTAGTACCTATGTTTTGACATGTTGTAAAAAGTAGCTGAGTGTTGAATCTTTGGCAGCATGATCAGAAGCTATGGTAGAAGCAAGAGGGACACAAGTAGTAAGGAGAATAAGGTTGGCAAAGATGGCCTTTTATCAGGAGAAACAACCACTAATGGAAAATATTATTAGAAAAGACATATGAAAGCCATTTATTAAAATTTATACATGTAGTCAACTTCACAATGAATGTGAGATGTGGGCAATAGTTGTGTCTGAGAAAAGAAGATTTGAGATGATGGAGGATTGAAACTACAGAAGAGTGGTGAAAATAAAATTTGCGGACAGAGTAAGAAATGAAAGAATTTTTCAAAGAATCTTTGAAGAGAGAAGCTTAAAGAAGACCTTATGAGTAGAAGAGGAAAATTAGCATGACTTATCCATAGGCACAATATTTGAAGAACATAACTGGAGGAAACACAGGGAAAGAATTTCGAAGGAAGGCCAATGTTGAACTTTTGGAAACAAGTGATGAAAAATTTCTATGCTATAGAAACTCTGAGGAAATTGACTTGTAATTGAATATGGATTGGAAATCTGCTGGAAACCAATCCTCAAATCAATAATGTGTGGTGAAGATGGAGTAGTCTCCTAAAGCCTTCCACTGGGACAGCTTGACCATGACCACTGGAAGACTCAGTAAGACTTTAATGACAAAGTATCTACTTGTGCCTAAGTTTTCACTTTTGTGGTAACTTTTCATGATAAGCAGGTCTTTTCGCTCAACTCTCTCCCCTTCATTGCCTTTATAGAACTCTCTCTTATGGAAGGTTTACTATGGAAGAAATTATGTATATGCTGTATGTAGTTTATGGTTTTTAACTATTATTGATATGGAAAGTCTGCAGAGGAAGGGTGAAATCGGTGCGCTGTACAGCAAAGTTAAATCGTTATCGGGAACTAAGAAAGGAAGAGCTATGCTAACAGTGAGAGATAAGGCGGGTAAGGTAATAGTTGACGCAGGAAAGATCCAAGAGAGATGGAAGGAGTATATAGAAGAACTGTATAGTAAAGAACTCAGACCAACAAAGTTAGACATTGAAAAAGAAAATGACGTAGAGGAAGATAGCTTAGGTCCAGGCATACTAGACAATGAGATAGAAAGGGCATTAAGGGAGATGAAACTAAATAAGGTCGTGGGGGTAGATAACATTCCCGTGGAACTTTTAAAATGCTTAGGAAAATGTGGGAGGAAGAGGCTATATGGGCTGATCCGTAGTATTTATGAGGAGGGAATCTGGCCGGAAGACTTTGTGAGATCAGTTTTAGTTCCTATTCCGAAAAAGGTAAAGGCCACGTCATGTGAGGACTATAGGACAATTAGTTTGATATCCCACGCAGCTAAAGTTGTTCTCAGGATCATAAACAAAAGAATAGAGAGTGGGGCAAATGATTACTTACGGGATGATCAGTTTGGGTTTAGGAAGGGGAGAGGTACACGTGATGCAATTGCAGTAATGAGATTATTAATCGAGAGGAATATAGAACACAACCAGGAGGTATTTGCCTGTTTCGTAGATTTCGAAAAAGCGTTTGATAGAGTGAATTGGGAAAAACTAATGAGTATATTGCAGAAAATAGGAATAGATTGGAGGGAAAGGAGGCTAATCCGCAACCTGTACATGTCTCAGACTGCTCGGAGTCCGGTTGGGCAGTGTTAGGAAGAGGTGTAAGGCAGGGTTGCCCATTATCACCGTTGCTGTTCAACCTGTATGCAGAGGAAATGATCAAAGAGGCATGGGAAGAACTCGAGGTAGGAATGAAAGTGGGCGGGGAATTCGTAAAATCAGTTAGGTTTGCTGATGACCAAGCTTTAGTTTGTCAGTCAGCCAAGGGGTTGCAAGCATTGCTGAGTGAATTGGAAATTCAGTGCGACAGATATGGGATGAGAATCAATATTAAGAAAACAAAGGTTATGCGATTTCCTAGAAAGAAAAAGGCCAAGCTTAACATTAAAATAGGAGGGCAAAAACTAGAGCAGGCAGAACAGTTTACGTATCTCGGTAGTGTTTTGGACCAACACGGTCAAAGTAGTAAGGACATAAGGAGAAGAATTACGCTAGGCAAAGAGGCTTTCATAAGGAGGAGGGAGTCGATGACGGGGACGTTGAGTAAGGATGTTAAGAAAAGACTCGTAAAAACTTGGATTTGGAGCGCAGTTATGTACGGCGCGGAAACGTGGTCATTGAAGCAGGAGGATAGACGTAAACTGGAGACTTTTGAAATGTGGGTGTGGAGAAGAATGGAGAAGGTGAAATGGACAGAGAAGAAAACAAATGAGGAAGTACTTGGTATGGTGGGCGAAGAGAGGGGTTTGTTGGGAGCAATCCTATGGAGGCAGGAAAAGTGGATGAAGGGGGTGTTGACCGGCAGTGGGATGTTGAAGACTGTGACAGAGGGTAGAATGTTGGGCAAAAGAGGAAAGGGAAGGAACAGGATAGGGATGTTGGACGGGATGAAGGGAGGAAGAAAGTACTCAGAGATGAAGAGGGACCTGATATAGAGTAGGATGATGGATTTTGTGTTTTGTTAGGAGTAATAAAATATTTGTTTGGTAGTTGTGTCCATCCAAAAACCTACCTTATCCGGTAGATTATCTTAAAAAAAATATCAGGTGTATAAACTTAAATTCGCTGTTTACTCACAGATGGCGATATTAAGATTTTAAGTTACTATTGACACGCTATTCTTTTGTTTTTATAAAATTGGCATCTTTAAACAAAATAATCGGTGCACATCATATGCAATTTCATACAACTTAAATTTATGGTAAAAATTGTGGTAATGATGTCAAGTTTACCTTAAAAGAGCATATGCAGGAAACTCTGCTTTTCTGCTTTAATTTGAAGAAATCGTCTGCTGAATTGCATCAAATGCTTGTTGAGGCCTATGGCGACAGTGCTTTATCGGAAACATTGTGCAGAGATTGGTTTTATCAGCTTAAAGATGGCCATTTTGACATGTGCAATAAGGAGTGTAAAAATCAGCCTAGGAAGGTTGAGGACCATCAATTGCAGGCTCTTGCAGGTGATGCTGTGCGTTTGGTGGGATCATCAGAGTGTCATCTACTATGAGCTGTTGAAACCTGGTGAAGCTGTTAATGCCAATTGTTACCACCCACAATTGATCAAATTACACCGTGCTCTGCGTGAAAAAAGACCAGATTATGAGCAAAGACATGAGGAGCTGATTTACCTCCATGACAACACACCATGACAGATCAATAAAGGTCCATAACTTTTTGGAAACACCTAAGTGGTAGGTGCTGCTCCATGCCACATATTCACCAGACCTGGCTTCTTTGGACAACCACCTGTTTTTGTCGATGGGCCACACTCTGGCCGAGCAGCACTTCAAAACTTATGCGGACGTCCGAAAATGGCTTGACAAATGTATTGCATCGAAAGAGATGAAATTTTTTTGGCTTGGTATCCACAAATTTCCCAAAGGATGGGAAAAATGTGTAGCTAACAAAGGACAATATTTTGAATAAATAATATTTTCACTTTCTATGAAAAAACATGTTTTTTACTGGCTGAAAAACAGTGGATTTAAGCTTATACACCTGATATGACTCCTATTATATATCATGTGAAAGGAAATAATTTCAGGAAAGCCTATGCCTAGTGACATGTCCGAGATATTTCCATGTATGTAGGTCTTCCTATTCACGTTCCCATTGAAAACCAAGGTCACGCCTAAAAAAATGTGTTGAATAAGTGATCAATTTCACTATTGGCATCATTTATTAATGAGGTAGTATTTGGTTTGAGTGTTGAGTGAAAGATACCATAATGCCATGGGGGCTACTTGATTTGAATTTGAATGGTCCTCAATGGTGTGAATGAGGAAGGTTTTGTTGCATGCTCACACGTCCTACTTGTGTGCTCAGGGTGGGCGAAGGAGAGGAAGATCACCGTGCGGCCACCAGATGAAGAGCGGGAGGCTGTTGAGTGGAGGGAGCCTGTGAGGACGGGGAAGGGGGGGCGATCAGATGCAGATGAGCCTCGTTTCACCCCAGGCTCCAAACTGGAAGCTGTCAACCCCCTGGACCCAAACACCATTTGTGTGGCAACTGTGGAGAAAGTCGTGGATCACCTTGTTTGGATTCATCTTGACACTGAGGACAGGTGACAAATATTCCCCATGCCCACCTTGGGCACTTTTTTCACACATTAATTGCAGAGACAAGCATATAGAAAGTATATGTAATGCCACAGATGATTTTGGGTTTAATTTAGGCCATTATTGCTTTGTTTTTCATGTGCGGATTAATTTTTTCCATGAATATTTTTTCAATCATTTTTTTATTTGACTAGGTAAGCAAGGTATTATAATTAGTGTTCTTTCATGGGGTTATAATAGATATTTTTATTTACATTTTATTAGGAAATGAGAGTCACTTGCAAAACTTCTTTGGAAAGGATACACATTTATATTGATATTAATATTAATAATTATTCCCAGAATAATCGTTTGCTGGAAAATTTTTCTCAATTATGAATTTTGCTCATTTATTCCCAAAGTAAATCATCAATGAAAGTCTTCCCAAATTTGTTTTAAAGAGTGTCTTTTTTATAAAAAGGTGTCCTTTTTATTTTTGCTGCATATCATGTATCTTTGCCTAGTGAGCTATATAATTATCATTGTTTGTTTTCAGTTTTCACCCCAGCCACATTGTGAGCATGAATTCCACAGATATATTCCCTGTTGGTTGGTGTGAAAGCAACTTGTATCCACTAAAACCTCCTCGCTATTACCACATGCCCTCAAGGCCAAATGCCGGAGGTGGATCGGGTGGGAGTTCTGTAGCTAGTTCGTAAGTATAAGCAATGAAATTACTCTTTTTTCCAATTCATTGTCTCTTCATTTTTTACATCCGTCACCACAAAGCTTACATATCCATGAATCTTTGGACTGTATATATAGCATTTTAAATGATCGAGTAATAATAATTTATTTAGAGTTGTCATTTTTATTACAGAACTGACCGCAAGGAAAATTCTGAGAATAATCAGCGATCATTCTGGTGCCCTAAGATCTATTTCAACCACAAGGTATGATATGACAGTGAGATGCAGATGATTTTTATTTTATAAAAGTTATTTTTCCTTTTGGAAAAAGGATAATAGTCATTACTTTTAATATTGAAACCCTAAGAAAATATAATTCCTGAAATGCCACTCATCACCAATATATATGTGTTAATGCTATTTCTATTCAACGATACAAGCAGTTCTAATTTGAGCAAATCAGTAACTGAAGGATCAACAGTGTTTGCATATTCCAAGAAACTGCTGGAGATGACGCAGCAGTAACTTTTGACAAAGTCATTCTCTAAATGCCGGCCTGGTGGCGACGGGGTAACGTCCTCGCCTACCAACCCTGAGGTCGCGGGTTTGATTCCCGCCTAGTTGGATTTTCTTCCATCTAGGGCCTGGTTGTATGTGATTGTCTTCAATTTAATGTCTGTAATGTAAGGGTTAGGTGGAAGAAGGGACTATAGGTCTCAAACTCGCCCAATTAAGTCGATAAATAAATAAATAAATGTGTGTTACCATGCAACAATTTCAAAGTGTAAAAATCATTCACCTTGCCCGGGATTAGAACCTGAATCCCTTGATATCTGACTGAGTGCTTTAGCCAGTTAAGCTATTGAGGGATCCTCTTACTCTCATAGATTTTGGGGTCTTTGAAGGAACAAGATGTTGTGATAAAATACCGTACATGAAAATTCACAGGCACTCATAGTCATGCACAATGTGGCACAGTCTACAATGTTTGAGCCAACTTAAAACACTAGAGGTTTTTCACCTCTAACAAATTCCAAGAAACTGTGGGAGTAACTTTTAATGAGGACATCTGCTAAATATTCATTACAATGCAACAATTTCGGACTCTAAGGGATCAGGGTTCAAATCCTGTTAAATGATTTTTACACTCTGAAATTAAGTGTTTGCATGAAGGCCTATGATACTACCTTGATCAAAAAGTTCCCGGAATAACCACCGTGTGGCGCTCCCATCGTTCCGATTTGAGTTCTGTTTTTTTTGTTAAATTGGTACATCTGTTGTTGATATTCCTTTTAAATCTTAGTGTCATAACTTGACATTTGCAAAAGTTACGTAGCCAAGAGTACATCTATCTCTGTGTGTGTTGGCGATTTTTTACAATTGCAGAAATGGATTTAAATTTGCAACAACGAACTTGTATTAAATTTTGCGTAAAAAACGGATTTAGTGGCGCACGGACGTTGGAAATGTTGGAAAAGTGTTTCGGCAACGATTCTCTAAAAAAAACGGTCGTTTACCAGTGGCACGAGCGGTTCAGAAGTGGTCGTGAGTCAATCGAAGATGATGAACGCAGTGGCAGACCATCGACATCGAAAGTCGGTGAAAAAATTGATAAAGTAAAAGAAATGTTGGTCAATAACCGCAAATTAACCATCAGAGAAATAGCGGAGGACTTGAACATTGCCTATGGATCCGCCCAAGACATTGTGGTTAATGATTTGGGTTTCCGTCGTGTAGCAGCAAAGTTGGTGCCAAAAGACCTCAATTTCATGCAAAAAAGAGACCGTGTTGACGTCGCAAAAGACATGATTTGCGAGGCTGAATCCGATCCCACATTCATCAAAAGGATCATTACTGGAGACGAGACGTGGGTTTATGAGTACGACACGCAATCCAGACATCAGGCAAGTGAATGGCGTTCACCAAATGAGCCGAGACCAAAAAAACCACGTCGTTTTCAGTCAAAAAAGAAGGCAATGCTGACGGTTTTCATGGATTACAACGGTGAAGTGCATCATGAATTTTTGCCAGAAGGCCAGACAGTAAACAAAGAGTATTATTTGGGCATTATGAGACGTTTGCGTGAAGCAATTCGCCGAAAGAGACCAGAAATGTGGGCAGAAAACTCGTGGATTTTGCACCATGATAACGCACCGTCGCACAGTGCTATCATTATTCGTAATTTTTTGACGAAAAATGCAACAAATACCATCCAACAGCCACCGAATTCACCTGTTTTGGCTCCCTGTGACTTCTTTCTGTTCAATCGAGTTAAAAAACCATTACGGGGAACGCGTTTTAGCAGCCGAGAGGAAGTAATGGAAAAATCGCAGGAAGCACTGATGGACATACCGAAAACCGAATATAAAAAATGTTTCGAGGATTGGATCAAGCGCTGGCATAAGTGTGTTGCAGTCGATGGGGATTACTTTGAAGGGGACAATATAGATTTAGATGAATAAACTTGTATTTTTAATTTTCTGAATAAATTCCGGGAAATTTTTGATCAAGGTAGTATAATGCCTCATGTAAATCAGTTTTTTTTGGTCATTTGGATCACATAGGTATGAAGGTTGTATATATGTGCATAAGGAAGTATAATGTTGTAGGTTGGCTTTGATTTGAGAGCAATTTCTTAGTGGTGGACTCTTACACCCATTTTTAATGCATACGACCACTTATTTGTGGTAACTTTCACCTGTACATATTTCTAATTTTATTTGAATCTCCTATTTTAATCTAATTGTGACATCTGTCATCAGCTTCTCTCTTTCACTGACAAGGATTTTATTTTTCTTCTTATTGATGCTCATATTCCCGAAGTACTTGGTCCATTGCAGTCAGATTTGCTGGCTGGTCCACTTGCATATTTGCTGGTACTGCATTATCATGGCGAACTAAAGCTTGTTAACTTCACAGCACAGTTGGCTGCCCATGACTGCCATGTTGTGACTGCTATTTATATCTGTACCAGGGGAACTCTTACACACACGTATATTTATCAGTTGGGTATTAGTTACCTCCTATAGCCTCCTTGGCTACAGGAGTTTTCATTTAATTTATCAATTTGTGAGGCCGTAAAACTCAAGTTTCCTAGATTTCAAGGCATAAGCCAAGTGAAATTAAATACCATGCAGCATAGGTAAAATTCATGCAGGTATCCCTAAGTCTCATCATTTTGCAATTTTGCAAGACAATGAACTACGCTGATCATTCCCAACCGTGTTTATTTTATCATCTATTTGTATTTCCAGTGCTTCTCTGGGCCATTTTTGAGCAAAGGGAAACTTGCACAGTTACCTAAAACTGTTGGCCCTGGCCCTGTTACACTGGTAATGAGGGTAGTTCTTTCAATGCTCATCAGCTCAGCATACAAGTCATCTCGTGTCCTCAAAGAGTTGCAGGCAGAGGGAAATCCAGGCCCAGGAATGCATCTAGAAGTTCTGAAAGCTAAGTAAGTTGTACATGCTGAAGGTGCTCATCAACAGACTCATTTGTAGTTTTATACTTAGGGCTGTACTTAGAGTCATGTATCTAAGGTCACCCCAATAAGTAGTGATTCACAAAAAGCATTTGAACTAAGATATGGGTTTCAAGTCAGGCCTTACATACTACGTATGTGGTCTGTGCAATAAATGCACAAACTGGTGCAATCTGGCGGCCATGACGGGGAGTATAGCCCTGCCCACTAGCGGCGCTAGTTGCCTGAGACCCAATTAGCATATGGTGCCAGTTATGTTAGTTTCCGTTGTTCTTGTTTTTACTGTTTGTCGAAAATGGAAATTGACGAAATCACGGAGAAACGAATCAACATCAAGTTTTTGGTGAAGAGCGGTAAAAGTTTTCCAGAAATTACTGAAAAGTTGACAGCTGTTTACGGTGATAATGCTCCGAAGAAAACATACATTTTCAAGTGGATTCAGCATTTTAAAGATGGCAGACAAGACGCCATGGATGATGCAAGGCCGGGACGACCTTCAACCACCCGTGTTGACAACAACATTGATCGTGTGCAGTTCCTTCTCCTTACCGATTGTCTAAAAACCATCCAAATGATAGCTGATGAATTAAATTTAGGAAAATCAAGAGTGCACATTATTTTAACCAAACATGATGGATGGGATCCTTCACCATGACAATGCACCTGCACATTCAGCAGCCAGTTTCTGGCAAAAAATTCAATCACCCTCCGTGATCATCTACCACATTCACCAGATCTCACCCCCTGCAACTTTTTCCTATTCCCAAGATGCAAAAGTGTGATGAGGGGACATCATTGGGAAGATGTGGACACAATAAACCAAGAAATAATGAGAAAAATAAAAAGCCTGACTGCTGGGGACTTCCAAGGTTGCTTTAAATAGTGGAAAAGAAGATGGGATAAGTGTATAGCAATGAATGGAGGGTGCTTTGAATGGGATAAAATTGATGTAGACTACAATTTTGTAAAATGAAGTTTTTATGGCCTCTGTTCGCGTATTTATTGGACAGAGTAGTATATAAGTATTTGTATAATACAATAAATGCGCATCACTTTTATTCCCAAATTTCTTCTCTTTCTCATTAAAATGTCCTCTAAAATTGTGCAATATTTTCAAATTTACAAGGCCACCTGCAAGCTCCCGTCTCCTCTCCACCCCTATCCGCGTTGTATAACCAACCACCCACACTGCAAATGCTGCCATCTTTATTTGACCTGCCTCACTCAAAATAAAATTCCCTACCCAAAAGTCATTTTCACCTGCACCTTAAAAAACATGATCTACTACCTCTCCTGTAACTTCTGTCCTGCCTTCTATAAGTGGGCTAATGTTTCCACCCTTTCCCTCTGCATGAACAACCATCATGATTCTACTAAATCTCCCACTCTCTTCAATTATCCCATCCCTACTCACAATGCTTCCCACAGCCAATCATTTTACAACTCATTCTCTGTTTCGGTGTTTGAAACCCTCCCTGAATCCACAAGTAGCATAGATGTGGGCGAGAACATGCGAAATGGCTCATAAATGGGTTATTAAATCTTCCGTGGGAATATTGTCTCTATCTATGGCCTCATTTGTATTTAATTGCCTTTAATCCCTTTCTATCATGCAATCACTTATGCCTTAAGTTTAGCTATCCCAATCTACATCATATTTTTTTTCTAATCTTAAGGCTTCTGTAACATCTATCTGATGAATTTGCCCTGCTGCTTCCGGGAATTACTGTCGTATAGGTTGGCTTGTTGGACAACAGTTTCACCCCCAGCCTTGGAGGCATCTTCAGGTTGATGAAATGATCTTTGTTGTAATTTTGCTGCTATATATAAGGGATGCTGGCTGGTCTGGAGTGCTCTGATTGGCTGTTCCTTGGTGGTAAGGTGGAATTACCCTGTTCCATGTGAAAGTCAGAGTGCAGCCATCCTCATGATTGCATTTATTAGGATTCCCTATATGTAGTGACCAAATCGCAACAAAGATCACTTAGATCTGAAGATGCCTCCAGGGCTGAGATGAAACTGTTGTCCAATAACCCAACCTATGTAATGGTAATTCCTGGAAGCAGCATGGAACATATTCCGTGTCTATGTCTAAAGTTGCTCGCTAAATATTTCAATCATTTCAATCCTTAAGGTATTATTTTAATCTCCCGCAAATCTTTGCTGATTCAGTCAATAATTCACCAACCTTATTTCAAATGGTTTGCACGTTTTCTGTACTAATTTCTGATGGTGATTTCTTCTTTCTTTATGGTACATCTATTTCACCCTTCCTCTATAGAATCTCCATGTTCTAGCACCAGTTTATTGGTTATCTCCTTGTACTTCCTTCTACGTAATTCTGTACTTATACTCTTCCTTTTTTTTCTCACATAAATCTTCCTAATCATCTGTAATTTATGGTGTCCTTGTCCTTTTTTCAATTTACTATTTCTGTAGTGATGTTTGTGGTTTTCAATAGCCATTTCTTTATAAACTTTCAATTTTCTTTTCCTCTACCCTTCTTTCTGTGCTCACTCAGAATTTTTTCTACTGCCTAACACTCTTTTTTTGTTCCAAATGCTTCAGCATTTCATTTTAAACTATGGAGGAACAAATTGATGTGAATTTTAATTTTTTACTTATGTCTTTTGGTGTATTTTTAATTCTGGATGAATTTTTCTCCCTTTTTTATTGCATAGGTACAAACTCAATAGTTACCGAGCCAGTGTGGCTGTTGTGACGTCAGCTGACAAAATACCAGCTTTCTGCATGGATATATGTAATAAACTTCAGTGCTGTCCTCACATGTTTGGACCTGAATTGGTGGGAGAGAAGTGTCCTGCAGAGTGCAGTGTCCTATCCAAGACCAAATTTAGTAAGTGTTTGTGGTGAGAACCTAAAGAATGTTTATGAACTTGAATATTTAAGAACTTCATGTGGCTCTCATTTGTTAAAAAATAACCGTGGAAGATTGGTTTAAAATGTGTATAGACGTTGACAAAGATTCAGGAAATTTAATTTCTAGACGCAGATGCAGTACATATGTAAAAATTTGCATCCATTCCCTAGGATGCTGGTTCATTTTAAGTTTTGCTTCAGTACTGTAATGTTTTATATTTTCTCTATTATACTAATCTATCTACATTCAGGTGAACTACTTAAATTTTTATTGCAAAATCAAATTTTCATTGAGTACCTAATGAGTTAATTTTGGAATTATCCATGGTTGTTTTTGGAATCCATTATTGCATTCTATTTGTAGTTAAGTTATCCAATTGCCCATAAATTCTTGTTTGCAGCTCAGTATTGGCTGAGAGGTAAGAGAAAAATTGGACGGCCCAAAGGGGAAGCTAGCAATTTGGTTTCAAAGCCAAAACAGAGACGCAAGAGAGGACGAAGAAGGCTTTTCACATCCACTGCAAGCATACAAGGTATCAAAGCACAAAGGGCATCGGATGAGGGTGCAATGGATGTTGATGGCTGTGATGAGACCGCACCATCTTCTCCTGTTGCTGAGGGAAAGAGTTCTCCCACCCATCCAGCAGGTATCTATCACCTGTCAAATCATATGACAGCACTATCATATTATCTGATTGCAAGCTATTTCAATAACTATATCAGACATTTGGTTTATATGTGTATTTTTCCCAAAGATTATAAGGTCAACGTAAAATATAAGAAATAACATGACATTGGGAGATGTTGTTGTCACAATGCAATGAGGAAAATGCAACTCAGCACTATCATTAAATAAATTTATGGTGCAAATCACCACTGCTGTATTAGGGTGATGCCTTGTGCGCAAGGTACGATGCACAAGTTTCCTGTTGCCTTCACGTTTCATTTAGCCCGCTCTTTTGGAATTAATACTTCTTGAAGACTCATGGAGTTTCTAAATGGCGAACAATTGGGGGTTAAAATTTTCATAATGCCATTTGCATTGGCACAAAATAGCAGCATGAGATGGCCTTTCAATGACTTGTGGCCTGGCATTGCATTCTCTTCTGCTTTTATGTGCACATATATAGGTCCACTTATTAAAAACAGGTAAGATCATGTTTTGTTAGCTTTTGTTTAGTTAGTTAACCCTCAGAATCTACAAGTCTCTTGAAGTCCCTGATGAAGTTCTCTGATGCCTTTGAGTCAGAGCTCGCTACTTCACCATGCCTCATGACACTGTTACCCGCTCTTCCCTTAACTTCTCCACCCTCTCAAGGCTTCCCTCAAATACTTCTTCAGCCTTTGATTATCCTGGAATCTTTTAAACAAGGTTGAAAATCCCTTTCACCTTCTCACAAATGATATTCTTCCTGATAGTTTATCATTGTAATTGCTTTTTGTTTATCCTTATGAGAAGCACCTTTCAACATTGTCAGGGAACATAACCACTTTGTTGATCTTCCTGTCACTCACTTTGAAGCCTCTATCTCCATAATTTTGTCCTTGTTCTTGTGGATAGTGCATATCTCTGATTTAGACTGATTGTATGTGCATACTAGATAAGCCACACTCATGCGTCGTTCTCAATTTTCAATGATTTTACTTTTTAATTCTAAGGCTATTTTATTCTCTTATGGCTGTCTTCTCATTGCTTTTTCTGTGGAGAGATTTTTTAAGCTGTTCACCAAATACTATTAAACCAAAAAATCACAAACAATATTGAAATGAAATGAATGACTTTATATTCCACACTCTTAATTTAGAAGACCCAGGTTTCCATGTTGGACGTCATCATCAGATGGTCCTCTCAGAAGCCAACTTGGTATATATACCTTCTGAGTGGGGGATGGAGGTTGGTCAGAGAGGGAGGGTTTGGGAGGGTAAAGAGGGGAAAAGGTTAAAATGTAAATGGGAGGGAAAGAGAATCACAGCTTTTGGTGTCAATCGTTGACTTGAAAGAGTGGTAGATCTAGGAGTAGGAGGGATACCATTCATTTAATTTCAATATGTCATGTTAATTCCACAAAGTTATGCCAGACACAACAAATTTCACAAACAATATGTTTGAACACCAGTTTGGTAAGATATGTCACAAGCGACCCTACGATGCTATTGGGATAAGTGCTAAACATGAACTGAAGCAGCAGGTATGCAATAATTCCAGAAATCCCCCTCATCCCCTCACTCATTATGCGAAAAATTGTTTGTTAAGTGAGTCATTTTGGTCTAAATATTTTGTAAGGTGCTCCCAAAGCAAGGTTCTGCTCTAGTTGTTTATTAAAAAATAGGAGTTTTTTTACTGTCCAATATGTTTGTTGGACTCCACAGAAACTGAAAGATTAAGAATAATTAGGCCCACCCTAAATTTCAAATCCAATATTTTATGGCCATTTTCTGGTAAATTCATCTTAGGCCCGTAAAAGCTTTGCCAGTTGCTTATTTTTATTTGCACAATTATTCTATTAATTGATGGTCAGCTCTGGAAATGATTACGAAAATCTACCACCACCATATTGATGGTCTTCTGTAACTTTGGGATTGGTTATTATTGGCATTAATTTAAATGTGGTTAATTCTTTCCTGTAAAAAAAATAAATTCTTTTCTGTGAAAACGCTAACTCTTCGATTCTTTCTTTGTGCGTTACAAATGGATTTCCACGAAGTGTTGGCCTCAACCATTTCTAAAATAAATTTAATCATTGAAACAATCATATTTAAAGAGACCATCGCGCGCTCTTGTGTGTCGGTCAAAAGGGTGAGTACGCTAAGCCTGACTTTTCATGTTTGCCAGGTAATGAGAGCGAAGGAAGTGGTTCAGAATCTCGACCTGCCCCCAAGCCGCCAGCCTCCACCCCCCAGAACAACAGATCTGTGGGTGGAGCCGTGTTCAAGAGGAAGTACGTCAAGAAAGAGGTTCCTCGCATGGAGATGAAGACGAGGGGGGCGAAGCTGCCCAATTTTGCACTTCAGATGAGGGCGGGCCGGTGGGGCAAGGCGGAGGGAGGCAGTGGGCGCACTGGGGGAGGAGGCGCCAGCGGCTTGACTGCGGGGAGGCCCCCGAGGGGCCGGCCGCCTCTCCGCAAGAACCTCCACGGCCCCCCACCCAGCCAGCCAGCTCCACCCCCGCCACCTCCTCCCCCACCCCCCGCCGCCTCCACCTCCACCACCACCCCCTCCGCCCCGGCCGGCACTCCAACCACCGCCCCCCCCTTCAGATGGGCGGCATTCTCCCACCAAAGCCGGCTGCCGCGGGACGACCGCACCCCTGGCTCGGTTCCAATCCCCTCGAGTGGTCCGTCAACCAGGTCACCGGTTACATCAAAGGCACCCACGACTGCGCGCACCTCGCCGCCCGCTTAGGAGAAGAGGTGAGTAGGTCAACCCCCTAAGCACCTCTGCTTAATTTTGGCCTCTCCCTGAGAGCATTTGACTGCTGCTCAGAGGGGGCTCGAATCCTGGGTGACATCCTTTGGCAATCCCATCGAACCTTATAAACAATTCAATTTTCCGGTCAGTAGAAGAAAATGGGAAATGAAAAATGAGATAGAAGTACCCCTCTCTGTAACTTTGTGAATTGCACAAATACCTTAGGGCTTTTTTGGCTGACTTGGAGCATTCCTTGCTTACAAGTGGACAAGGCTTGTCATGAAGGTAATGGCCATATTTATATCCTGGGGGCATATCATCTTAAAGGGTAGAAGATTCGGCTACAAACTGTAAGGCTCAGGTTCTACAAGTGGACTCTAAAGGCTTGTCATGAAGGTAATGGCCATATTTATATCCTGGGGGCATATCATCTTAAAGGGTAGAGGATTCGGCTACAAACTGTAAGGCTCATGTCCTACTCCCGATGATTAAAGACATCCATAGATTTACTCAAGCCGTGCAAAAATTACACGGCTTGAGCTTTCCAACTGCAGTAAATTCTTGATTTTACATGTGTGAATTATCTGTTTTCTGGATTATCTGTGATGCTCTCTTCCCATCAAGTCAAAATTTTAATAATTTCATAATCAAAAAGATAATTGCGAGTAAATGTTTTGAAACTTAGCACTCATTTGAAATACATGTACTTTCTTAAATGTTTTCAATTTTGATCGCAAAATCATATGTTGTCAGTTGTATTTAGTATTTAATTTAAACATTTTTGGGCTATCCGCATTTTCCCTATTATCATTTCACTCAATTTTCCCTATTATCAATTCATTAGCCCTGATAACTCTGCATTCCCCTTAAAGATGAGCAACTAAATAGTGTTACTAAGCAGCAGACGAGTCATTAAAATTCTACACTGCATTATTTTAATTGATATATCATATTACGAATCTGAATCCATATCAGCGATCCTTTACTAAAATTCATTCTTCACTGGTAATTTGTGTTTCCTGGTTAAGTGATTGTTTTAACTTTATGAGGAAATTATGTTCTGCTATTCTCTTTATGATAGTTTTGTGTTCTTGTAATTTATAAATCCACCCTTATGAAATGGCTGAAAAATGGGAAAAGTGTAATTTCTATTGCTAAAAAAACTCTAAACTCTAAAAACTAAAGGAACAAAAATTACCCTGAATGAAAAAAAAGAGTTTCTGTATATCGTGACCTGTTTCTACCACTACCATATTTTCATTTTATTTTGGTTATCCATTTACTTCAACTATCCTTGTGTAATAGTGCATCCATTGGCGTGGATTATCAAAAGTTTACGATATACATTGAAATGCACAGATGATAATGGGGAGTATTATCTGACCAGTCTGCCTTACTTTTCATCTGCTACCTGCACCCGTTCAGCTGGGGAAAAATAAGCTTCCTCCTTAATCTACCCCCGATCATCTGTCATACATTCACTAATTTTACTGACTTACTTTTTGAAGCATCTCATCCACCGAGTAAAAAATTGCATCAGGGTTGCACTTTATATTTGTTGGTCACTTCACTACTGCAATTCATATCTCTTCTCTTTTTGAACTCAAACTTATTATCAAGCAAGTAATGAATTTCCCTCTCGCCCATCCTTTTGTTGATTTTGCCAATTACTACTTAAGCTGCATGTGAAACCAAAATTATGGTCCTAGTCTTCATACACTACCGCCTTTTTCATGTTTGGAATGGGAATCATGGCTGATCAAACTATTTCATCTAGCTAAAGTCCTGTCTCGCAAATGCTGCAAACTTCTTTTAATTATACACTTAAGTAGTTCTGCCAGGATATGTCTACCCCCACATTTTTGTGCCTTTTCAATTTTTTATTGTGTTTCCTACCCTTTTAAAATTGCTCTCCCACCTGAGCCAATTCGTCATTCCATATATAAAAATATGACTACTCTTATTCTTTTGTTGTATTGGGTTGAGTTTTGTATAATTGGCCAAGTCATCTAATTCACCTTGCAAGGCAAGACCACCGTGCCATCTATGGCAATCAAATCAGCTGACTATGCGGAAATAACTCAAGCAGCACAGGAATGAATTAAAATATAGAAAGAAACCACCATTGACAACCAATCATGTTAGTGCAGTGGATCAAGCATCCCATCATAAGTAACATCTAAATTCTGGGATTAGGCATGAGTGCTATGCTGCATCGTATCAGCATTGAAGATGATTTTTTATAAACTAAAAGGCATTGTGATATCTATTTTAGAAAGTTGAAATGTCAGTATATTGAACAAAAACAAAATTTTTATAAGCATTTATTTCCCAGGTCAGCTCTGACATTCCCTGATTAAATCAAAATATTTGTGATTAGGTTGTTAATTACTGTTCGTAATATAGTCACTCAGGAGAGCATGTGAACCCCTAGATAACCTATTGCCAAGGCTTGAAAAAAGGGTTTTTATTTTTGGCTATTTTGTTAACTACTCACCAAGTAATTTTCATTTTCATTTGTCCGCAGGAAATTGATGGGCAGGCATTTATGCTTCTGAATTTGCCAACTGTTCAAGAGCACTTGAATCTGAAGTTGGATCCAGCAATAAAGCTGTGCCGCCATATTGAAAAGCTCAAGTTTGCATTTTATATGCAGTATGGTTGTAAGTAAAATAAGGAAAGATTACCTGAACATTTCACCTCTCATGTGCCTCTATGTAAATGCCACAAATTTCAGAAACAATCATGTGATGTATGTATCCAGATTTTTACTTCCGCTAGGATTTAAAAAAAAAATGATTTATATTGACATTGTTCTTTTAGATTTATGCACATGAAGTTCAAATCAAATCATGTCATTATGGTGAGATTATTGTAGCAGATAAAAGAATTTTTATTTAATTTTTTATGCCAATCAAAGAGGATGTAAATATGTTTTTCCAAACTTCTTGAATATTCTAGAACCACTGTTATGCATATTCTATGAGTCAGAGTGAGAGAGAAAGAGCTAATCATAAATTTAAAAATAATATTTTTAAAGTACCAAAGGGATCTTCATCAGAGTAATTTTTTTAATACCTCTGCCTTCTTAAGCTGGGCTGCATGCCAGTATTTTTCTGGTAAACTTACTTGAAAGTATCTGTCTATGAATTCCCCAAAAGCTTGTTTGTTCTGTATTATATTTATATTGCTTTCAGTTAATAGGCATATTTCCATATTGTTTTGGCATTTAATTAGTCTGTGTGATGTTCAACTTGCAGGAACTTATGGTGCAAGTTTTATACAGATTAAATGTAGCTATTTATTTATATTTATTGTGTTCTGAAATTTGAATTTTAGCTTGAGCTAATTATTTTGAGATGGACGATAATCTATAGTTTTGTATTTTTATTATGAAATAGTGATTGAAAATGTGAATTGTGATGATTCTCTATCTTCCATTATGCTTTAACAGTATTCATTGAGTTGATAAATCATGAAACATTTAAAAGAATATTTTTATAAATATTAAAATTTTATCTGGTTACCAATACATTCGTGTACTATTCATCAATGACCTGCCAGTGTTTGCTGGTGAGATGGTCACATATACCTTGTGTAGGTGGAAAATAAATTTGAATTTCAACTGTAATTTGTTTTTGAATACACTGGTGGTGAGTCATTAGTCAAGATCAGTTTATTTTTTCATTTTATCCAATCAGTCAAATTAATTTCCTCTAAACAAAGAAAAGTACTTGCTGTTTTCTTTTTATTACATCTGAACTTCTTGTCAATCTGTAAATAAACTGGCAATAAAATTTTGGAAACTGATATCTATTTGCAATATTCACTTCTTGGGTGTGGAATTTAGGCCTCTTGATAATTAAGCTGTTAGCACAAGGCACCCACTCTCCAATTGAATCTAGTACAGGCAGCATGAAGTTTGCTTTTTTCTATAGACGTTGAAGTCTTGTTTTGACCTTTTGAGGAAATGAAAGTGTACCTTTTAATTCTCATATATGTTACCAGTATTTTGGTATTTTGTACAGATTACTGTGGATTTAATACTTAGTGGTCTCACTTCTGAAGCCTTAATTGGAAAGGAGTTCTTTTACATATTTTTATGTAATTACCCTTTGAAATGGTATTTGTTAAAAGTTGTAAATTCATTTTTTAAGAAATGTTTAACACAATTCCTTATGTGGATTTAACCTCATTATTTTAACTTGTTAAGAGTCATTTTTCTTAGCATGTGAAAATGCTGTAGCTTATTTTGCAGGTTTCCATGGACTGATGAAAAGAGACTCAGAATATTGACAGGAGAGAGTATATATGCCCTTCCAGTTGAAATTATTGTTGTTATTTATGAACTCTACTAATTTCCTCATTCCTATTCAAAAAGAGGTAATTTAAGAAGGCAAGAGAAGTCTTTCACCCTTAAGGAAGAACAGTGAATTAGTAAGCTCGAATTACTGACATCCAGACAGTGCACTCCTAATTAAGGTGATCAGCTTGCAATGGAAAATCACTTTGACCTTAAAATGCTTTTGAACTTCCAGCTTCCAGAAATGAAAAAATGTCTACAAAGTCAGCCTAATTTGATAAAAACATCAGAAGAATTCATTTTACTAGTAGGTTTCATTTGAAGCTGATTGCAGTGCTGTGAAAGTGCCTGAAACAAGTTTTGATACAGGGCAAATGGACTTAATTCCCCTTTGTTACCAGCATTAGATCACAAAATGTTAAATATTTTTTCAGGAGTCACCTGTGATGCTGAAGAGGTGACTGCATTTTTATTCAATAATGCAATGGTTCCACCAAGTTATTCCTTACAATGCTAATTGCATTATTTTGAATAATTAATAGATAACTCCCACGTTTAATTCATCCAGACTCCATTAATTGCTTCATCCAAGATGCGTAATGATAAATTTTGCTCTCTACTCTGCAGTACCCACAACTACAATTAGTATTTTAATAGAGCAGCATTTATCATGCCTGGAGTATGATTGCTCTAGTTTACAGTACTACAATTGCTTTACTAACCAGTGTGGTCTACAACTGCCTTCAGTCATGTGAAGGCAAGCCGTTGTGCAGTTCCTTGAACCACTGAAAGTATAATTTGATGGAGGCATCCAATCAGCTAGCCACTTCATTTGGTTGGATTTAATAAACCTATCACAGTCAAGAATAGATTACTGCTGCCTCCCTAGAACTGGTTTTTAGCATCATCAATACTTTTTGCCTGTTAGCTTACATTGCTATAGTCTCATACTCAAAGCAGCTGACTCATGAACTGTTATCTAAAATATTCACTCAGTTTTCAAGTATGCTCATTGGCCTGGAATTAATCATTTCTTTGGTAGTGGGAATTGGCTTTAAATACCAAACCCTCATTCTTTTTATTTTGCCAGTGATGATTGCCAATGAATTACTAAGTCACTTTATTTTTACCTGTTCATTTAAATATTCATGCCAATTCTCTTCTTTAGGATTTACAGGGGTCTTCATTCCTGTCTTCTTTGAGTAATGCATCCTTAAAAGGAATTAGTTTAGTTTATGTTACCTTAATAATTAACTCATTAAACTTCTGAATGCCTAAGTACCCTTTTAATAATATTTGTGAAATTGCAAATTAATACCTTTAGTAAATGTAATCTTCGCATCAGGCGATTCAATATTATTACTTTGCGTACTGACTGCACAAAATGAGAAAGACTTTGGTAACGAAAGAACCACATGTTTTCAGGATTTAAAGTGAACTTTGGTTGAGGAGTCTGAAATAGCAAAATTTGTAGCTAATGCAATATTAGGTCTAAAATTTCCAAATAAAATCACTTTCACATATGAAGACCATGTTAAATTGCATCACCAGAGGCAAATAATTAATTGATATCAACTAAAATATTCTCATTTATGCATCTAAATATGCCATGGATAATCATACTAACCTCATTAATATCCCTAACCACTCTTCTTCTTAGTTGCCATGGATTTTGGCAACTGAGAAGAACTTCTGGTTTTTCTATCCTTTTCAAATCCTGGGAAGGAAAGTGGAAATATCAACAACAAACGCAAGGCATCTGAATTTTTTTTAATGAATGGATTACCTCATAATTTTTTCTGGCTGCAATTCGTTCGATGATGACTTCTGCCATCTTTTCAATTTGGGGATCATTAAGAGATGGCCCTACAACAATTTCATTCCTGTAGAACAAAATGCGAGCTATCTCTTTTTCTGCATTGACTTTTGCCTTGAATTCTTTCTCCAACTCATTAAAATAAGTATTCTCCTCCTCTTGGTACATTCCCAACGGTCCTTTGTTGATTTTGAAAGGAAATTCAGCAGGTTAGGCTTAGTTAAATCTTAAAAGTGGCAAAATATATTCTGGGTATCTATTGAAAGGTAATGGAAGGGAATTTCTTAACTACCTATGCATGTGGAAATAAGAAATTTTTGCTAGAAAAATTTCCGAATTAAAAATTGGGGAAGTTTAAGGCACCTACTCATTCGTTGCTACCCATTCTGAATCAACTATTATGCAATTGAAACCCCTGTAAGCTAGTTGAGGCTACTAAAAACAGATTTCACTTTTTAACTTACTTGTCACATTCATGGATAAAGGGTGCTTATGAGGCATCTTCAATCATATTTAATCATTATCTATTTTGAAAAACATACTTGAGAGTGGCAATAGTCATTTTTTTTGGCCAAATTAATTCACTCAAATCAATAATGCGTTTACTTTTCTTTGTCCCATTCAATAAAAATGAGCTTTATGGTGGAAAATACTGACCTATCAAATCAAAATATGGATCTCTTTCCTGGATTGGTTTCTTGGAAAGAAATTTGGATACTCCATAGATTGTATTCAATGGAATTTGTTGTGTCTTTGACTTTTGTTTGTTAATTGTGGGTGGATTTATAAGATTTAATGATTTATCGTAATGTTGATGCAATTTAGCATCATATTTCACCACTTTATTTTTCAAAGTGTGATTAACATCAGTAATAAACTGATTTGTTTGTGATAATTTCATATTTGGTTGATATCCTTCCCTGAAATGTGATTGAGCGGACCAAAAATTAAGTAATATGAAATAGTACCTTATCATGTTTTTAAACTGAAATTTTTATTTGTTAGCATGAAAATAAGTACAACACTCCCTTGGTACTGTAAAATTTTTAATATTGGACAAACCAGGTTTCATTGTGATGAAACATAATCAGGTGACTCATTGAAACCAACGCAATTCAAAATTAAAAGTCTGTGTAAAATGTAGTGGTTATTGTACTTATTTAACATGAACCAATTCCTCCAAGGTATGCCAGAAACTATTAATTTGTTTGTATGATATTGAAATAGTGTGATTGCGCACATTAAACATACACAGGTACTGTGATCTCTTCATATGATGTTACCTCTAAATCTCTAAAAAAAAATCAATTCCAAAAATATCCTCAGTTTTATCGATGGCATTTTCATAATCTCTTATTAGCTAATTTCTATAACATTCAGGACAGCGTACCTTTTCTTGTATTTTAAATCATGATTATGAGGGAATCAACTGGAAAACTGAATATTTTATTGTATTTTTTATGACTGCGGTTTTTTTAGTATAAATTGTAATAATGTAATTATTATCATTTGTAATCTACCAGTAAATATAGGATTAGGGTGGACACAGGCTACGCAATGGTTCAACGATAGTTCCCTTGCTTCTCCCAAAAACAGTACCTGACATCCAGTACTATATAAAGCCCTACTTCAATTGTGCAAACCTTCCACCTCCATTCATTCCATCTAGCACACCATTCTTATTCCTTCCCCTTCCTAGCTTGCCTAATATTTTTCCTCTATTACATTCTTCAAGATCCCATTGTCATTCAAAATACTAGGTATCCATCTTTCCAGGCCCCTTTGGATTTCTGCAAACAATACCCTCTCTTCAGGCACCATGCCTAGCATTTCCTCTTTTGTTTTCTTTTCAATCCTTCTTCACACCCCCATTTAAAAAGCATCCAATCCACGCTTATCATCTTGCTTCAATGACCATTTTTCTGTGACATACAAAACCAAGCTCCATATCAAAGTAACAAGCCTCTTCTTAATATTCTTACTCAAATTCCCTATCATCAGCCCCCTCTTCCTCCTCCTTGTGAAAGCCCAACACAATTCTTCTTTTTATGTCCCTACTATTTTGACCATTTTGGTTGGGAACAATTCCGAGTTAGGTGAACTGCTCAACCTGTGCTAGCCTTAATACTCGATATAACTGAGGAGACCTTATCTGACTTTAAGACTGACTTTACAATTCAGGATCCCATGAAAAAAATCCCAGTGATAATAACTCTGCTTTTCCGTCGAAGGACAAGCAGAATAACATATATTAGAATAATTATAATAATCGGATAGGTGGAAATGAGCTTCTTGGTACACATTTCAAAAAATAGCTGTCTGTTCCATTATCAAAATATGGTGTCCCTCGTAAAAATGGTTCATCACTAACAAACTCCTTTCCTCTTGTGCAGTATGGCAATAAATATTTTAATTCCACTTCGTGATGGTTTCCATGATGTAATTTTCTCATATCTGGGTTTTCTAATGTGCCCAGTTACATATTATTATATTTGAATGGAAGCATGTTTATTCCATGCCTTCAACATTGCTTGTTTAAAATGTAGAGCCCTTCAGAAAATTCTGGATGGTAGGCTACTAGTGGGTTCACCCAAAAATGATTTCTTTGGCTATTAACATCACTCAGCCTGAATGTGCTTGTGAATGCCTGTGAGCATGTCTTTGAAAAGAAAAAAACATATTTCTCTTCTATTGCTGATTAATTTAAGAAAATCTGAAATTGAAACTTAGAGAGATAGCACACAATGCAGGCTCAAATGGCATCTTCAGATAAAATGCAATGAACCTGAATAACTGAATAATGAATTTGAAATATAGAGGAAAATGGTCTTATATTGTCAATAAGAATATAAAGTATTACATTTTAATGATTGCATACCTTAAATTTAATGGCTCCTGCAATTTTTTCCAAGGTTTGCAAATTCCAATGAGCTTCATTACATATGGTGTCATGGAAAAAGTTGGTATGCCCACTTGAATTGTCAATTGTGCTGTTTTGTAAGCAGAGGGAATAAATTCTACATTTATGACTTGAGGTGTATCCTTTTCATTCAAGACTCCTAAGTAAACAATATAAGAGTCTGTTATCTTATTCATGGATGGTGTTTGATATTCTTTGAAATTTAATATAATTAATCTTCTAAAGAGCATTCCAAAGATGTGAAATTTAAATCATGCAATTAATTATCACCCATGTTACACGTTTTATTTTTACATTTCAATTTTCAGTTTAGCTTATGATGAAATTGAGTTACTCAGCCAGAATTCAAATATGAATGCCAGATAAATTGATTAATCTTTAAACTACCTACATATGATTCTATTAATATTTTGGAGTGGGAAATTGCTTGTCAAACTTGGAAGAGTGGTATGTACATATTACCAATGATAGGGAATAGTGTTAGTTTTGAAATCATCGAGGGCATGAATATCTGAATGCGTGAGAATTACACCAAAGGAAAATGTAATATTCCACAGTGATTGGCGAACTTACTTTAACATACTAGTAACATAATTCTCAAGGCATTTCCTCTCCGTCCCTCTCACACATCTTTTGTATCTTGAAATTGTATTGCCTACATTAAAATTAGTTAGTTAAAAATCTCTGTGAAATATCACATTGCTATTTTAACAATGTGATATTTCAATATATATTCAAGATATAACATAACTATGCTCCATATCAAAGTTTTGACAAGTCTTTTCTTAAAATTCTTACTTATTCTTCTCCACACCCACATTTCAAAAGCCTCCAATCTACGTCTATCCTCCTGCTTCAATGACCACGTTTCCGCACCGTACACAGCTACGCTCCATATCAAAGTTTTTACGAGTCTTTTCTTAACATCCTTACTCAAAGTCCCTGTCATCAACTCCCTCCTCTTGGTGAAAGCCTTTTTTCCTAGGGCAATTCTTCTCCTTACGTCCCTACTGCTTTGACAGTGTTGGTCCAAAACACTTCCAAGATATGTGAACTGTTCTACCTGCTCTTGTTTTTGCCCTCTTATTTTAATGTTTAGCTTGGCCTTTTTCTTTCTGGAAAATCGCATAACCTTTGTTTTATTAATATTAATTCTCATCCCATGCCAATCGCACTGAATTGCCTATTCGCTCAGCAATTCTTGCAACCCCTTGGCTGACTGACAAACTAAAGCTTGGTCATCAGCAAGCCTAACTGATTTTACAAATTCCCCTCCTACTTTCATTCTTACCTCCAGCTCTTCCCATGCCTCTTTAATTATTTCCTCTACATATATGTTGAACAGCACCGGTGATAATGGACAACCTTGACCTACACCTCTTCCTAACACTGCCCATCTGGACTCTCCATTCCCCACTCACACCTGAGCAGTCATGTACAGGTTGCGGATACAGGAAAACAAAATTAATGAGATTCTCGAGAATTAGGAAAGCTAAGTTGAATATTAAGGGGAAATAACCTGGGCAGATGAAACAGCTCATTTATTTGATCTGTATTGTGGAGGGATAGAGGCTCAGTAGTGGGGAAATTAGGATAAGAATTGCATTAATGAGTGAAGCAAAAAGGAGAATTGATAATTGTGACACTCAGTATAGATGTGGAAATAAGATGAAGTAAAGTACAATTGTTACTATCCCAATGAGTTTTGTGTTATGTTCTCTAAAACACAGAAATTTAGGAAATTATTATAGTTCTAATTTTAATGCATGAAAAATGATCTTTTTGAATTTTTATAATTGTTTACCAATGTAATGCTGGGGATAAAAAGGAAGGCCTTTGAAACTTTTCAAAGAAGAATTTATACAACCATTAATATTTGTATAATAATAGGTTGCTCACTTTAAAATGAGTGGTGATAATAATTAAAGTAAATTGAGTAGCATCAATACAGAAGAGGGAAAAAAGAGCAGTACAATTATTTTCCATATTTATCTAAAGACAGACCCATTATGTACTTCATATTATGCTCATGGAATATTACCATATAAAGGATAAATGATGAAATCTGTATTTTTCTCAGGAACATTGATAAAATATATAACCTTTTTTCCTGGTATCGGAGAAATGGTAAAACTTTTTTGAACCCTGTAAAATAATATTATCAATTAAGAGATGGAAAATAATCCACATTAATAAAATGTGTGATATCTGAGGAAAATTAATGGCATAATCTGAGTTTTAATGTTGATTTGAGAATTGTTAAATGATATTTTGAGATGCATTGTTCAAGAAGAACATAAGACACTAAATAAATCAACCTTTTTCCCAGTTGAACATGGCCAAAGAAAATTTCTTCTGGTAGATTGCTTTGCAAGGTATATGGTTGGGCAAGAAGTGGTATTCGCAGCACCTCCTCCTGAAATAAGGCTGGTGTTGTGCAGGAAACTACATCCTTTTTTATCTTACTTTCTCCAGTATCACAAAGTACTCGAAGATAATCTTTATAATGTCTTACTCTTTCGCTTGAATTTTGCTCAAATGTCAATTTAACTGAAATACTGTGTCCCGGTGCTATCCAAGCCTAACAATTAGAAATATTGAATTACCAATAATTATGCATTAATTTAGGTTTAAGTTCGTTTGTTTCACATACCCGTTCAGAATTTTCCCCGGAATTCTTAATTTTGAAATATTTTGTAATTGGAGGGAGAATGCACAATCTGCGCGAAGAATCAGACTCATTTGTCAAAATCAGTTCTTTTTCTTCTCCTTTGATATTATCCTGGTAAAGAAATTTCAGTGTACTAGGCCTCGCTGAAAAGATTTTGTTTTTAATAGGACCTAGAAAGTAATGGTTTGAAAATGTATTTTCCATTGAGTTGATTATGAAGCGACAAAGAGTTTTATTTTTGTCATTACGCTTCGTGTTTGCGATTAATTGCAAATCAAATGGGCGCCATTTATGTACTACTTTCTCATAATGAAGGATAGTGTACGTTAAAATGAATATTTAAAAAAGTTAACGTCTAAAGAATCAAGGAAAATTTGAAAAGATTTTTATTTTGTGGTTTTGTCATTATTTTGGAATTAAGTTCATGTACATTTGACCGGTAGTGCGTCAGTGGAAATCGTGGAAATAAATACCTGCCGGTAAGATGGCGCGTAACGTATTTGTGAAATACTTGACAGTTCTTATACTTTTACTGTATTGCGGTTATGTAAGTGTGACAGGCTTCGAATGCGTAAAATATTTTGCCTTAGTGTGTTATTTTGAATATTTGTTTATCGATTTGTGCTTTTTTCTAATTCTTTATTTCACCATTAGTATTATGCATGCCATTTATTTAGCTGTCCGAGAAGGTATTCTACGCTTGAAACTTACAATATATGTTATATTTTTAGGCATCCGGTTACTATTGTAAAGGAAATTATTGTAGTTCTGATCAATATTGTTGTGGGGATAATTTGTGCTGCAGCAATGTGTACAGTTTGTGGTACTTCTGGTAAGTATTGCCATGTACTAATTGCTAAATCTGTGGATCATCTTCCAGTATGATGGTTACTATTTTAAATTTTATTTCAGGGCTGGTGTATTGCTTGTAGTCGTCATGCTTTCGTCTTGTTGGTTTTTTCGGTGCTGCTACGCAGTAAGACCTCAAATTATAGTTCATCAGGTAAGTCCTGGTAATGTCCGTGCATCAACATCGCATTATTTGATAGTTAATGTCTGCAATACTGTGACTTAGATCATTTATGTATTCAAGTTATCGTGTAAATGATTTTAGTTTTTCTGCTTATGTGTTCATTATCGATTTAACTCCTCTGTAACACTTTCAGGTGACAAACTATGTACCTCTACCAACTGAACCATCGGCTTCGAGCGAGATGCACCAATATATTGTAAGACTAAGCGAATTTTATTTTTTTTTAATTTTTGAAGTCTAGCTTAATACTCTTTCATTATTTAAAAGCCTTCTGAGTAAGCTCAGGTAAAGTCCACCCAATTAAAGAAGATGAGTTTTTACATTACAATTCTCCATGTGGTTGGTATACGTTTAATGCTATGCCCAAATTTTAACTAGTTTTTTTTGTACAAAGTATTATTTTCGCGGTTGTGTATGTGACACGAATTGAGTAATTTGTGCAATTAATGATGAAGAGCTAAAGCTATGATACCTTCGGTAAGGTGGGAGTTATTTCAAGAAAGTGGTGGGATAGCCAAGCCATTTGGTTTCTGTACTAAAATTTTAAGTACGTTTAAGGGAGAAGTAAGGTGCTTATAATATTGGGAGAGTTTCCATTAGGTGGCAAACTTGGTGGAACTTCATCCTATTTACAAATAATCAGCTTTGCAATATTCGTATTCTTCAATAAGTGTTTTGATTGATTTTGAAAATTAACTAAATTTAAATAGCTTTTAATGTTGTTAGGTAGTGGCAAAGGTTTTTATCCTTTGCCACTACCTAACATCAAAGGATTTTAGGTGACAAGAGGAGGTGGAAAGTATCAAAGGATTTTATATGACAAGAGGAGGTGGAGATGGAGGTAGGGGTATATAAAGGAGCAGAGAATTTTTGTGCTTCCTAATGCTTGGACAAGATCCAGGTAATCTAGGAAGTAATGGATATGTAAACGAGTTTGCAGGGTGATTAAACGTCAAAGGGTGAAAGGTTATTTAACATTTCACATCCACTGCTTATTAGGATACTAGCAAATTTCAGATTTCTGCAATACTCTTTTTAAAGCATGCAAAGCCATTAGGTAAAATATCTTGCTTTTTTGCAGAAACATTGGGTCCAAGAGAGTGAGTTATGATAATAGTTTCTGTGGTGTGGATAGGGATTGCTGGAGGGTTTTTATGAAACTTGTATGGCCCGACCTTATGGGGTAAATTAACCTTACATTTGGTCTTGGAATGATCATATGACCTCAAGTGATGCTGAGGTGGTGGCAGGCCACTTGAGGCCTCAAGGCATGGCCTGCTAGGAGGGCATTCAAAGTTGGGGGTTAAGAAAAATAAACATGGTACAAAAGCCTAGCAGAATACAATGAGCCCTTATTATTTATATTTATGATAGTGAGAGGCTCACTTAGGAGAAGAATCTCACACAGGGGTAACATGTGTTAACCTTGGTCCTAAACTCTAGTAGACGGTCATTGATGCATCAAGGGATGTGACTCTGCTTAAGACATGTATTGAAAATGAGATTGAACTTAATTTTTCAGAGTTTTGACTTACGTGGTCCTCCCATGATGTAATAGAATCAATCTAAAGACCCAAGCATATTAGATTGGTTACTTCTTTGATATTAAAATCATAAAATGCCGTCTGTAATGAGACAACCTTTGTTCATGTCCGGGTGAAAATTAATATAATATTTTAAACTATGGCTTCCTAACGTTAAAATGAAATTGTTTATTGATCATTAATATTTTTCATGTATCAATGATCAATATTTACCTGTAATGGGCTTTCTTGTTAGTAAATATCTTATGCTTACATATTTATCCATGTGAATTTATCAACGTTAAATTACAAAATTTTGGGTTCTTAGGAGGAATTCCTAATAAATCTAATTAGTTTTCTTGAATTAAAAAGTGAATCTAACTTTATGTTGAACAAACAGTATGCTCTTAAATATTTGATAGTACATAAATAGATGGCCTAGTAATTCAGCTAAAATTTGTGCGTAGTTAAAATTTTTAGAGCTGTGGGAGCAGTGGTCGCATCTGTGACCAAATACCTAATAATAAAAAAAAGAACAGCATTAATACTACGGTTTGCTGATGCCCCAAAGTATTTTTTGTTGAATAGCTCTGCATGCGTATACATTTTAATTTTATTACTTCAGTGAAGACATAGCATTAAAAAAGTGTATATTTTCCACTTTTTATGCATTCACTCATACCAGGTGAATGCTATCTTATCTTTCTTGTGTATCTTCTTCTCCAGAAGTGTAAAATGTAACATACCCACTTTGCTGAATATTCATTTGTATGGAAATGTTTTGTTCAGCCATCTCACAATTTGGTCATTAACAACAGTATAGATAGCAAAATACATTCAGTAAATATTCTTCCGAGGAATGCATTGAAATGGGTTTAAAGTTATTTCAGGATAAGACTGTTGAAATACACTTGGTAACGGCCACTCCTGGGGTTTCAGTCCATTTTTCTTGCAGAGACTTGAAATTTGCTGTTCTATCATCTAACTCTTAAACTATAGTTTTTATCCCAAAAATTAAGTTTTAACCCACTTCCATGTACTCCTCTGTAGATGTGTTTCCCCGCAAATAGTTCTTGAATATTTCACTACTTAATCAATGCCATTTTCATTTTTTATTGTCCGTGGTATTTTATGTCCCTCTTTTTTATGGTTATATTTTATAAATGGTTAATTTCGAATATGCCACACTGTTAGGACATCAAATTTGAGAGACAAATGACCAGACATTTCTTGACCTTTTTTAAAAGAATGCTGCAGAATTTGAGAGACAAATGACCTATTTCTTTACCATTTTTTAAATGAATGCTTAAGATCTTTAAATTTTGTTTGTAGCCTTGTGATGATGATGATGAAAGCCTCCATGAAGTTATTCTGCCCACTCGGTCATCAGGAGAAGTGAACTTGAGCAGCCAGAGCATCAACTCGACGTATCCTCCACAAGGCCCGCCACCCCCATATTCAAAGGCCCCCAGCTCATTTGGCTTTGGGAGGAAAATTGGTTATAAGCTCTGAAATCTTGGAACACTTGCAGTCTTAGACTTTTGTGATGATCAAGAAAAGGGAAGTGTACTCCTTCAGTCCTCACCAATTAATGTGCTTAAGGAATATATATTTATGAAGATAGAAGAATATTGAAAGGTATTTAATGTCATTCTGTATAAGTCATGACAAAATCTGATGAAAAATGCTCACCATGGTAATAGTGTTACCCAGGTTTAGTCACTGTGCCCTAAAGCACAAAAAGTATTATTGATGCATTTGGCATTTGTGATTCCTTAGAATTAAAAGTGCTATGTTATTTGTTTCCATTGATTGTGAGTCACTCATTGAAAAATGAGGTGATTCATGGGTAGTATTCTTTTATTGAAATGAAATGAGTAACTTGGTAATTCCACACCCAGTTTGTAATTTTCTCACACGCACAGTGAGTGTGTGTGTGGAATTACCAAATTACTTTTTTAATTTCAGCGTGTGGTGTGAATTCTATAGATTTATGTTGGAGACAACTAATTTCAGTATTCTTTTGCTGACTACCTACTCAATGTTGGCAAGGTACTTTTTATAAAAAAAGCATTGATGCCTTAACGTGTGAGCTTGTTTTACCATTGATATCACTTCTTGGATTAGTGATGAGTCTTTCACTCCAACTGATGGGTTAGGTTTGGTGGGAGGTCCCAGAGGTGGGTTTGAGAATGATCTCAGCTGTGCCGAATTAGGCTGAGTATTTATGAAATACATTCAGGAAATGCAGTTTCTCATTTTTAGTGGATTGTATGTAGCAATTTAGTTTACATACAATACAGTTTTAGGTGGTGAAATTGAGAGCACTTGGTAATGTGGTACTTAATTTTCATTGTAATTGGCAGTGCTGTGTTGTTGACAGTCATTACCATATAGTACAAACCCTGTAAACGTGCATTTAAAAGATGGCAAAGAAACATCGAAATTTTCATGTACAGATTATATAATTTTAGTAACTTTGGTATTATCTGCCCAGCTAATTGTGCACCTCTCTGTTGATCTGGTGACAGGAGTGACACTCTTACACCCCAGTGCAGATTTTGGTATTTGTCATTTTAAAACCTGTGTTATTTTTAAATGATATGGTGCTCCTTAGGACTGAAGTCCTCCTTTGTCGTGGCACATTTGGCTGAGGTTTTATTAGATCTAGTCTCTATTGTTTAACTGTTGTCTTGGAGGTTTAAACTTTCAAGTAAGCCAAAATGTTAAGTGCATATAGGCTCAAATGGACCTGTAAATTAAGTTCTGCTCTCAGTCCTGTTATTTTTTAAAGGCTGGACAATATTTCTCTCGGTGGGCTATGATTAGGATTACATATTCGAAAGAAAAGGGAGAGGGTTTTGTCTAATGGAGTTCAGTAACTCAAATGAGCATTAGAATGGCCATTTCAAGCAGGCATTCAAGAATACATTGCTACTAGGCCTCTTAATGGGCCTAATGGTTTGTTATTTTTCTAACACAACCAGCCAGTAATTTGACTGGTGGTTCATAGAAATAGGTTAGTGATAGCATACTAAAAGTTATTTTTGAATAGATTTAAGATTGACGAGGAGTTAATGATATTTAGTTGCATTATTGATCATTTTCCTGATAATCCCAATTTATATTCAATCCTACATGAAGTTAGGATATATTCTGATTTTCTATATAGTGAAAAAATTCCTGGAAATGCATAATGCCTTGTGCTTTAAGGTCAGTGGTAAGCCACAGCGCTTGAGGGAACCAAGTGAAAGTTAGCAATAAAAGGTTCTCTGAATTATTGAACCCTCAGATGTGCTTAGTTTTGTCCCATCAAGAATGTAGGATTGGGACTTCTAAAAGTTTTTAAATATAACGCATCTAATTGCAGTGACCTGTGTGTAAAATAAATCATTATTATAGTTTGATAGATAAAAAGAGCAGTGGTAAGTTAGATGAGAAATATTACAATGGTGGCTTCCTGTGGCTTGCTATTGCTTCCAATTTTAATTGGTTTTTCATTAATTTTAAATGTTGTTCCATTGAATAAAATGTGTTGATTTTATGCAAAGTATATATGAATGGATATTGAGCAACTGCTTTGGTTATATTTTAAACAGCTTATTAGAAGTCTTACGTTTACAATGATGCCAACTTCTTGGCCTATGATGTCTTGTATTTAAAAAGTACCTAATTTGATTTTATGTACATTTGATGTATCTATTGCAGTATAGTTTGAAAGTGGGTGTGTGTGTGTGTATTTTGTTCTACGCATGCTAAGTGTTATCATTGCATAAGACTATTGTTGAAGGCTGTTTTAGGCCATAGCTACCAACTATTGAGTTGGCACTTAGAAATATTTTCTCACCATATTCTTGTTTTATAATTTAATTTCCTTTAATGTCCCTTTTTTAACTGTATTAAGTATGTTGTTTTAGTTTCTTTTGCTTCATTACAATCATTAAAATGAAGTGATAATAGCATGGATACATATATCTAAGTGCTGTCGAATTGAACTGACTACAAACAGCACAAAATATCGTTAAATGCCAGTAGAGGCTGTAACATTTGTAGGAAATCAGAAAACAGGTCATTCATTTGTCAAGAACATATCTGTGGTCTATTATGATTTTTCAAACTTGACATAGATCTGAATGGATGATAGATGAATGCATGTAAATGACAGACTTTCTTCCTCTCAAGGTTTTATGATAAATTATATTTTTGAATAGAGCAGTGCACAAAAAAGTAAAAACATTGTGTATGTATTGCATTTAATTCAGTGAAAATTTGGCTAATTCCTGTCAGCCAAAAGATACTTATTGGTATTACCAGCAATATGGGTATTTATTTACATTTGTAATGTTATTATGTAGCGCAAGGAAAAATATTGCTATGGTACTCAAAAGTGATCTTGCTGAATCATAGCCCAAAGAAAGGTCATACGAGATACGAGGGTCATCCGGAAAGTAGTACCCGTTCGTGCCGCATGAAGTGCTGACGACGCGAGTAGCCGCTGGACGAGGTCAGATAGCTTCAGTGGCTTGTCTGCCTTCTCTGAGCCAAGTTGCGTGACGCTAGCATTGCCTGTGTTGTTTCTGTGATTGTTTACAATGTTTAAAAAAATTGAGAACGCCGCCAGTTGTGAAGTGAGGGCAGTGATTAAATTCCTCAATGCAAGAAACGTTCGCCCATGTGATATTCATCGCCAATTAAAGGAGGTGTATGGAGACAATGTAATGGACGAGTCGTCTGTTCGGCGGTGGTGTCGCAACTTCAACATGGGGAGGGGGAACACACACGACGATGAGCGTTCGGGGAGACCGTCTGTCATTACAGACCAACTGGTGAGCTCAGTTGACGAATTCGTGAGGAACGATCGGCGCGTCACAATTGATGACATCTGTGAGCATTTTCCCAATGTTTCTCGAACAATTGTTCATGAAATTGTTAAACACCATCTGCATTATGCAAAAATTTGTGCAAGATGGGTCCCTCGCGTATCTCAATGAGCTGGCGGCGAAGGACTATGCAGCAGGAATACAGAAACTTGTCACACGTTATGACAAATGCCTTAATTTGCTTGGAGATTATGTTGAGAAGTAGTTTAAAGTATCCTCTTTCAAATAAAATTTTTTATGTTTGTTAATATTTACTTTTGTGTCTTTATTTCACGAACGGGTACTACTTTCCGGATGACCCTCGTATATAGTTGCAAAAAGTGGAAAGGTTCATTTTCAGGATGGTTGGCAATTTTTGTTCATTAGATACTCCATGTGTTATGACCAAAAACACATTAAATCTTAATTTCAAATACTCAAAAGTATAAGGTGAGGTTAGTGTTTTTAAGAAAGGATCGAAACCATTATGGTGAAGATCTAAAGAATGAAATTCCACAATAAAGCTCTGCATGGAGTGGATCTTTCAAATATTTTTTGCGACTAAAAACTTCACTTGTCAATAGCACTGGGCAAAGACTTAGTTTTGATTTGCAAGAGAAGATTGTGTAGATGTTGGTAGTTGAATTTATTATGGATGGTTGCACATAGAAATTTTACTAATTCTATCTGCATGTGATTTTTTCTAAATTCTGTTGTCTACTAAAAATGTTCTACCAACTAGTGTTATCTATTAAAACCTTGTGAAAAAGTGCTCATCATGTGAAGGCTCATCATGATATAGTTTTGAAATTTAGTTTTCTGTGACGCTTGAAAGTTGTTGCCTTTGGATTGTTTGGTGCCTCTGCCATTTGCCTTAGTAGTTTAGACATCTAACTGCAGGTTGAGGAATGCCAGGAATAAATTGATTGAACCTTATTTATGACACTTTTTTTAGTGTGGACAAAGTTGGAAGCTTCCAATTATATTGGGAAATATTTGATTCATGGCAAGGCTATGCAATTGAATTATTTTGCCATGCATGATCCCTGTCTTTAAAATTCATTGTTATTAATTCAATGGTATTGTAATTTATATTGATTTGATTTGCAATGTAATTGTATGTTGTCTGTCATAGGAAAAATGGGCATTTTTTGAAACTCAGTAAATTTAAAGTTTCTTTGCAATCTTGAAGATTAATTGTTTGTTTTGGATAACCAGATTTCAAAGTGCATGCATTGTTTCTATTCATTTTTGAAAGAATTCATGACATGTTTTAAAATTATGAACTTACTGTTCAATGGCAAACTAAATTACTTCTGTATTTAAATGTAAAGGGATAAATCTTAGATATATCCCTCTGCATTCTTTACTCTGTGTTTTACATTTTAGGCCCACTCTCTTCATTGCATTCCTTTGAATCCAAAGTGTTTGGAGAGGTAGCAAAAAATAATAGGTGATATTGTTGCTGCCATATAGCGGGCAGGCATAAGTTCTCTGAGGATTCATATTTTCAATCTCTAGACTTTCTCAAGTGTGTATCATAATACCATTGGAACATTCTGTAGAACATCCATCATTGGCATCTCCATTTTTACATCCAAAATTAATAGCTGAACTGTTACCAGTTCTCATTTCAGTGAATATCAACAATGGTCTATCAGCTGCAATATTGATCAAAATTCAGGTTAATTGGTTTTGTAGTTCAAGAACACATAAGCTAATGCCGAAGCAACATGTGAAATTCACAATTAAAAGTGAGATTCTGAGTCATTTTTTATCAATGAGTCATCTGTGGTTTCCCAGGAAGATCTGTTGCCCAAATAATCAAATGCTTTTGGCAAAGCTAAGGGTGCCCATTGGCATCACCCAGAGTTGAACTTGCATTGAAATGGTCAGTAGCTGAGTGCCCTCCACCTACTGAACTACCTCTTCCCCTTTCACTGTAAGGAGAGTTTAATATATTGTAATTCTCTTCTATATACTCCATAATTAATCTTCCTCATTGAATTGAAGTTTTTTCAGAGGTTCTTTTTGTATTTCATATCAAAACCTAGAATCTGATTGACGTCTTGGAAAGTATTAGCTTGATGGGGTCCCCTTGGAAGTGAGGGGGCATTCAGTTGTGTCACAGGTTATCAAATGGTTGAAAAGCACTGCTTTGAATACAGGAAACTATTTCCTGTATTTACAAGAAATAGTTGGCCCTTGACTTCCATTTTACCTTGAGCATGATGAGCCACTTTTTCAGACATCTTCTTCCATGGTTCCTCTTGGTGTACCTATGCATCAATGTGGCTATGAGCATATATAGGAAAATCTTGATGTATTTTCTGGATCTTCATTCATGAATGACACGCAAGAAATGTCAGTTATTGAGCCAAAACGTAACAATTCTCTGTAATGGTCTATTTTTGGTTATTGTAAAATTTTAAAGATTCTGGTATACCTTTTAAATCTGTTCTTTTCAACTGTATACCAGTATTTTTCTATGAATAGTGTTATGAATGCTAGCAATCCCAAAGTTCAAATTTGTGAGTTTTCAGGTGACTTTGGAATTAATTTTTAAAATGTGATTATAAAGTGTTGAGTATGTATTTTGTTAATTATATCTTTGTAGAAATTTGAAGTTGGATAATATTGTATGTGACTAATATTGTTCCTTTGTTATAAAGTGTTTATTATTTAAATTTGTACTCGTTTGGTGACATAGGAATGGTATATATTTGAAAAGTAAATTTTCAACCATCCTGAAACAATTGTCATGTAAAATGGAAAACTTCATGCAGAAACTTTCATGAACTTTTTAAATCTATCATGCACACAAGAACTCAATCAATGATTTTTTTACTTTTGAACCATAAATTTGCCTTATTCTTACTCTTTATTGAATGAGACATACATTATTGATCTTTATTTATGTACCTTCCAAACAGCATTAAAAAAATTTTAGTTCACCCAATATTGGAAAAAAAGGTTGCATAAAATAATAATGGCTAATTTTTAAATTTAACATTTGATTATTACTAGCTTTGCCATGACTTTTTGTATCAGTTGGCAGAGCAGCTCTTCCAGATTTATAGAATGATAATTGATGTCTGCTTGTATTACTCCTAATTCCATAAATCCTATCATAATTACACGGTTCAGTATTTTCATTCCCTGATCCTGGTATCCAGTGTTTACAAGAATCTAGTCTTGGAAAAAATGCATGTCACTGACAAAATATTTTGACTCCATGCTAAATTAAGCATAAGCTGCTTAGGATTCTGTATTTGAAAAAATAATGTGATAGTTGAGGATTTGTGTTAAAATGTTAGTTGGTATCTTTCAGACTCTCTGTCATCATGCTGTTTCATTTGAGAGGAGATGCTTATGAACATAATAAAATTAAATGTGGGGGATTGGGATGGTGCAGTGGCTAATGTACAGGCTTCCTACCGAAAGAGCCCGGGTTCAAATCCTGGAGGCAACAAATATTTTTCAATGGTACCCTGATCCCTACTGGAGGTGCTTAGTGGAGAGCACTTGAGTGTGTAATATGTCTGTCGGATGGGACGTTAAACTGTGGACCCCTAGGTGCCTTTTGCCAAGAGTAGACTAATGGTGACGCTGGGATTTTCTCCACCCTTCCTCTCCCATCCACCCCTAATGGCGCAAATTACCTCGGCTATTGGTCGCCTCCTATAAAAACAGCTACCCTTAATGAGAACGATAATGTTGTCCTTGGTTCATGTCTTAGCATTTTTGTTTTTCATTTGTAGCACAATGTGGCATTGTTTTTTATGGAAAAAACTTGTTAACCTAGGAACACATCCTTAACTCAACCTACTGAAATGAAATAAATAACTTCGTGATTCCACTCACATTTAATTTAGTGCATGACCTAGGTTTCAATGTCAGACATCATCATCTGATGATGATCCAACATTGAAACCTAGGTCGTGTTCTAAGTATAGAGTATGTGTGGAATTACAAGGTTACTTATTTCATTTCAATATGTTGTGTGAAATCCATATAGGTATGCCAGAGACAACAAATTTCAATGACTCAATCTGTCTTGTATCAAATAATGGTCTTTAAAGCTTTCCTAAAGGCCTTCACACCATTCTCTGCTGCCCCTTTTGTGGATGTGAAATGGGTGGCAGATGTCTAGCGAAGAATTCTGTTACTTCCACGAAATTTTTCAGATTAGAGTTTTGTGAATGGACTGCCATTGTCTGTAATTATGACATTAGGAATGCCAAAGCAGGCATATCAGTGCCTTAGCTTCTCCATAGTTGATTGTAATGCTTGTCATCATTTCATAAACCTGGCCCCTTAGATGGAAAGATAGTAGCCTTTATTTTGAGGAAGAGCCATCAATAATTATCGAGAATATTTTGCCTTCCTAAGGTCCCGCAGAACATATGCAATTGCATTCAAATTTATGTTTAGCTTGGTCGAACTTAATTAAAATTAATTTTTCAGTAGACCAGGAATTACTTAATCAAGGATGATAGATTTTAGTGTAGCCATCTATTTCTTCTTTCAGCCTGGGCCACCAAAAATACTGACATGCAAGCATTTTCATTTTGACCTATCCACAAATTGCCCAATGAATCTCATCTTAAAGCTGTTTGTGGAATTTGATTAAAGTTATTACCTTGTTTTTGGCTTTAACTCTTTATCCCCCCCTAGCAGGTACACCATTTCTGCAGCATAAAAGTACTTTTCTCAAAATCTTATTTCTTTTCACTACATTTCCGTTGATTTTGTTGGCAGTTTGTCTTCAACTATCAAGTTTAAATTATCATAATTTTTATTTTCGAGATTAGTGATGTTTGAAGGCTGTCGGGATAACCTATCGGCTTCATGATCCATATTACCCTTAATATGATGGAAGGTTTAATCAAATCCACCAAGGAGCCATGTTCGTCTTTGTAATATATCTGTTGACTTCTGGGATATTCCTTTTTTTCACCAAAAAGTGCTAGTAGAGGTTTATGATCTGTACAGAGCATAGATTTGCAGCCCATAAAGGTAGAATTTATTGACACCCCAGTAAATAGCTAGAACTTCCAAGTGGATGACCATGTACCTTCTTTCTGTTGGGTTTAAAGTATGTGAAGCATATCGGCCTTTCATTTTTATCAGTATACATGAGAAAGAAGAATACCCCTAATCCTACAATGGATGCATCAGGAACTAGTTAAACATCAATACTTGAGTCAAAATGGACCAAGCTGCTCAGAAGTGATAATAGATTCAACTTATTTAAAACATCTCAGTCTGCTGTCCACTTCAATTGTGGACTTGCTTTGAGCAATTTATGAAGGGCATCCAGCCCAGTTGATAACCCTGGCATGAATTAGCATAATAGTAAACCATCGAAATATGTGCATTGACCTCTGACACATTACTCAGTCTAGTTGTCTCAACCATAGTGCGAATCTTATTTGAACCCTTATGCAATCCTTTCTTATCTTATTATATGACCCAAATACTTAAACTTACCCTGGAAGAAGTGACATTTTTTAAGATCTAGAGAAAAACCTGTCTTATTTAACCTTAAGCTAGCCTCATTAAAATTTTTAAAATGCCCTTCTTTAAATTCCCACTAACCATAATATCACCTAAGAAGTTTATTTCTCCAATTAACTTTTAAAAATGGTTTTCATGGCTTCCTGGAGCAGTGGACATGCTGTTTTAGTACCGAATGGGTCTTTATGAACATTAAATAAACATTGACAATTTTTAATTAATTTTGATATTCCACCATATCACACCTTAAACGTCTCTTTTTATTCTATACTAGCTGAATACCCGGCTTTGCACGGGTTAGGGAGAAACAATAATATAAATATACTACATAAATAAAAACAACAAATTATAAAGTACAATAATACACTACTTCATACAAATTTAAGAATCTTTTTTATTTAACACCTGTTTATAAACTACATTTTTTGTTTCATATCCAGGAGAAAGAATATATAAATTTTTTGGCGAACCTACTCTGGAGCAAGCAACATAAAGTTGCCCGTGGCTAAAACATGGCGATCTTAGATCAACACCACAAAACTTTAAAGACTGTCCCTGTGATTTATTAATGGTAATTGAAAAAGCTACCCGGACCGGAAACTGTAATCGTTTAAAGTTGAAGGGAAGATCAGTTGGGATTAGAGGTATCCGTGGAATAAAAATTATTTCACCTTTTCCTTTTCCAGTTAAAATGACTGCCTGGATTATATTTTTCATTAATTTTGTCACACACAATCGTGTCCCATTGCAGAGTTTTGGTGGATCTAAATTTCGCAATAAAATGATTGGAGCTCCTACTTTAAGTATAAGGCGATGTTGTGGCAATCCAGCTGGATCAAGTGAATTTAGGAATTCCGTTGGATAATTGACGGCTTCGTCAGCATCCACTACGGTATCAACCGATTTATATTCAATCACGTCTCCTGGCAGCATGGCTAGTATCTCCTTGTTAATTTCATTAACATCATCGTTCTTAGGAGCAAGAATGACTCTTTCTCGCAACCATTCTAAATTTTTATAATTTTGATTAACGTTAGGATAGACTCCTTGTATCATATCGCGGACAGTTTTCACCAATACACATAAATCTGATGACAATTTTATCATACCAGATGCTTCAATAACTAATCTATCTTCTCCAATCTCCAAAAGTTTATTTGCAAAATTTTGAGCATTCCCATCTCTTAAGAGGATTCGCATGTTTTGTTTAAGGCTAATTTCTTGGACATGATTCCATAGAACAGAATGTTTTAAAAAGGCATAAATTTCATCGGCTGGAGTCGATTTTGGAATGACAGGAAGAGTTTGACGGAAGTCTCCACACAGGAGTACCAGAGCTCCTCCCATTAAACTGCAGTTTCCTCTAAGATCTTGAAGTGTTGCGTTGAGGGCCTTAAGAGATTTTTTATGAGCCATCGTACACTCATCCCATACTATCAATTTACATTCTATAAGAACTTGTGCCTGGCCGCTTGTTTTATTTATATGACATGTGGGATTTTCTTGTCGGGAAATATTAAGTGGCAACTTAAGGGCAGAGTGGGCTGTTCTTCCTCCTTCCATTAATGTCGCTGCAATACCTGAAGATGCAACGGCTAGAGCAATTTCTCCATGAACCCTGATTTCAGCGAGAACTAAATTAATTAAAAATGTTTTTCCCGTGCCACCAGCAGCATCAAGAAAAATGATACCTCCTTCTTGTTTATCTACTTGATCCATTATTGTTTCGTACGCGAATTTCTGATCTTCATTAAGAAGTGGCTTTTTATCCGCGATGTATGCTTCTAAGTCTAAGACATTGTAGCTAGTTTCACGTATATAATCTGGATAAAATACACCCTGTTGATCTTGTACAGGTGCAAAAAGACCGAGTTCCACTAAAGTCTTGTTAACCATGGTGATACACTTTTCCTCCAAAATAATCAAAGTTTTATTAAAAATGTCGGAGTTAAACGTAATATCCAATGTAGGATTTTCACTTCGAACTTTAGCCAGTATATCCTCACTCATTGATTCTTTATATTTTTCCCATATTGTTTTTGGGTTAGATGGATTACAGGAGGTTATTATGATGGCAAACAAAATTCAGATTTGTCCTGGAAGAGAAATCAAACTGGCCTCTCGCAATGAGTCATCCCAGTGTTGATCTCCTTCTAGCAACCCTAAATTCTAGCAAGCTTCTCTGAATGTCTCACATATTTCTCCGTTTACCGTTCTTAATTCTGCAAATGAGTGAGGTCCTCTAATGGTATGTAGAAGCATTCTTAAAAAATAACATTCGGCGTTGTTAGGATGGACTGTGTAGACTCGGCCCAATGCGTCACATGAATAAATATTATTCTCAGGATCAAAGTTGCCCATTTTTCTTCTACAAAAGACTTTCCTTGATGTATTCCACGTATAATATCTCGGCAATTCTGAATACAATAGTGTTCTTGCAAAAGTATCCTGCTGGCATAGTTGGAAAAATGCTGTTTCTATGACAGCAAAAAAGTAAACAAATTACATACATACAAACAAACACTCTCCTTTATATATATAGATGAACAAACCCCCTATGGGTGCTCCTAGCCAACAACCATTTGGTCTCATCTGTTACCTCTAGTAGCTTAAGAGCATGGTAAAAATTAACTTAATGAAATATTCCCCACCCTGCAATGCTGCAAACAAATCTTAGATCTGAGGGTGTTAAACATCATCCAAATATTTATTTGCAGTCAACTTTTAGTCAATACAGTCTCAATCAACCATCTTTCTGCACCACAGGAACTAAATTTGCCCCCCAATCTGAATTTGTGACCAAGGAAATAAAATCTTTCTTCGCTAGTCTATTCAGTTCCTTGTCCATTTTAATGTTGAAAGTGAGTGGTATTTATTTATTTGTTTCATCTTGTAATTTTACGTTGGTAAAATATAAGATGTCACGCAAATGTTTATCATGAAACCATAGCTTGTCATACCTCGACAAAAAATATTCAGGCCAAGAAGAGGCAATGGCCAAGGTTTGAACAATATTGCCTTAAGTGAGCCATGAATCTTGAGAGAAAGTCTCTCATATTGAAACTTGCCCGGCCATTCTTTAAACAAAGTATCATATTTCTTAAATAATTTGACTAAATCTTAATTAGGTAATTACTCGTTAAGGTAGGTTGTGAATGGACACAGCTACCAACTGTGTTTCTACTAACTAAACACTACCAAACATCCAACTATATAATTCTCTCTTCATCCTAGTATACTTCCTCTCTTCATTCCATCCAACATCCTTATCCTATTCCTCCCTCTTCCTTGTTTGCCTGACATTCTCCCATCTACCACAGTCTTCAACATCCCTTTGCCAATCCATATGCTTTGCATCCATTTTTTTATGTCTCCTTATGATTTCACCCAATAATCATCTCTCCTCCCCCTCCAAACCTAACATTTCTTCATTTGTTCTCTCAGTCCTCATTACCTTCTCCATTCTTCTCCAAACCAACATTTCAAAAGTCTCCTATCTATATCTATCATCCTGTTTCAGTGACCACGTTTCCGCGCGGTACATCACTACGCTCAATATCAAAGTTTTGACGAGCCTTTCCTTAATAACCTTAATCAATGTCCCTGTCATCAGCTCCCTCCTCCTTGTGAATGAAAGCCTCTTTGCCTCTTGCAATTCTTTGCCTTACGTCCCAACTACTTTGACCATGTTGGTTCAAAACATCCGAGAAATGTAAACCGTTCTACCTGCTCTAGTTTTTGCACTCCCCTATTTTAATGTTTAGTTTAGCCTCTTTCTTTCTGGAAAATTGCATAGCATTTGTTTTACTTACATTTATGCTCATGCCGTATCTATCACACTGAATTTCCTATTTATTCAGCAATGCTTGCAACCCCTTGGTTGACTGACAACCTAAGCTTGGACATCAGCAAACCTAACTGATTTCATTCCCCACTGACTTACATTCCTCTCTTAAATTTTTCCTATGCCTCTTTAATCATTTTCTCCACATATATATTGAACAGCACTGGTGATAATGTACAACCCTTTCTTACTCTTCCTAACTCTGCTCATTCAGAGGTCTCACACCTGAGCAGTGTGAGATATGTACAGGTTGCGGATTGGCCTGTCCCTCATATCCATCACAATTATTTGCAATGTACTAATTAGTTTTTCCCAATTCACTCTGTCAAATGCCGAAATAGGTAAATATGTCCTGATTGTATTCTAAATTCCTCTCTAATAGTGATCTCATTACTGCGTCTCCTTAGTAATCATTTGACCTGCTCTCATCCTTTTGTTGAGGATCCTGAGAACCACTTTAGCTGCGTGCATAATTGAACTTATGGTTTTGTAGTCCTCACATGTTGTAGTCTTAATTTTTTTGGAATAGGAACCAACACTGATCTCACAGTTTTCTGGCCAATTTCCTTTCTCATAAATGCTGCGAATTAGTCCCTAAAGACTCTTCCTCCCACATATTCCTAAACCTTTGAGTAGTTCTGTAGGGATGATATCTACCCTGACAGCCTAATTTAATTTCATCTTCCTTAATGCCCTTTCTATCTCATCATCGAATATGCTTGGACCTAAGTCATCTTCATCTACGTCATATTCTCTGTCTGTCTAAGCTTGTTGGCCTAAGTTCTTCACCATGCAGTTCTTCTATATATTCCTTCCATCCCTCTTGGATCTTTCTTGTTCTAACTAGTATTTTACCCGACTTATCTCTGGCTGTTGACACAAATTTTCCCTTCATACTTACTCAGAGTGTTTTAACCTTCTTCTATAGTGCTACAATGGTACCCTTCCTCTGCAAACTGTCCCTATCCTGGCACTGTATCTTCCACCTCACTTATTTTACTTGATTTGTTACTATCTTAATTTATCACTTAATCTTTGTACTTTCTTCAATTTACTCAGTATTCGCTCTTCCATTTACACTTCTCATCTATCGCAATAATCATCTCAAATGCAATTGTTGTTTGCCTGGTCCTTTTCCCATTTACAGTTCCTATTGTTTCTTTTGCAGCTTTCGATATCCTTTTTGTATATAAGTATTCCCATTTTTCCTCAATAGTACGCAGTTTCTTTCCCTTGCTCATGATTTTGTCAATAGCCTGCTGATATTCCTTCCTTGTCAATCCAGTTAATGTACTACATTCTACATCCTAACCCACCTCCCATGCCTTATCTTTTTTAATCGGACGCCACACTTCTTTACTACTAACTTATGACCAGAATCCATATCCGTCCCAGGAAATCTGCTAATTGATCACGCTGTTCCCAAATCTGTGCCTATCCATGATATAACCTGATACATTTATGAGTCGCCTGGCATTTTCCATGCATTCCTACGCCTTATGTGGTGTCGAAACCAAGTGTTGGTGAAGATTAACTCTTGCTCATGCAGAATTCAATTGCATTCTTCCCGCGGACATTTCTCGTACTAAACTGTGGTCCCCCACCTCATCACCTACTCGTCATTTGCTTAACATCGCATTCCAATCCCACATCACTGTCGAATATTTTCCAACTTGAACACACGCGATTATGTCCAATAACCGATCATAGATCCTATTGACTTCTTCCTCCTTATTGTTGCTTGGTGGCATGTATACCTGAACAATGACCAATTTCGTCAGTTTTACTTTTATCTCTAATAGTAATATACTATCCGTGCTTGCTCTATGTTGACTACGCTTGTTCCTTCCTTTTTATTCAATATTATGGCAAACCCTCGTTGGCCCTCGTCCCTCCGCTGTATATTACTCTATTAATGTCACTCCAGTTCCCATCATCCCCGCTTCCACCGTCCACCATTCATCCCCGCTATCCTTCCGTCACACCTCGCATCGACCTAAAATATTTATATTTCCTCTTTCCATCCCTCGCTTCATACTCTTTAATTGACTTGTCCTCGACAATGTCCTGACATCCCAAGTCCCTATTCTAACTTATTCGGTCTTCTTCAGCGTCTTCAGTCCTACTGCTGTCTGTTTTCCTTTGCAAGGGTTTCGTGAAATGACGACCGCGGAAGCCTTGCCTCTCCCACTGCCGGGCCCGTCACACGGCCGATTTGGCCGAGTCTCGTAGTTTCCAGGCTTCAATTGATCTCCACCATGGAAATATTGGGAATAACAATGGAGGTGGTTTCCTGGTGCCTTCCTCAATAGTGCTTTAAACGTAACACCATCACTAAATGGCCACCCCACTGTGGTCAGACGCCTTTGCAGCCGCCTCACTGAGAAGCAGACGCTGCGTGGACTACCTTTCGTCTGGCTGTTAACCTTCGACCTATCTGGCATGGATGACCCTTCCAGAAGCAAATATAATCGCTCCCGTCGGCACAGCTCTAGGGGTCATCGGAACGGATCAGCTTTTCCACCTCGTCAAGGTTTTAGTCCATGGGAGGGCATGTGTGAATATGCCGCCATAATTTTACCAGTGTCCGAGCATCCTCGTTTCAATGATATTTTCAACCCAAGTTTTTTTCATATCTTTATAACTGACCCACAAGGGCGACGCGATCACTTAGTACTTGTTTTCTTAATTTTTTCGAAAACTCTAATTTCAGCTTCCAGATGTATAGCCGGCAGGTTACTCAGACCGTCCACCTTTGAAGATCCAAAATCCCCAACACCGAGGGAAACTTGCTTGCACAAAATGCGATTTCAGCCGTGTGTCAGTTGTTTCGGGGAAACCTTGAATCAGCACTAGGACTTAACGTGCACACGAATGGGCCAAAGTCAGATTCAGCCTGTGGTTGCGCCGTGACTCACGCTTATCATGGGGCCATTAAGACTCAGCCCACATCCAGTATCTGCACAGCAGAGCTCTATGCTGTTAAGATGGCCCTCGGTGGAATCACTCACAGTAACTGCTTCTTTCTAATTTGTACATACTAAACGAATGTGCAGCTATGCATTTCTCGTGTTCCCCCATTTCATCCTATCAGGCAGTCCCTCCTTGTCCTCAACAATAAGGGTTTTGAAGTATATTTTATTTGGGTCTCAGGATACTTGGGAATTGCTGGAAATGAGACCACCCTGAATACGGCTGACCTTGAATCTTTGGTGATGCCGGCTGCGGATCCGAAAGTGGCATTAAAGAATGTATCCTAAAGGCAGTTTAATGATACTTGGCGAATGATTACACCGGGAACAAGTTTCGCACCGTGAAGCCCTTGACTTCAGTGTGGTCATCCTCTGCCAGAGGTATACGAAGGAAAGAGGTCGCCATTTGGCGATTGAGAATAGGGAACTGTCCTCTAACACACTCTCAGCTTTTGACTGAACATAAAACTCCACCCCTCTGTGAAGATTGCAATCCTCCTGTGACTGTCAGTCACCTCCTGGTGGGATGCGAGAAATATCGAGCAGAGCGAAGTGTGATGACCATCGATGGAGATCTCTTTCTGTGCTAGGTAATAACGCAGTTGTCCTTAGCTTAGCATTAGTTATTTTAAAGAAATCTGGTCTCCTACGACTCTTGTAACATGAAAGGGATCAAAGGCACAACTATTTTGCTTTTGTGTTATTTTAATGTCGATAGTACCCTTATTTGGTTAGTGACATGTCTTTCTCATGAACGTATTTCGTTGAGAGATATGCTCCATTACCTTTATGGCGTTCCCAAATCACTACTAAGATTAAAGCAGTGGAGTGGTTTAAGGTGTCAAGAAATTTAACATACCTTAAGTCATAGTAAAATGAAATTAATCTGAATCCTGGAGTTTTTGCTTTTCTGGACTTCATTAGGTCAACTGCATGCATAAAAATCTGCCTCTTGGAAACCCAAAAGCGATACACATGTCGCACATCCTCCTACTAGTGGAACGGGAAAATGATAACGCACCCACTTATGCTTATCTCCATCTGGTTTGGGTTACAATAATGGATACGAGATTATCTTTGAAAGATCTTCATTGGCATGACGTCATTAAATTATTGCGATGATATTCCTCGTAGTCTCTTGTCAGTTTAAACCCTCAGCTGTGATTCTTGGAAATTTTAAGCTACTCAATGGCATTTAAATCTCACGATAGGAGCGGCCAAGTTAATGTTTTCTTCCGGGAGAGCAGTGGCTGGAGCTAAGGTCCACCTTCCTATGAAACGTACTGCATCCCCTCATCACACATTTTTAACCACACACAAAAGTTCATTGACTGCCCAAGCGGGCAAGTATAAACCGTCCCGGTGAGTGAAGTCCCACCTTTACCGGTCATTGTACATAAGAAACGCATGGCATTGAAGAAAGAAACATGGCTGAGGTGGAAGTGCGGTTTGCGAGAAAGTGAAACTTAAAACTAGGAATAAAATATGAATTCTTAATCTAACAAGAAAGGAAAGCCGACAGGGAACGGCTTTTTACAAAAAAGAAAAAAAAGTACGTCACTAACAGCACTAACTGCCCACCGGCACACACTGAGCATAGAGCGGTACAAAATGGAAGCGGAGGCGAGGGTCGCCCATTTCCCACAGCGGGAAATTACACTTGAGCTTGAGGAAGCGGGTGACAGCAAGACCGTGAAGCGGATAAAATAATACTAAAATAACTTGGAGGACGGAGGAAGAGATCCGTCCGGCCGTGAAGCGGCTTAAGACTATGAAGAAAATTTAAAATTAAAAGACATAGTAAAGACTCATAGGCGAGTAATATCTTTAGGCAGTGTATAAGTGTGTTTCTCTCCGGGATCATAGTCCCAGATGGTTTGTAGCAGCGGATTTCCAGACGTTGCGAGGCGGGATTTGAAAGACGCGACTTCTTATTGCTGTGCTAGGGAGGAAACAAACTCTTTGCTAATCTCCTGTAGAATTTCAAAGGCATCGGTTGATGATTCATTCAGACGAAAGGAAAATTTCAATGTAGCGTCGCGTGTTACCCGCGTCGTCGTCGTAGGCGAATCGAGCAGTTTCAACAGCTACCCCAACGCTGAAGTCGAATCAATGAAACTTGTATCACATGAACATTACAAATTTAGCCGACAATATCACCAAAAAATAAAATTTCAGTGAAAAAAATCTTTTGAATAAAAACTTTGTGATAACTTTTTTGGGCAGCGCTGTTATCGATTGGGCAATTTTTGTGCCGAATTAAATTGGCACTTTTATGTAGAAATGTCCTCTCAGTGAGTCTCCATTCCGACCGACTATGTATCGATTCTTGACCCGGGCATCGTCTTCAGTTGAAATGCGATGACAAAGAGGCCACCCTCGCTTTTGCCGTGGTGCGGTTGTCCGTGAAATCATCGGCGGTCCAACGTATGCTAGTGCGAACCGTACTTGCCTTGGCCCGGGAGCGCATACACTTCAAAGCCTTTGATGGCAACGCGAGGCAGCTGAAAGACTTCGCCTCACAGCGATGCTGTCACCACTGGGTTGGGGATACATCGATCGTGCAACTGCTGCCATGGGAGATTTGGTACTGAAAAAGGATACAGGAAAGCAAAGGAGAAAGTCCTCTAGTTTGCTCACCCTCAGATCCACCAAACTACCCTCTGGACTACAACTGGGTAGTGATCAACCTTGCAAACAATAAAATTGACGATGCTACGCTTTCGATAGTTGCGGAAGGCCTGAACTTCCCTCCAGCTCCCAAAGCAATCCCATGCGCCCCTCCATAGGCGGGGTTGAACAGATCCGAAAGCTCCCCGGAGAGGCTGCGGAGGAAGTGAGGTATGAGATTTCCCTAGTCCTGAAAAGGGCTTTACCACCAAAACCCAACATCACGGAAGAGTGGGACGCATTCTAAACCATACGGTGACCCTGACCAGACCATGACCAATTTACCTGCTTACAAGGCTAATGCCATTGAACTCATATATAAGGAAGAATACAAGTGGGTAGTAAAGGATATTCTTCAAGAAAAAACCTACGTGATCCCACGGACGCCATTGCGAAGACAGTCGATTTCGTCAAGAAATCGGGGTTACCAGCCGATACTGCCAAAGCCCTGAGGATACAAGCACCGGTTCCTTCCAATCTATGAGGCTTACCCAAGATCCACGAGGACGGTATACCTTTGAGGCCGATCGTGATTGCAATCATCTCTCCCACCTGCAACTTGGCGAAATATCACACGGTATCTTGGTGCCATTCGTGGAATCCTGTCAGCATCACATCAGCAACTCTGCTGACTTGGTAAAGATTGATTGAGATACGCCCAGAGGAGAGTGGTATTTTAGTTAGCCTTTACGTTGTGTCCTTGTTGACACGCGGTCCACTAGCAGATACACTATGTCTCCCGTGCACCAGATTTGACATGACAAAGAAATTGTTAATGGGAGCAAATGTGAAATACTTGCGTGCAACATCCACCACAATGAGGTATTTTTGAGAGGCAGTCTCATTTTGATGTGGCAAATACATTTCAGCAATGAACGGTTAAACTCTTATAAAACATGCCAAATATAATCGTATCGCGTACGAAAACATTTAAATAATGCTAATTTGACTTCAGGAAACACGATTTTCGAAGTACGTGCTTTACTCCAAAAGGCTTCGTGGGTAGAAGCATGTGCTTCTAAACTTATCGAGAGCAGGCTTGAAAGTGCCCATCCAGGGGTATCTACTCGTATATACGATAGCTCCGAAGTTCTTCTATGACATTTCTGTTACATGTGCCTCCTGCGGAAGAGGATTCAGCTAATTATTCCTGGTAAAAAATGAACCTTAGGTTACCCATATCTCAAGTGACGCATGATTGCATTTCAATTATATCCATTGAACATGAAGTGCCACTGATACAGAAATTTCATTGGTGATTTTGCAAAAGTAAAAGCAAAGAATTGAAATTTTAGATTTTTTTCTTCTTTTATTTTGTTGCAATAATTTGCACTTTTGCATGTGACATTAAACTCCATCTCTGTCATTGTCTCTCCACCATTACACTGATGATTTCTAAACTCATGATTTCGAAAGTCATGCACGTGGACGGCATTCATTTTGACTTCTCTTAAGTTTTTGACTAGGATAAGCATTTGGTCTATCTGCATTAAATTGAGTCAAATGATCACATCGGTTAGTATTTATCCAGCACAACAGTATTTAATATTGTGCACTCATTTTTGCTACAATTTAAATCGCAAAAACGTGTGTGTTAATTTGACATTTTATTATAATTTTAACGTTACTTATTTTACTTAACTATACATGTTTCCTGCTCTCTATTTTTTCATAATAATTATGTTATATTATTCTATATATCATGGATTTTATTTTATACTTATTAACATTATAGTTTCCCTGTTTATGAAGTCATATTATATTAATGATAATTGCTTCATTTGTTTACACAGTTTGTGTAATTAATGGAGAAGGATATTCACATCTGTGAATATATTTTATCGTTAAAGCACAATGCAAATTGACATTATGTAGCTTTGTGCCCCGGCCAATCAGATAGTTTTCATAAATTTAAGCATTTTAAGGTTGAAAGACCATTAGTTACAAAGAGGAGCCAATATGCAGTCTTTTCCCCGAACGTCAAAATTCCTAGATCTGGATTTGACTAAGAGATATACTACCTTGATCAAAAAGTTCCCGGAATAACCACCGTGTGGCACTCCCATCGTTCCGATTTGAGTTCTGTTTTTTTTGTTAAATTGGTACATCTGTTGTTGATATTCCCTTTAAATCTTAGTGTCATAACTTGACATTTGCAAAAGTTACGTAGCCAAGAGTACATCTATCTCTGTGTGTGTTGGCGATTTTTTACAATTTCAGAAATGGATTTAAATTTGCAACAACGAACTTGTATTAAATTTTGCGTAAAAAACGGATTTAGTGGCGCACGGACGTTGGAAATGTTGGAAAAGTGTTTCGGCAACGATTCTCTAAAAAAAACGGTCGTTTACCAGTGGCACGAGCGGTTCAGAAGTGGTCGTGAGTCAATCGAAGATGATGAACGCAGTGGCAGACCATCGACATCGAAAGTCGGTGAAAAAATTGATAAAGTAAAAGAAATGTTGGTCAATAACCGCAAATTAACCATCAGAGAAATAGCGGAGGACTTGAACATTGCCTATGGATCCGCCCAAGACATTGTGGTTAATGATTTGGGTTTCCGTCGTGTAGCAGCAAAGTTGGTGCCAAAATACCTCAATTTCATGCAAAAAAGAGACCGTGTTGACGTCGCAAAAGACATGATTTGCGAGGCTGAATCCGATCCCACATTCATCAAAAGGATCATTACTGGAGACGAGACGTGGGTTTATGAGTACGACACGCAATCCAGACATCAGGCAAGTGAATGGCGTTCACCAAATGAGCCGAGACCAAAAAAACCACGTCGTTTTCAGTCAAAAAAGAAGGCAATGCTGACGGTTTTCATGGATTACAACGGTGTAGTGCATCATGAATTTTTGCCAGAAGGCCAGACAGTAAACAAAGAGTATTATTTGGGCATTATGAGACGTTTGCGTGAAGCAATTCGCCGAAAGAGACCAGAAATGTGGGCAGAAAACTCGTGGATTTTGCACCATGATAACGCACCGTCGCACAGTGCTATCATTATTCGTAATTTTTTGACGAAAAATGCAACAAATACCATCCAACAGCCACCGAATTCACCTGTTTTGGCTCCCTGTGACTTCTTTCTGTTCAATCGAGTTAAAAAACCATTACGGGGAACGCGTTTTAGCAGCCGAGAGGAAGTAATGGAAAAATCGCAGGAAGCACTGATGGACATACCGAAAACCGAATATAAAAAATGTTTCGAGGATTGGATCAAGCGCTGGCATAAGTGTGTTGCAGTCGATGGGGATTACTTTGAAGGGGACAATATAGATTTAGATGAATAAACTTGTATTTTTAATTTTCTGAATAAATTCCGGGAAATTTTTGATCAAGGTAGTATACCCAAGTGGAGCTCTAAATGAACTGAGGCTCTATTTAAAACTAATTAAACAGTTGATTAATTCAAAGGTAATGTCATTATTCCTGCCAAATATAATTTTACACTCTGTCGTTGTTTATTTTAAGGAATTAACTGAGGCAGAAAGAGAAATCAATGGTAGTGAAACAAATTTACGTATTTTCAATGATTGCGATGCCATTTTTTAATGTCCCTCACAATAATGAAAGAAATGGATCTAAGCCCGTGGTAAATATAAGTATCTCCAACGAAATATTTTTTGCCCACAGTCGCATGTTTTCTGGATCATCAAACGAGTTGTGTGATAGAACAAATAAGCCTTTGATTTCAGCCAAGCTTTTTTTCAGTGACTCTGATCGAGTTCAGAAGTGTCGTGTTGTTCACATCCGTAGTTTATGTTTTAAAAGTAGTTTAGAGAATGCAGCTTTCACTTTTTATAACTTTCTGACTTACAAATTTTCATATTGGGTCCGAAATCAAGTCCAAAACATAATTATGCTGAATAATGTCAGTGACCTCAAAATCAATTGCTTGATTTAATGCAGCGTGCCCTTAATGGAAAGATTTTGCAATGGATCTGGGTTAGGGCTCCGCTTCCTGGAAATGGAATGCCAGACGCATTAGGAACAATTTTCTGACAGCTTTGAAGACGTGCGTGCTTTACATATTGGGGCTTACTTGGATATCTTCTATTTACTTCTACGTTTCAGTGACTTTCTAGCCCTTTTGAAACTGAAGAGGCGGATGCGGGAGTTAGTACCTACTTGTCTCCCTTTGTTTCGGAGAAATGTGGGCGCCTAATTTTTTGTCATTATATTTTTCTGGTTCACCATTTCCAGCGTCCAATCCGGAAGACAACATGCTCCCTGGGACAGTATATGTATTGCTCGTTGATCGTTGGAACTCGTGTTATGGATGCCTTTCTCCAATCTTAAGTGTGACGGCCAGAATGGACGAAATGAACTTCTCGAGGTTGTAAAACAACGCTTTTTATTTTTAACTCCGTGAGTCGGAGGTTTTTGCATCAATGCCCACAGTATGAACTAACCATGTCCGCTATCGCTGGCCCATCATTAATTGGTCACCTTTTAATTGACTGAAATTCCTATGTAGCGTTGCTGTAACGGTTATATGATATTTTTCATTTTTCCAGTAAAAGCTGTGCAGCTCACGATAAGTATTAAATCCTAGATTTAATTTAATTTTAACAATGTAATGTTTAGCGTGGGAGATGAAAGAGCGATATCTTAAAAAAATGAGAGGATATAACAGTCATTAGCACAGTAATTGATTATTATAATTGATTTTTCTTGCGTAATTAAAGCTTTGCAGTCTTCGAGATTATTCCTTAAATTAAAGCGTTTACTATAAGTTTTTTTTTTAATTCTAAAGAATTATTTGATCTAACTGGCCATACTCAGTAGAAATTCCTTCCTAGGTGCAATGGAAGAATTCAGTAATTTTTAGGGAAGTTCAAGAAAGTTGAGGTCCATAAGGAAATCTAAAACATTATGGCCTGTTAACGTTTTGTTGCTAACTAATTTTGAAATAATTAAATTGGATTGGAAATTCGTATTAAAAAGCTCGAGGTGAGGTGAAGTTAACTCTCTCAAGGAAATTGTAACCATTTAATGTAGTTTAGTTTCATGCATAAAAATGTAGTTTTAAATGACACTGTTCTGAGTGACTAGCGATGCATGAAAGAGGATATCGCTCCAAGGCAAGACTTTTTTGACAAGTCATTAATATTTTTATCCATGGCAAAGGTTGAAAGCTCTTTTAACGGCTCAATGGATTCGGGTTATGCGGCAATTTCAATAAAATTATAAATTATTTTGAAAATATAACATTTTTATTAATAGTTGATTGTTATACACAATAAAATCACAAACTTATGTATTAAGATTTCTTAAGACATAATAACATACACCTACTGAGCTACCAGTTTTGTGGTAGACAAGACAATATAGGCTTTAAATAACATATACATATATAAGCTGGAAAAATAATTATCTTACTTAACATAGTTGCAGGATTACGTGCTATGCTACCATAGTGGAAAGGGGAGTACGTAAGCTACAGTTTATTTCAGCTGAGAGAGATTGTCACCTGTTTGTTCTTTGGTTATATACAGTAATAAAAGGCGTAGAACCAAGTATCACAATTTATACTAACAGGGACCACCTTTTGACTTTACACATTTTTAACATAATAAAAGAATTAACATTATCACAGAGTGCTGATTGACATAAGAAATGTTTAGTTACTCAGGGTAAAGTCTTCTGTAATGGTAGTCTTTGTTCAGTTTGCTCACGAGGCCTCAAAGTTGAACATAATTATAGTTCACCTAGTCACAAACAAAGGCCGTAGCTTCACGTTGATACAACGTGTGACTGCCTATTTCAGTTCAAACATTTCTTTGGTTATAATTAATAGCCCTTAAGAGTAAAGTGGGAAAATAATTACATATTTTCACTAATACATTTTACAAAGATATTTTTCAAATTTCAAGACCTCTTAGTTATATATAAGCAGATCTCTTCCCGCTAATTGAACCACCACATATAATATCTGCATTTAAGGTAATTGTTGTATCTAAGTCCTTGTCGGTGACATACGTTTTCAGTTGGTACCACTCATTCTTTAACCATTTCGCAGCAAATATATCCTCATTAAAAATGTTTGGATGATATTATATAGGCTTTTTCTGACTCTAGGTAATATTTCATAAATAATGGAATTTTGTTCATTTTTGGCGTTTGAAATCATCGAGGTCAAACGTTTTAGCACCAAGCATTAGGATCTTGAATTCGATTAAATTAACAACAGCGAATAAATATAACTTTCTAGACATGAAGATTGGCATATTTTCAGTTCTTGGGAACGCTTTGGTTACATGGTGTTCGTTCGTAATCCATATTTAGCATTTAAGGAGGAGGAACTTCTCATAAGCTATATACAGTTCACAGGCGATGCAGATTTGCTTACAGTGCCCGAGGTTTAACTAAGACCGCTGGCTGCCTTTCATTCGTGGGGATCTCCAGCCTATCCACAACAGACCCAGCTGTTCATTAAACGTTGCAAAGTGCCTTCCTTATTGTCTCAGTTACCCGCTGAGGGACAATTAAGAAACTAACATTTATGCCCCATCGAATGAAGATCAATTTTAAACAAACTCGTGATAAACTTACGGTTTCCAACGGTAGTTTAAACATGATAATTTTAATATAAATAACCAAACCCGTTTCGATATTCCCTCATCGAACCTTCTCGAAAATAAACTTATAAGTGTCTTCCGGCAGTGCAAGGTTGCCAACCTTGACGGTGTAGTCCTCCCCGGGCACCGGAAGAATGTTGTACTGCTCGAGAATTGTGGCCAGAACGACAAATGACACGTATTGCACCAGTTTGTAGCCCATACAGGATCGTCGCCCGGCGCCAAAGGGTAGGAAATGCTCGGGTTTCTTCAGTCTGTACCCTTCTCCCCCTTCGTCCTTGCCCAAGAACCTCTCAGGCTTGAAGGCCTCTGGTTCCTCCCAAAGATCGGGGCTCATGTTGAGGTCATAATTGTTGAGGAAAATCAAGGTGTCTTTCTCCACTCGATATCCTGTTCATCAAAGAAAAGAAGGAATTTGATTAAAATCATTTTCGGCTCTTCGTTCAGGTTAGATATATTGCATTTTCTTATTTGATATTGATTGATTCAAGGAAGGAAAACCTCAAATATTTGAACAATTAGTCGTTACTGCCATTTAAAAACTTGAATGTTCATTTTCGACTGTAACTATGCAGAGGTGCTAACATACCTCCTACTCCGGACAATTATACTAAATGCTAGCTTTCAATCTAATGGCGGTCTTTCTTTTTTAAAGGAATAGGTAGACCCATGGTTTCCTTATTGATTGACTCGAATAGTGTTAACCCATGCTTACCTCCGATGGTGCTGTCCTTGTTGGCGACGTGCGGAACTATGGGTGAGGCGATTAGTCGGATGGCCTCGAAGACGATTGCCTCGGTGTACGGCATCGCCAGCCTGTCCGACAGCTTCACTGGCCTCTTCTCCCCTGCCAGGGCCGTCTTTAGCTCGGCCCTAACCCTTTCCTGCACGTCGGGGCGGGTCGAGACAAACGCCAATACTTTGATGAGCAGGTTCCCTACGGCCGAGTGACCCCCAATGATGTCCTCGAGGGCAAAGAGGGCTGTGTCCCAGGACAAGCGTGGCTCTGCCTCCGAGCGCACGTGGCCCACGAGCGCGTCCACGTAGTCCATCTTCCCTTCCTCCCCCTCGCTGCCGGCCGCTCTCTTCGCCTCCCACTGCTCTGTGCGCCCTCCCACCAGGGCGTCCATCATGAACCCACGGATACGGTGCGACCAGGCCGACAGCTTGGCCAGGTGGCGCCCGTGGAGGGGTAGCAGCCAGGGCAAGAAGTCAGCGGCGTAGCCCTGGTTGACCTCGTGGAAGATGGCGTCGAAGTCGGTGACCATGCGGGCGAAGGCGGGGTCGGCCCCGTCCTCCTCGAACCGCTTGCCGGCGAAGTAGGACGTGAAGACGTTGGCCACCGTGTGCAGAATGAGGGGCTTGGCGGGGGTGGCGGGCCTAGTGGGCGCCGCCTGCTGGGCAGTCCCGCTGACCCTGATGGCCTCGCCTTCCGCGGTGGTGAGGATGGAAGGCCCCGAGAGGGAGCGGCGCAGCAGGGAGGCGACGCCGAGGGCCAGCTTGGAGGCGTTGTCGAAGGCGCGACCCTGCACGCTCCGGCCGTTGCATCCGCTGAGCGCGAGGGCGGCGTTGCGATTGCCATGGAGGGAGGCGGCGGTGGCGGTGAAGGAGGCTGTCTCGATGCGCCGCAGGAGGGCTTGCATCTCGGTGGCGAGGATGGCGTCGAGCACGTGGAATCTGGCGGAGAAGGCCCTCGGGAAGGTGTGCCCCTTGAGCATGTCACGCCTCAGTCTCTGCACGTCAGACCAGTTGCAGAAGGCGAGAGCTGGAGGGAAAGAGAGAGGACGGAGAGTTAGCCAAAAGACGATAAAACCGGAAACGCTTGAGATTTTTCTTTGAGAGTAATCTACCTATGTTGTGGACGTTTCTAGAATTTTTATGCACTGCAAAGTAGGGCCTGAGCGGATGTCACGATGCTACTAAGAACGTGAGGGATTTGATGCGCCAAGGGATGATTTCTTTACGAAAAGTAGGTTTTAAATGGTAAAATCAAATATGTTTTACACTGAAAAAACTCAATATTCACTTGCTATTTGATTTTACATACGATTCTCTATGATGCCAAGCTTTTGTGGAAGTGGGAATCACGGAATAATCGCGAATCGCTCCAAGTTATTCCATAAACAATACACTATTGAATATACACAATGTTCACACGTCATAACATTTTGAACTGATTTAAAGTTGTGACAAAGCCACGCAATGACCTCTCATTGATTGGAAATCAAAATCACTGTGAATGATAAATATTCGGGTTGGAAATCAAAGGTCATTCACTAACATGAATTTATCATCACATGACCGTAACCTTGAATAGAGTGTTGAAGAAATATGAAAAGCATGGATGGATCAAGGTCATGGATAAGCTTGTAGAGGTAAATCGACGGGAGTAAAATAAATATGGGTCTGGGGTTGGTGGGAGAGAGAGGGAGGGGTGGTTGGAATACGTGGATTCCGGAAAAGGAAGAGTGGTAATTGTTCGATTTACGTCGATGTAATGTCATGAATTGAACGTTTTTGTTCACTTAGGGGGGAAACTGTTCAAGAATAGCAAACGGTAATTGCCAAAGCAACTAAAGAAAAAGCAATGGTTTTCGGGGACGCTTGAAGAACAACTTTTGAACGGTTTCTGTACCGAGTGACGAACTCTTAGTTTTATTGATTCAAATTGTCTAACTATGATCTCGGAAGACTGCCCTTGTTTGAGCTAGGGGTTGGCGAAAGAATGCGAGCACTTCGCCCTTCCGACCGCGAGATAATGTGCGTCTTGAGATTTCGTCTTTCCCACCAGTTAACTTTAGAAATAAAGTAAACAACTGAGCAAACTTACAATTTTCCTTGTCTCCGCAGAAAAGCTGGTGGTATCGGCGGAAATCAGGTCGTCCGTCGAAGTGGCCGCCCTTGGGGCCCAAGAGAACCTCCCGCACGGCTTCCGCCCCGTTGACTACGAGGCACTTGACGGAGCCGAGCGACAGGGACGCGACGGGCCCAAACTGGCGGCCGATGACGCCGAACGCCTCGTACGGCACTTCGTAGCCTGAGAGCAGATGCAGCGAGCCGAGGAGGGGAAGGCCCTTGGGGCCCGGGGCCTCGAGCCCGACCTCCTTCTTTTTGCCCCGCTTGTTCTTCTTCTCCTCGGCGGAGACCAGGCGCGCCCTCAGGGCGTCCACCAGGCACATGAGCATCAGGATGACGATCCCCGCGACCAGCAGGTGAGTCATGCTACCGGCAAACTCCATTCTTTCTCTCTGGAATACTCCCGGCGATGTTCAGAGGGTGGTGATAGGGTGTAGACTACTCCGTCGAATCACTGTCGGCTGATCTTTACCGTCGGACGGTCACGGTTCGTCTCGATCTTTGGAGATGAGGAGGGGTCGTGATGGTTTTTCCGGAGTGCCCTCTCGAAGAAGAAGGAGCAGCGGTCCCGTGTGACGGCGGTGGCGAGAAGAGTATATAAGGAAGTTTCGGAAATGGAGGGCGAAATCTGTTGGCTGGAGGTCCTTGCTCTCCCTTCGGTTGCCCTTCCTTTTTCAAGTAAGACACGAACTCCGATCCGAAATGTTTCGAAAAGTTAGATCGTGCGCCTTGCGGCTTGTGCGGATAAGAGGAGGATGCGATGGCTTCTTCCCTTAATCCCCTAGCCGACGACTTCCTTCAAACTCTTTTCGAGCGACTCGAGAAGGACACAACACCTGTCTCTTCCTCTCCGCCTCGAAGATCTTGTCCCCCTGGCTTGACGACTCCGACTGAGCGGCGGCCGGCGCTTATATACCCGCCGCCGCCGATGGACACCCCACACACCGGCCACCTTCCCTCCTCCCACCACCATCACCTCCTCCCCCCCAGAACCCTGCTCTTTTGTTTCCCGTATTTTTTCCTGAATTGATTCCAGGCCCGCGATACATTATGGAGTGGCTTCTTTTCTTCCAAGCCGACCCCACCACCACCTTCAGCCCTCACCCCTGTCACGCGCCCCCTCCCTCCCCCTAATCCGATTGCCCTCCTCCCGCCAATCGCCTTTACCTATCAAGATGTTGGCTCCGGCCCGCATAGTCTCCCCGAGGAGGGAATAGGATGGGGGTGGGACGGTGGCGGTGCCACGGGGGGTGGGTGGGGGGAGGAGAGGAGGGGTGCAGGAAATCTGGGGCGTGGTCAGAGATGATTACCGGTGGGATGGGGTGCACTTTGTGGGAGACCACGCGAGGAGTTATTTTAATGGGGGGACGGGGATCGCTCTGTACTGTGGGACCGGGAGAGAAAGGGAGGCAGGGGGATGATATCCATTTTTTTCTGCTTTTTTATTACCTCTTTCCGGTACGATTTTCTTTCGGTCGCTGGGACTGTGTTTCAGCAAAGAAGCGGCCAAGTCCTCGGGGCCGCGAATCCACACCACCGCCGGAAAAGGAAAGGAGTCCCGGGAGTCCATCGCGACGCGATGCGCCTCCGGTCTCAACCGCGACCTGCTTGGCGTCTCTCTCTTCCGCCCCCCTCTCCTCGCGGGGCCTCGGCGCCGTTTCGCGGGGGCCCCTCCTTGACTCGCCCGCGGGTCTGACCACCGCAAACTCGGGACCCGCCGAGGAGAAATCCGTCCCTCCGAAATCCCATCCATCCCAACGAACCCCCGCCCCCCTACGCCCACGCTCCGGAGACTCTAACGCTCTGGGGGAAGGCAAGGATTAGGACAGCAAGTGTGAAACGTGCCGAGGATGCTCCCCCTACCCTTTGGCCTCTTTGCTCTGATCCGAGGTGAAATACATTATTGTTGGGCGAAGCTACCGTTGGGTGTTGCCTTGCTTTGAAAGGCGACGGATCGAGAAAGATTTCCATGACTTTTTAAATGGACGAGGTGTGATTATTTCACTTTCGGTTGAGAATTCATCCGGGCTGACGGGAATTGACGCGGTGGGCATCTATCATTCATCGGTCGTTTGGGGGCTGCCGTTCGCCGTTTCCATTACTCCCACTCGCGAGCGTAGTTGTGGAGGCTCTCGCTGGGACGGGTCGTTTCTTTTATTGCAGGTTTCCAATCTGTAAGAACTAAAGTTACGCCAGTACATCCAGACCCTGAAGTGTCTTTGAGGTTCCCTCTCGGGTGTGAATCCCCGTGCGTGCGTCTATACACTCTCGAAAAGCCGACGAATATATTTGAAAGTTTAGACGGTTGTGAGAATCAAGTGCTGTGAATCTCTAAATAAAGTGAGACATATGGATTCGCGGCCATAGTTGCTTGAAAATACACACACAAACAATGATTCAGAGATGAGCACGTGACTTCAGGGGAAATTTTCTTTAAGTTACAAATTGATTAAAAATCCCTCTGAAAAGGGGCCTTAATGTAGTGATAAAACTTTCAAATGTCCACACTGTTTGGTATTGACAATAATAAGTGCTGCATACAATAAACCTTCAGCAGACTCAGCACGTGAAAATAACAAGGACTCGTAAGATGACTTATAACTTTGAGAAACGGTCTCAGATTAAACATGGTCCATTGAAGTTACAAGTGCTATCCTGCTGTTTGTGTTGTTCTCTTCTGTAGTGTATTTAATGCGTTTATGGATTCTTTGATCATTATTTTGACAGTGTTGCTTTAATAGTTAGGAGTCATGAGGTATTTTCATTGTTATCAAATGATTATAGCAATCATCATATCACTGCTGGCATTTAATTTACTTGTAAAAAGCTGACGAGTCAAGATATTTTATTCCATCTTTGGATTCACTATTTTCATTCTTGAAGTGTCATTTACTATTGGCAAAGACATGCGTTTTGCTGATTGTCAAAAAATGTTATAAATGCAATTTAGAAAAAATTACCATGAGTAAAATTTAGAAAAATTGCTGTTAAAATGACATAATTTTTTTCAGTACAGTTAACATTTCAGGATGAATGATTATTTTACTATTCCACAGGAAGACTATACACAATAGAAAATATTAGAGGTTCCAATTGAATAATCAGCTCTAACACTATATAATTTCCTCACAAAAAGCAAGCAGCATTTGATAAACATAACGGCTTCAGGATTAACTTTGTGCAATTCCTTCATTATTAGGGTAAAATGAAACTTAACACTTCCACAATATAGATTTAATATTTCACGACCATGGTTTCGAAGCTGCACATCATCACCTGTTGTGGAAGTATTAAGTTTCTTTTTACCCTCATAACAAACAGCATTTCCTTATATTTTAATGATTATCTACTTGGGACTCAAGAAACATCCATATTCCAGGAAAAATAACAATGACTGAAAGAAAAATGCTCTTCTCAAGGGATATCCGTGACAATGAGTGAAAGGCATTAGTTAGTTGTCTAGGGGAGGAAGGGAGGTGGATTTATAACTCAACTCATTTAGAAAATGATAATTTCTTTATTCTCTGAACAGTTTTGCTCTTATGTCTCCTCATGGTTTGGATATGGCGATGAACTGATCAAAAGCTATACATATTTGTAACTTCCTGGCCTTCCATTTAGCATCAAAGAAAGTTCTGTCAATAATTTTCCTTTCAATTTGTGAAATTGACTTAAATTAATAGTTTTCAATGCTTATTTTTGGCTGATTTTTTTCTTTTATTTCAATTTATCAGGTAGAAATAAAATGGTAATCAATTACTATGAGAAGGCTATCATTGAATTCATAGCAGTTGACATGGCTAGTCAAAAACTGTAGGCTTTGCCACCAATGTCTTCTTCACTCGTCATTCTTCTTCCGCAAACCTCGTATCATGATAAAATATTTTTTTTTATATTGTAAGACTTTGAAATTAGCAATGCATTATTGTCAAATTTATTTTCAAATACATTTGATTAATCTAAGCCAAAATTCTATGCTAACGTTGTTTATGATTTCATATCAGCAATGGTTACCCAGTGTTCTTGGGAAATTGATGTAAGCAATATGATTAAACTTGGCTTCCCTACTTGAGGTGATCATGTTGCTAATATGGAACCTGTTCTTGGGGACCTCGAAGACCTATAGATTTCTATATGAAGGCATTGTAACTTCAACCAATTAAAGAAATTGGAAGAAGTTAGCCTATGAGGAATTTGGATTCATCAAATTGCCAAACATACGGTATTGAATTGATATGGTATCAAAATAAGCAAGGCAAATTCCTATTCAATTTCAAATCATCACTAACATTTCAATTCCCACTATGCTGCAATTGGTGCCCAGTCTTTTAATCTCCAAATATCAAAAATACATGTCCACTAGGGCTGTGCAATACTTTGATATGATTGTTGATTTTTACTTTAATGTCAAATCTAAGGTGTTGCCAACATATCTCAGGTGATATCATATCAAGGGTGATATTTATAACTTATTTATAAATTTTGACTTTAACTTTTGATTTGACTTCTGTTACAAAAAATTCCATAAATTTGAGGAAGAAACGAATGGTTCCATCTGGTTTGGAGACACATTGGCTATATCTTTATGCATTATGCCTGAGTGTGTAGAATTCCATATATCAATAATGTCAATAATGACTCTTAATATCTGACTGCCATAGTGAAGGTGAAGGAAATCTTGCAAAAATATCGTATGCAATTGGTTTTATGGAGAACTCTGTTCGAAATTATTTGAAGTTAAATTTTTCTGTTGTGTGTTTAAGAGTCCAATTTAACATATGAGATGATAGACATAGGAATTGAACAATTTTAATGCGCATGGATATTGACATCAACATTGCCAGACACAATATTGTCAAAATTTGAAGCACTGTCATCAACTTGGTCTTTCATTTTGTCAAAATCAACAAATGGAGGAGATGAGAAGCGGAATGGCCAATAGAAGCAGCTGCAGGAAATAACTCCTAATGACAAGCAGTGAATGTGGGCTTGATGTACAGTTTTTTTATGAACAGCTCCCTTAGATCCAATCTAGACATAAAGGAGCCATTCGTAAACAATCATGAATGTCACTTGTGCTTTAAAAATGGATCGACCAATGGTAGCAGCAGAAAAAGAAGACTGGAAGCAGTGGAAATGTGATTTCATAGAGGAATGATGAAAATAATATGGATAAGCTAAATTACTAATGGAATATTTTGAAGATTTAGAAGATAAACAAAGAAGCCTGTCAACATCAAGAAGAAGAGGAAAGCCTATGGAACACATCCTGAGGCACAATAGTTTACTAAAGGTCATCGGGAGGAAGTCCAAGGGTGAACTACATATTAGGTAGATTGGAGCTATTGTGCAAACCAACCCTTGGATTGATGAGCTCTATTGTAACAAAACAGGAGTTAAATTCTGATAAATGCACCTTCATTATTTATTCATTTAATTTTGTGCTAGGAATTCCAGCAGTTCTACATGCATATATTTTGGTGCTTTAATTTGATAAAAATGAATGTTATATTTTTTTTAAATTGTAAAACTTTTATGACTTTTAGAGAGATAATTTTTCTCTATGTAACTGTAAAAGAAAAAAAGGACTATTATTTGCTTCCAGTATCTACTTTAATCTGGCACTCATGCCGACTACGCGCACTCTCTCTCCTTGCTCACCTTGTTAGCTTTTGTTTGAATTCCATCATCTCCTACTCCTTCCAAGCATATCATGTGTGCATTAGTACTCATCTGGGAAAACAATAACTCACCACCTAAAAAGTATACCTCAACTCAACATGAGGGAAAATTGTAAGGGAATTTGCACCGTTTTACAATTTATCCAAAAAAAGACACTCAATGGATTAAAAAATTTGGGTGTGAGACTTTTCCTTAAAATTCTTGTCTTTGAAAGATGCTAGCAGTATCACATCCCTGAAATTCAACTTGAAAAAATTCATGCTGGGATAACTGTATAACTCTATTCGTGAGTTTCTTAATGATACTATATTGAGTTGACCATAGATTATTTTCTGCAGTTTATGTATATGCATGTACATTTGTATTTTTTGACTTATCTGATTCTTCATGTAAATTTTTTATGGGGTGGATAAATATTTTAGCTACAGCAATATTCTCCCAATCTTGATCAGCCGTTGACCAATTAGTGTTCAGCATATTAAGTTTAGAAATGGTGTTACAAGAACCCTAATGGTGGCTATAGCAGTCAGAAATAGTATTGCCATTACCAACAGAAGGGTAAACATGCAGTAAGTTTGAAGGCACACACCCACATGAGCATGATGGATAAGTACTGAATAGTGCATAGGTAATAATAATGACAGTAATTAAGATGTGTAGGCCTATATATTTATGCTCTACTCCATGAATAGCACTGAATCTTACAGAAACCTTTTGCTGCAATGACACTCCATGTTTAATAGTACTTCTGATCCAATTTACTATTCTAATTCATCATGATTCCATTTTAGATGATGTTGATATTACATGTTGTAAAATATTGGCCTAGTTACATGTGATTTTGGCAGTGGAGGTGACATTTATTGCAAAAGTGTACCTTAAGATATTCTTATGACACCATGTCATATGGAGATAAAAAATGATAGAGTCTCATTAAATTCATTATACTTTTTATCTGTCGGTAATGAATTTAGTTTCACTTCTGTTTTGTTTCCACATTGAAATTCTCTTATCTGATCTGTCTTTTCATCAGCCATCGCTCATCACTGGGCAGCTTTTAGCTTTGTCATTCTTTCAGAATATCCTGAAAATTCTCTTAGAGGCAGTCACTCACAACCTGCTGCCTTCTTATGTGGCATGCGTATTCTTACTGACAATTAAAGTTACTGGAACATAGGTATCATTAGTGATATCTTTTTTAAGATTTACTGGGGAGTAAAAGATCCCTTCACTTTAACTAAAGGTAAAGTGTCTTGCTCAATACCTCTGTGTTGGCCATGGCTTGCTTCTATAATGCCTATACTATCTTGGACATCTATCTAATTTTGTATTCCACAAAAACTCTTTGCAAATACAATGAGAAATTCTAGGTAAAGACAGTGGTACCTTCCAACGCTGTAGATTAATGGAAGAATGACCTTATAGGTTTTGTTCAAACCCAATTTACATACTCTGTTATCAAATGTGAGGATATGTAATTTAATGTATGTCTCCCATGGGCACAAATTAACAAACAAAAAGAGAAAATATTCAAATGTATTGGGTGCGCTATTTGTTGGAAATCCAGGTTGGAAATTCGGATGGGTTTTCAGTTGTAATTTCATTACTTGGTTTGTTCATGTGTTCCGACTTTTAATTCATAAAAAGTTGAATGATTCCTAAATTCAAGCTGTAATACATTAATGGATTGAAATGAATGCGGAGACTTGATTTTCAAGGTAAATGGCAAAGAGGAAATGATCATACTCTGTGAATGAGTAGATTCAAAAGAATAGCTCAAATGTTCTTTAAGGAACTCGAGTCTAGAAAGAGGGAAAGAGATGTCTAGAGAAGAAAAGACACATCACAGAGACAAGACCACCCACACTTTTGGAAAAGTGTTTTTCTTTGATTCAGTACGAAGGCATGAACCAAGATATCATCATATGCTTCTTTATCAGTCAAATTCAGCATTGATATTGTAGGTACTGGTCAAAGCACAGTTCCTACTGAAGATATAGACCAAAAAATAGGAATTACACATTGTATATAATTGGAAATGGTAAAAATGAAAAATGTAACTATAATATATAATCAAAAAGATACAGCTCGGTGAGCTCCAATATCAAAATATCGTTTGACAAAAATCATCTTAGTTAAACAAAGGAGCACATAACAATGATACTGAGAATAAATTATTGTTTATAATAGAAAATATCAACATAGTCATGGATGTAGTAACAAAAAATATCTGGGAAGTTTGCTGAGTTGGATATTGTTTATCACTATTACCCAGAGAAGACATTAATACCTCAAGAAAAATACATTTTCAAGTTGTAAATATGTAAAACAAAAGCAAGGATTCATTTAAACTCTACACCAACCAATGATGAATGTTGATGGCTGAGTGCTCCACAGCATGAAAATAGGGGAAACAGGTCTGCTGAAAGGGTGTTGGAGCTAATTGTGCACCAACCAGAACAACCTTTGGGAAAATAGATAATTTCTGGTAAGTGGAAAGTAGAAATGATTGATTTAAGGTGACTAGTTAAGACTTTCCAGTTCATACAGATATTCAAGGTATTATTTGTGTGCACCATGGACAAAAAGTCACTCAATCATTGATGGTAAAGACCAAGCAAGCTGCTTCATATAGCATGAAATTAAAGGATAAGAGACTGAGAACCCAACTGGCTTCTTGCTTTGGTAAATGGAACTTGTGAAAATGACAGATCATTGAAAATTTAATAATATTGGCAGAAAATTGCCCAATTCCAAATAAAAATGTATTCTATCAATTAATGCAATTTATCCAAAGGTTCATTTGTAAATATATTGGAATGCTGGACCATTGAAATAATAAACCATAAGTTTTCACATAAAGGCCACAGTTATGGAAGTGTATTGAACTCTTACCACTCAATGCAAGATTAATCATTTGTAATCTTTCTCAATCAGTACTGCTAATGTTGTGTTTTATTTGTAAAGATCTATAATTTGAAGCCCCCATTTGGATCATATTACAAAATATTTGAATGGCTTCAAAATTTGTTAAAGCCTGCCAAATGGGAGGAAAAGCCAATATAATAGAAGAAAAAGCTAATGCCAAACAAATGTTGGTTTCTGATTTTTATTGTCATCCTCTGTCTCAGCTTCATTTAGGAAGATGAGAGATCAATTTTAAATTTGTAGTTTTAAGAAGAAGTTGGTGAAGATGATGTGATTTCCCAAGCAACTCATTAAATGGGAACTAATCCAAAAAAACATATCAACAGCTACATAGTGTGATTTCTTGATTTCAAAGGACCGTCTGGCACATGTCTTCGTGTCACTCAAAACGTTAACTTTGTGACTTTGGAAACAATCAATAGATGGCACTCCAAGGATACAACTTTGTTTTTTGATGATATATATGAGACCAAGATGTTAGCAATAAAAGGCCAGGTTTTTAGTTAATTTTACTTTAAATGACAAACATACATCAAAAGGTTGGCTGTTTAATATAGCCCAATTTTTTGATTTAATGAAAGGTAGTAAAGTTATTGAAAATAATAGAAAAATTCCTTACTTTTGAAAGACTGGACATACTCTTTTGGCTCCTATATCTCTGGCTGATTTGATGTGGTGATCCAGGGATAAAGTGTTGAACTACAGAGCAGAGGGCTCAGGTTTAATTCCTGGGCATGCCTCTGGGCACCTTCAGCTTCACCCGAGCTATATGATTTTTTGGGTACCAGAACTTCCTCGGAAATTATAGGTGGCACTGGGAAAGGTTTTGGCCCCATACTCTGTTGTGTAAATTTCAGAACCATTTGGCTTAGTATTGGATATACCGACACCTATCCATCATCAACTGACCTTCATGTTGATTATTGTGTTTAGGGTTTATCTAGCTGCTTTGGATAGCATTTGTCTGTTGTCCTCATCTTTTCTTCATCACCTATCCTCTTTTAACTTTCATCATTGTGACACATTTTTGCATGGGAGATTTTATGATGGGGGATCTACTGAAAAATCCTACTTCTGACAGTTACTCCAAACTCCAGGTAATAGTTCCCTATTATTGCATTCATTATCCTTTTAAAAGGTTTTAAATCAAGTTTAATAATTCACAATCATTGTCACAAATAAAATATTCTTGGTGAAATGTATGGAAGATGCTATTTTTGCTCAGGTTTTGGTCTCACTTGGCATTAGCAAGGGAATTTGGTATTCTCTGTTGTTCTAAATATAGATATAGAGGCACATCTCTGAGCTCAAAAGATTCAAGTATGTTCTGCTTGCCATAACTGGTACATGAAATGGAGGTGCATGAAATTTTGTGCACTTTTCTCAAACATGCAGAATCCTAGCTGCATCACAATTGAGGAATTCAGTTTGGTTGAGGTGTTTCTTAGGAGGTGAGTTGGGCGTCTAAGGTACAGTCCATTTTATGTCACTGTGTCTGGCTTGAAAATACACCATTTCAACAACTACAATCAGGTTTCTGAGGATGACATTTTGGGGAAAGGGCAATTCATTGGTATTATATTATGCATGTTGGAACATTTTGAAGAGCTTACACTCAATTTCTTTCCCTGTGACAGGATATGTATCCACATTTTATGCTCCTGTGGAAAAGGTTTTGTAAAATATTCATCATATTTAAAATCCTGTGTTGATCCTAAAATTGGTGGGAAGTTACTTCTGAGTAAATTCTCTGCATTTTTCCTTGTGTTTTCGAAACTGGACAATTTTTGTCAAAAAGCAATAGTAGTTGGATCAGAATATTTTACCAAGGGTTTATTTGTAATATAAAGCGGAGAGAATATAAGTGCAAAGTTGTGTGTTCGAAAATTTAGAAATGAATATGTATGAACAATGAAAGGCAAAAATATGTGTGCGCATCTGTGCATTTTAAATTCATGTTGATTTTGTGCACTTATCTGTCAATTTGTATTTTGACTGACTTCATTCAAAAGGAAGCGAATGCCATGTCCATAAAGTTTATCGAATTATGAAGGAATGTCATGAAAATATATAAATATGTTGATCAATGGATTAGTTGTCCTTCCATGTATACTTAAATTTAAGGTAGTAGAAAATATAGGTGTTTTTGATCTTCTCAGAACTATTTTAGCCCATAGTCTGGGGAAAGTAGAATTTCTAAGGATTAAAATTAATTTTTGAAAAGCTTTTAGGTATCTCTAATAGATAACTATTGGCTCTCTTCACTTATAAACACTAATAATATGTATATCCTTAGGATTCATTTAGTCCTCAGTGTCACATATAGCAAAGGAAACTTGAAATAATAATTTGTAGATGCCTGCCTACCTGTTCCCCTTTCTACTGATTGAATGTTTTCAGTTGTTTCTTGGTGATTTACTGAATTGAAATTTTATCTGAAGGTTTATCCTTATATGGAAATAGCTTGAGGGTGTTTGCCAGAATTTAATACTTGTGGGTTCCTCTTTCATAATATTGCAATAATTAGTCTGGTGCACACCTCCAGGATCTCACAAATGTGATGATTTAGTGGGCATCACATGTTGTGCTTTGAATATTGGTTTAGGGTTTCGTAGGAGGTGAGTTGGGCATCTAAGATACAGTGTGTTGTATGTCACTGTGTTCAGAGAAATGTATATATTGTAAGCGTTAATGAGAGATAAAATCTCTGTGTGATATGCTGTTTTAGAGCACTTTAAGGTTGACTGAAGGTACTCTGGTATGTGGATATATTAGGAATGACTGCCACAAAAAGCTTTACGACAAAGTTGTTGTTGTTTCTTAATTCACTTTTGATAAGTGGATCACATTGTTGGTCCTTTGTCCAGAGGTGAGTTATAAATTTTCCAATAGCTTTGTGTACCAGCCTATGCAATAATAAGCACAGAGGTATATAAAAATATCAGGGTACATGGTAGTCCAGGGTTAGGGCATTGAACTACTGACCGTAAGGCCTGGTTTCAATTTCTGGGCAAGCCTCTGGGTACCCTCAGCTTCACGTGAGCTGTGTGGTTTTGCAAGTGCCAGAACTTCCTGAGAAAACATAGGCAGCACAAGGAAAGGAACTGGCCCCCCCCACCCTAATGTGTGAATTACACATGCTGTTGGGCTTAGTATTGGGTGTACTCTACCCTCACCTATCGAACCAACCTTTGGGCTGATAACTGTGTTTATGGTTCATAAAAATAATATGCTCTTGCAGTCTCTCTCCATCAGTGATCTTGAAAATGCAACATTTATTATGACATGTCACATAATGCATGAAAGTTTTCATAATAATCAATATTGTGTCTCCAGAATTGTATAAATTTTGAATTTCAGGGACTATGGAACAGATGTATATATTTTCTCTTGGATCAAATTTAATCCAGTAAATTGTTAATTAAGTTTCTCAGTCTTCCATTGCTCTGCTTTGTTCTCCATTGCACCCATTCAGTTTCAATTGGGTATCTGTGATATCCTGGGTCTATGTTGAAACAGGGTGAGTTGTTCATCCACTCTTGAAGCAATTAATAGACATTCTGGGTTGTTTTTCAGTGCAGTAGTAAGTTTTGCTGACTGTAGTTTCTGAAAGTTATAATGTAATGGATATTAGTTTTTACACTTTGGTGGGTTGACTTTCAAGATGGTGTGCTAAGGTCCTGCTGACTCCTCCAGTCTTATCAAATGCTTAGGAATGGGAGACTGTAAGCATTAGGGGCGTGGCGCACCTTCCATCATTAATGCAGCCTCCCCAACCCATTCCTTTGTGTCTGACTGTGGGACTATTTCTTACTGGACTGTTCAAGATGGACAATGCTCTTAGTTATGACGCTATAATGCAGGGAAACGTTATGTGGAAATATGTTGTTGTGCTACATTTTACCGTTTATTTCAAACGTTGGTAAAGAAATTTCTTGTGGAAGGTAGAGGAGGCAGGCTGAAGCAGTTTAGCTTAGACTTCTTCGTGCTTGAAGACACATATCTTTTACTATTGAATGTTTGTGTATGTATATATATATATATATATATATATATATATATATATATATATATATATATATATATATATATATATATGCGGGTCGCTGTAGTCCAGGGGTCTACTTGGAACTACTGACCGGAGGGGCCTGGGTTCGATTCCCAGGCAAGTCTGTGGGAATCTGCAGCTCCACCCAAGCTACGTGATTTTTTGGGTACCAGATCTTCATGGGAAACCATAACCGGCACAGTGAAAGGCACTGGCCCCCCTACCCTGATGTGTGAACACACGCCGTTGGGCTTAGTACTGGGTGTGAACTCCACCATCACCTACCTTCGGGTTGATTACTGTGTTTATGTTATATATATATATATATATAAATAAAATATATACAATATATATATATATATATATAAATATATATGCAATAATATAAATATAAATAAATAAATAAATAAATAAATAAATAAATAAATAAATAAATAAATAAATATATATATATATATATATATATATATATATATATATATATATATATATATATATATATATATATTTATATTTATATTATTGCGTCTTTGCAGTATCGCCCGTGATTGCATGGCACACATTCTCTATTAATCATGGAATCATAGAATATTAGATTTTATGACCTAGAATAACTTAACATGCTTTGGAATGTGCATTTCAAACCGAACGCTTTCCAACCAAACAAAACGTACAAATTCTGATCGCCTCGCAGAACAAGTTCCAGTTTACGGTTACGGGCTTTGCTTATTTGCTTTTCCCGTGATGGGCCTTGAGGATTAGATTTCGTACAGTTTATGACAAACTTAATCTACCAGTGGGTGTCCTGGTGCATATATGCTGTCAGTAATGGTTAAACAGTTATAACATCAGTTCGCAGTACAAGATAATTTTTCAGAGCATGTTCATATCTACACATGGGGTCCATTCACAAGCAATTAATTCCTATTCCATTTAGTAAAACATGTGCTACTATGTGCACAACCGTGTAAGGAACATTTTCAGTGAAACTTTATGATGTATTCGCCACGTCTAAGTGTGTTGCTTTATATTTATTCGTAACAATTCATAAAAGTAAGAGAAAAAACTGAAAATCGGATGCATATTTTTAGTATTTTTAATTGCTGATTTTGTACGTCATATAAGTAGTAATGTGGGTCGCGGTGGTCCAGTGGGTAGAGCGTTGGACTGCTGACCGGATGGTCCCGGGTTTGATTCCCGGGCAAGGCACTCTGGGCACCTGCAGCTCCACCCAAGCTATGTGATTTTTCGGGTACCAGATCTTCCTGGGAAACCATAACCGGCCCAGGGAAAGGAACTGGCCCCCCTACCCTGATGTGTGAATTTCTCACGCCGTATAGGGCTTAGTACTGGGTGATCTCTACCATCACCTACTAAACGGACCTTCGGGTTGATTACTGTGTTTATGGTTTTATAAGTAGTAAGCCACATTTAAGTGGAATTGCGGAAATCTAGTGGTTTCCTCCGGTAATTCATAAGTGATTACGTAAAGACAACAGGAATTAAATTGAAAATAATGCAATTATCTCATCTACTTTGGCCCAAGACATGAGCGCATGCAGAAATTACCGGTAACGAGAATCGTTGGTGCCCTGAGTGGCTGAAGTGAGCTGGCCCTGATCACCCCTCTCCCTATTAGTGCCATCCTTCCGAATAGGCATTTTCACCATTTTTAATTTTTGCCTTTAATCTAGTGCCCAATACGGTGAAACGACATAAGTAATTTTCAATTTTGTGTACACTAGACGTCCTCATTCGGTCTCATTTTGACCGTGCAATACGATGTGGTTTCTAGAGTATGAGTCGTAGAAATGATGTGCGTTATTTATATATCGTACATCCAAATCTAAACACTTATCCGCCGCAAGGGCGTATGGCGGGAGTATTAGAGTAACAGCTAGGCATACAGGAATATCGACATCCACAAAATACCTTGCCAGCCACCGGGAAGGTGTACTTAGATCCTTCAGAAGACAACGTGTCAGAGTAACAAAAATGGAATGTACTGTAGACTGTAAACTAGAATTTAATGGAAGACGAAGCGAAGGAAATGTGTGCGTTAAAATGTCATAAAATGTCAAATTCGTAAAAGCGTTCCGCATTTCTCCCACTATGTTGTCGACGTAAATAAGAAATGCCCATGTAACGTGGCATATTCGAAAGCACAGCGAGAAAAAATGTTCATAAACAATTCAAGGTAGACTTATCATGGAAGCATTCTCCTCTGTATCAGTGTTTGACGGGAAATGTGGCCCGGGAAATTATCTCGTGGTCTGTCTGGGCGGGCGACGTAACAATCGACACTTTTTGGCCACGATGGTCGACAAAAGACATCTGGGAATAGCAAAACTCGACCTCGACCTTGCGGGGTCGCTTCAAAAGCGACTATTTCTGCTTGGCGACTGTCGATATAACCCCCCCCCCTCAGATTATTGCGTTAAAGAAATATCTTTTCCCTTAAAGTTTCTTTCTTTCGCTAGAAAAATTACAAAATGCGCAATAAATGTATTTATTCGGTTTCCAAAATCTCATTTTGAATGATTTGTGGGTGAATCTGTTTTTTGATTATTCAGTTCCCCCAAAAGTGACCGACCGAAACGATAGGGGATTTCTGCTGACGATAAGAAAGACTAAGCCAATAGTCCTTTGGTAACAGCTCTACATTTCAAGCCTAGGTAAACGATCAGAATTATAAAATACCCCGCAACTATAAAGTATTTTATGCGTTTATTGTAATCCCTTGGTTGACTGACTGGCTGGAATCACCCGCAGAATAAAAAGAGACGTTTCAGGCGTGATATGGTGGAATATCATGATTAATTAAAAATTGCAATTTTCCACAAAAATAAAATTTAATGCGACCGGTTTCAATGTTACTACACCTGATGATGATGTAGTAACATTGAAACCGGTCGCATTAAATTTTATTTTTGTGGAAAATTACTATTTTTAATTAATACACCCGCAGAATATTCACCACTGGCTTTCTCGGTCTCCTACTTCAGCTCTCAAGTCATTCATAATTTCTCCTTTATGATTCGACTCTCATCCATTATCATCCAGCTAACTATATATCCACCCCTTCATGCATACGGAATATTAACGAATTAAATGTCGCTTTTTAAATAAATGGCTATTTTAACAATGTCATAAGGATCAATCAGGGGCTAAGTAATGCGCACGTGACTTCTCTACCGTTATTCTAATGTAATGTCAGGATTTATATACATATAGGGTTATTCAACATTTTTATTCGTGTTTTTGCAAGGGTGGTGGGTCAAAATTAAATTCTTCACCGAGTTCTTCAAAAAATGAATTCATTTAGCACGTTGAAATGAAATTAACCCGCTTCGTGTTCGCTCAGTACACTGCTCACAAATTCAAAATAGTTTGTCAGCTCCTCATTCTTCAGAGATCCTAACTAGATAATCAGTCCTCCTGTCAAAGACGACGGATTGTAGTGTCCCCAAAAACTATTGCGCATTAAATTTCCCATTTCCGTCCTATAGCCTTCGTTTCCCAGTGTTAGTATTTCTTTCTCCCCTTCTTTGTAACCTGCAACTCTCTCCAAACTGTTCAGAATATAGCGTATTATACTCTTAGCTCTACACCGATCTTCTATATTTCTTCCTTCTGTAGCTGCATTTAGCATATTCCACCACCTCCCTCACTATCTCCTCTAACCAATTTTTCTGCCTGACTAGTTTTTTTAACTAGTTGTTGTATCTATCTTTAACGCCCTTTTTCTGGTAAATTCTTCTTTCCTCCTCGCTATTCTCCTCCCAATACCGCTTCTACTACACTCATTTTCTTCATTAAACACCATATAAATATGTGAACTCTACCACTACCTCGCGTTTTTCTTTTCCAACTTTCATGCTGATGAGCGATAGAGGTGATTTCCCATTGTCTTCCTGAATAATGGTTTTACTTAATAATGGTTGGTCTTTTATCCTTCCTTCTATTCTTCGGCTAATTATCCGAGGATTTTTGATGCTTGAGTCACCAGGCTTTATGTTCTGTGTTCTTCGCATTTATCTGTTTTCGGTTTCTTCGGTATTTCAATCATTATACTTTTCTCGTAGCATTCTGGTATTTTTCCGCTGTCGTAGCTATCTTTGATTATTCCATAGGGCATCTTTCGCTTTGATCCCTAGCGCCTTGATTCATTATCCGTTAATTTTGTCAATTGCTGGTCCCATGTTGTTTCTCAGGTCTGCCACGGCTCTCTCGAATTCGCTTCTTTATATCTGCGGACCCCGAGCGTCTTTACCTAGCATGCTTTCATCTTTAATTAAGCCATCTTTTAGTGGTTTGGGAGCTTGATAGAGTACTTCAATGTATTATTTCTATTGTCATCATCTTCTATTAGTATTTTTCCATTACCTCTTTCATTGCTTCTTCCCTAGTGTATAAGCCGTTTCGCTGTTTCAATGTTTCATGTTGTCATTAATTTCCTCGCAGCAGCTTTCTATCCAGTCTTCCTTTATCTTCTTGCACTCTCGTATGACCTGGTTCCGCAACTGTTTACGAGGTATAGAGGTCTTCTTCACTCTAATTTCTTGGATTCTTGAATTTTCTTCTTTCGTATACTATATAATACCTCTTATTTGAACTGTTATCCATAGGCTCTTAGGCATTTCCGCCTTATTCATAAGGAGCTCATCTACAGCTTTGTTAATTTTATTCTTGATTTATTTCCATCCTCCTGGTATTTTCACTACTTCCTTTTACTTCCCTTTTGATGGCCGTGGTGAACTTTTCTCTTGCGCTCTTTTCTTCCAGTATCTTTGTGTTCCACCTGGATTTTTGTCTCTTTCTTCATCTTTTTGTATCGCAGTGTGCTGTCCATGATCACCAGTTTGTGATCGCTATTTATATCAGCGCCGGGATAACTCTGACAGTTCTTAACTTGGTTCTTGTAACTATTCCTGACAAGAATGTAGTCAATTTGGTATCGTGCTTTGTCTCCAATCATCTTCCATGTGTATCTTCTTCTCGGATGTCGATCGAAGATGGTATTTGCCACTATCATGTTTTTCTCGTTGCATAATTCAATCAATCTGTCACCCGCGGTGTTTCGTTTTCCTAAATGATGTATCCCTCCCTACTTCCCTCTCGCCCCTCTTCAACCACAGCATTCCAATCTCCCATAACTATTAGGTTTTCCTTCCCTTTTACTGATCTCAGAACCTCTTTCAGTTGTTCGTATACTTCCTCTATGTCCTTAACTGAATGGCTATACGTCGGGATATGTATACTCCCGTACTATCACTGTATCCGTTGGTTCTGCCTCTAACTTTATCATCAATATACTTTCATTATATTCCCAGCACGATATTACTTTCCTTGCCCATTTCTTCGTGAGTATGATGCCCACTCCTGCAATTCTGTGTCCGTCTCCCTTGTAGCCATCGATCCAGAAGTCGTTCGCCCCCGCCCACTTAACTTCGCTCAATCCCAGGATGTATATCCCCAGCCTATCCATCTCCATCTTTGCATTGTCTAATTTACCACTCACCCCTTTTGACCTAACGTTCCATATCCCTATTCTGCATTTATCCACCTTGACTAATATTACCCTCCTAGTAGTCCCCACCCGGGGATCCGATTGGGGGACTAGTTTACCTCCGAAATATTTTACCGGGAGGAAAGCCATCTCGTCATATTTGAATGCAAGGCTGCCTATCTACGGAGAATAATGCCGTGGTTTCCCGTTGCCTTCCACATTGTAGGACTGCGGACGATACGGTGCACTTCACTGTCAACGGCAGTTGTGGCAGCTGATGCCGGGCCGACCCACACGGTCGCCACCAGTGCCTAAAAGTGAAACTGCTGCCTTTCAACATGGGCTCAGGGATCTATTTTTCTCGTTGCCTCGTTCCGAAATACCATTATTGTATTTATTTTTCCTGTTAGTGTGTAGTTGCCTAGTTCCGAAAAACTATTATAAAATATTGTCTAAACTGAAAAATTTTCGGCTCCACAGGCAGACCTGCTACCTCTGGTCTGCCCCCGTCCCTTTGTGCATAGTGTTCTATGGATTTCATTCCTTATACCCATGCAAAACCTCTTCGTCTGCTGTTGTTGATGAAAAAGATTTGCTGCGTTTTATCCAAATTGTTGTGTAAAATGTAATATGCATTTTTGTATTATCAAACTTCCATTAATTGTTTAAAATATTTGAAGAATATATGTAGAAAAATTATCTATTTATATTATCTATTTATATGCCAACGTACATATACATATTATCTATTTATATACCAACTGACACAATAATATATCAATTACCGGTTAATACCCTGAAGCCTCAGCTTACCGAGAAACATTTCAGATATTTTTCTGAGAAAATTATCGTAGCCGCCGCTAAGTTCCCTATTCATTAAATTTAGACCGGTTGCTGGCTCTAAAGGTAAGAGTTTATGAAACAAAAGACTAATTCCAAATAAACTGCGGGAGATGCCGCAAAAGTAACTTTGTTTCATTGTAGCAAATGGCTAGTCGGTCTGAGGGGGTTAATAGAGGACAAAAACAATATAATTAACCCGAAACTTAAAAGAAGTTGACGATTGATTTTTGGCCAGGTTTTTCCGATTTAGTCCCACTGTGCTCTTGGATCAAATGCCTTAGTAATTGCGTCAATGAAGGGCAGAAACTGCACGTGCTGCATTTGATCTTTCGCCACTTCCCTTTGAGAGGCTCTCTTAAGCGTGAGTGACCAAACCAGGGGCATTTATCATTGTCTGTGCAGGTGCAGTAAGAGAACCATGGGTAGGACTGGAGCCAGGGGTGAAAGTAGGTGGGGGATCAATCAAATGAGATTTGCAGATGTCCAAGCTTTCTCTAAGCAAGCAATCACTGAGCTAAATTATTGTCATCATGTCTTAGCGCATGAAGAGTCCTAGATATGAATCAATCAGAATTAATCGAAACAAAGATGGTGTGAACAATTGGCTGTGAATATATTAGGTGTCAATCCTATAGCTTATATTGAATATTTAGGAAAATATAAGAAAGCGAATTTGGTGAGATTCTGAAGAAACGGAAAGTAAAAAATCATCGGCAGAGGATTTCAATAGGAGTAGGTGGAGCATTTCACTTATTTAGGAAGCGCTTTAGAAATAAAATGACCAAGTAGTAAAAACAAGAAAGGTGAATGACAAGAAAGAAGATATTGAAGAAAGAAGAATTTCGTTAGGAAAATAAGTTCTTTTTAAAAAAGGAGAGAGTAGAGCTATGAATAAATATTTAAAGAGAATTAGCGATAGTTTAAATATGGAGGGAGCATAGTTCTGTATAACTCCGAAGCTTGTCTGCTGAGGAAGGAAGATGAAAGTAGTTGGAGGCTTTTGAGATGTAAATGTGGGTAAAGAAGGACGAAGCGGAATGGACAGAAAATGAAACGAATGAAAAAGTGAAAGGCACGGTAGGGGACTTCTTGGAGAACTATGAAGGTGGTTAAAGTTTGTTAAGGGAATAGTGAGGGGTAATGGAATGCTAAATACATGGATAATAGAGGGGATCATGCTGGGTAAGCGAGGTAGAGGGAGGAGAGGAATAGGAATTTTTGAGAAAGGTAGGCGAAAAAGATGTATACAAAGTCAAACAGTCAATTATATAAATATGTTACATGGGGTTAAAGGGTATTTGTTATTGTGTTGAACAGTGATTAGAAGTGTAGCAATGTGTAGTGCCTGGGTGTATAAAAATCACTCTAACCGGTGGACTATTTCTAAAAAGCTAATTGTGTGCAAGATTATGCACTAGCACCCTTGTATATTTGCAACATTCTTGAGTTTTAAGGGGGATCGAGATGGTGAGGTGGTAATCGTACTGGCTTCCCACCCTGAGGGCCCGGGTTCTAATCCCGGCGGTGTTGAATATTTTCAGAGGTATCTCCATCCCTACTTGAGGTGCTTTGTGGAGGGCACTTTGAGTGAGTACGCCGTCCGTCGGATGGAACGTTAAGCTGCGGACCCTTAGGCGCCTTTCGCTAAGAGTAGGCTAATGCCGACGCCGGGTTTCTCTCCACCCTTCATCCTTTCCTGTCCATCCCCTATGGCGCAAATGACCTCAGCTTTCGGTCGCCTCCCCTTAATACTAATACTTGAGTTTTAAGATGGGAAATGGCACAAGTAGTTGCCTGAGTCAGATTTTAAGGTAAAAAGCAGATGTCTTTTCAAAATGTCGAACTGTATAATCTTTAACTGACAAACTTCTACTAGTGCAAGTGCGTTATTTGTACGGTATAGTTTCAAGTGCGTTATTTTTACGTTATGAAATACGGCCGGCCGCTTTCAGTAAACTGATAGTGTGCTTCCGATTGAGTTAAAAGTGCACGTAAATATAATTTTAAACAGGTATGAAAGTTAAAAATTCGTAAAAAAATTCTCCAGGGATGCAATTCTTGCGCGAAACCTTTAAATTGATGGCGTAGTTCATGAAATCATTACGAAATAAGATTCCTTTCTCATGCTGGTATTCTCAATGCTAATCAATGGTGTGACCGAAATATTTTGGCTATGCATAGGTACACAGAAATCTGCCTTAAGCGGCTACCACTGGATTCCGCGAATAAAGACCACTCAAGTAGGTGGTCTCTTGAATGGAGATGAGGCTGCTTCCGGGAGGAGAACGAATTTACGGAATGACTGTTTGGAATGACTCTTGGCTGTATGTTCATAATGGAGCGTGGCTGAGTGTTGGGTTAGGAGTGTTTGACTACTGATCGGAGGGTCAGGGTTGGATTTACGGTGACTATGGACGACGAACTAATCTTCACCAAGTAGAATGTCTTTTCAAGCTGATAGAACATACTACCTTGATCAAAAAGTTCCCGGAATAACCACCGTGTGGCGCTCCCATCGTTCCGATTTGAGTTCTGTTATTTTGTTAAATTGGTACATCTGTTGTTGATATTCCCTTTAAATCTTAGTGTCATAACTTGACATTTGCAAAAGTTACGGTCGGTTTTCGGTATGTCCATCAGTGCTTCCTGCGATTTTTCCATTACTTCCTCTCGGCTGCTAAAACGCGTTCCCCGTAATGGTTTTTTAACTCGATTGAACAGAAAGAAGTCACAGGGAGCCAAATCAGGTGAATTCGGTGGCTGTTGGATGGTATTTGTTGCATTTTTCGTCAAAAAATTACGAATAATGATAGCACTGTGCGACGGTGCGTTATCATGGTGCAAAATCCACGAGTTTTCTGCCCACATTTCTGGTCTCTTTCGGCGAATTGCTTCACGCAAACGTCTCATAACGCCCAAATAATACTCTTTGTTTACTGTCTGGCCTTCTGGCAAAAATTCATGATGCACTACACCGTTGTAATCCATGAAAACCGTCAGCATTGCCTTCTTTTTTGACTGAAAACGACGTGGTTTTTTTGGTCTCGGCGCATTTGGTGAACGCCATTCACTTGCCTGATGTCTGGATTGCGTGTCGTACTCATAAACCCACGTCTCGTCTCCAGTAATGATCCTTTTGATGAATGTGGGATCGGATTCAGCCTCGCAAATCATGTCTTTTGCGACGTCAACACGGTCTCTTTTTTGCATGAAATTGAGGTCTTTTGGCACCAACTTTGCTGCTACACGACGGAAACCCAAATCATTAACCACAATGTCTTGGGCGGATCCATAGGCAATGTTCAAGTCCTCCGCTATTTCTCTGATGGTTAATTTGCGGTTATTGACCAACATTTCTTTTACTTTATCAATTTTTTCACCGACTTTCGATGTCGATGGTCTGCCACTGCGTTCATCATCTTCGATTGACTCACGACCACTTCTGAACCGCTCGTGCCACTGGTAAACGACCGTTTTTTTTAGAGAATCGTTGCCGAAACACTTTTCCAACATTTCCAACGTCCGTGCGCCACTAAATCCGTTTTTTACGCAAAATTTAATACAAGTTCGTTGTTGCAAATTTAAATCCATTTCTGAAATTGTAAAAAATCGCCAACACACACAGAGATAGATGTACTCTTGGCTACGTAACTTTTGCAAATGTCAAGTTATGACACTAAGATTTAAAGGGAATATCAACAACAGATGTACCAATTTAACAAAAAAAACAGAACTCAAATCGGAACGATGGGAGCGCCACACGGTGGTTATTCCGGGAACTTTTTGATCAAGGTAGTATGTTTTCAGGGAAACCAATTCGTGGCCCAAAGAAAGGAACTGGCTATTCATAAATGCCTTGGACAGGTATTCAGTGATCATGAATTATCCCAAAGTAGTGCTCGAAACCATCGAATTAAATGACAGCTGCATTAATTTCTTATAGATAGATTTTGAAGTTGAACATTATTAGTACATGTTCGCCAGAGACGGCCAACTGAAAATTTTCCCTGTTACCGAAGGATTAAGCGATTATATTTAATAAATATGCATTATTTATTTAGCCTTAGTCCGAAAACAGCACTCTGGCCTTTACATCGGACTATTAATGAAGACATTAATCACTGCTCGAAAGAATGGTGCTTATTTAACTTATATATAGTCAGGTAACTTTGATCAACGTTTATATTCAAAAGGCCCAAACGAAAGGCTACGTGATAAAAGTAATTTAGAACCAGTTATCAACATTAATTACTTTCAATCTTTAGCATATTTGAGTTTAACTCTCTCTTTATAAGAGTTGTCAATGACTGTCGAAGTAATAGAAAAGAAAATTGAAATGATATAAAATGATATAAAAAATAGAAAATTGAAATAATAGAAAATTGTAATCAACAGAAAAGAAAATTGAAATTAATATAAAAGAAAATCGAAAAAGCCATGGGAAATAATAATGAATTGCCTTGGTATATTCATTCCTCCCAGCCTCCTATTAGATCGTCAAAGTTTACTTCCTCCATACCTTAGTCACAGCAGGCCTCGTGTGACAACATCCTTATGTAATGAAGGATCTCAGGCTTTCCCGGCGAATAGTATTCAGGAATTTTTCTCGGGTTTCCAACCGGGTCAGGTTTCGGAGTACCGACGTTTCGATGGCTGACTCTGCCATCGTCTTCAGGGTTGAAGTGCAGAGCATGTCAATTCAATTCAATTCAAAAAGGTGTTTATTTTTCCAAGTAGTTGTACAGAGGTAACAATAAATATAGACATTTAACAGATAAATATAACAGAGTTATAACAGAATTGTACAACTGACAAGGAAGCCCTGTTATAGGCAGTATGCCTCTTCAGGGTCTAAAATTTGCTGGCGAATGTCTTTGGATCAGCCATTGCAGAAATTTTCTCTTTTCACGGGGTAGCATTGGCCCGGCATTTGCCCTAGGCGGAGGGGAAACCCGTAAAACCCTCCGCAGGCCGCCAAAAGATAACGTTCTTTATAACTTTGACAACACTTCTTTAGCTTTGATAACAGAAATAAATAAGTATAAATAAATGAATAAATAAGTATAAATAATTATATATAAATAATTAATAATTAAATAACTAAATAACGTCTTTGGACACATTCACTTATACACTTATACACTGGCACTGATTTGTTGTTGTGTAGCTTCTTCTCTCTGCTCCCTGCGGTTTCTTCTTTTCTTTTTGACTAGTGGGTAGTTTTCGTAGGGGCGAAGGGTCACTGGAATCTGTAGTGGGCAGCCGATCCGATGTAGTGGCAGTTGTATGTCTGGGTAGTATAGGTGCAGTTGTTCACATATGATCCGCGCCGGAGAGAGGAGTTTCTGCTTTGGGCGCTTCCCCAGGACAGCACTGGTACTCTTCAACATTTCCTGTAGCAGTGTTTCGTTGAAGCTGACAATCCGGTTCGCTGCACGTGCTCGGAGACGGCATAGCCTGTGGAGGAGAGGTTCAGTATTAGTGATGGAATAGACCTCGGAGCTCGGGTGTGTTGGTTCTAGAAGATGCAGCTGTCTAAGGATTCTCCTCTCCAGGGCGGCCCATACGTTCGTGTGGGTTATATTAAAGGGAAGGATTGCCAGAGCGGCGTACTCCATAACCGGACGAACAAACGTCTTGTATAAGAGCAGGCCGCACTCTGCGGAGACCCCTTTCCCTCTCGCCCTGACAGCTCTCAATAATCCACTCCTGCGGCTGCATCTTGCCCACACATCCCTGATATGTTCGCTGAATGTTAGGTGGCTGTCCAATGTGACGCCCAGGTATTTTACTGATTTGGACGTCGGGATTCGGTGTCGCCAAAGCCCAATGGTGGGCAGTGGCAACCCTACCATCCTTCGGTCCAAGTGGCTCGTAAATAGCATAAGTGTAGATTTGTTCGGGTTAGGCCTTAATCGCCACTTCCTGAACCATTCTTCTAACTCAAGTGTCTGCTCTTGTAGATTTGCAATGGCCAGGTCTGCGCTGCGTGCCGATGTCCAAATGGCAGTGTCGTCTGCGTACTGCGCTGTTGTTACTTTGCGCTTCGGTTTGTTGTCAGTCGGCATATCCCAGCAGTATAGTGCGAAGAGCAGCGGCGACAGCACGGTGCCCTGTGGAACACCTGTTGTGGGGAAAAAGGTGGAGGAGAAGGTTTTCCCTACTTTCACCCTGGCTACCCTGTCGGAGAGAAAAGTATTCATTAGTCGCATGAGTGTGGGGGTGACTCCCTGCATCATTGACAACTTATATAACAGTCCTCTGTGCCAAACATGGTCGAAGGCCCTCTCGATATCTAAGAAAAGGGCCGCCATGAATTTTCTTTGGTTGATGGCTTCCGCTGTCTCGGTGGTGAGGAGTGCCATTGGATCTACCGTGCATCTCCCTGGGCGAAATCCATACTGGTGTTGGGGCAGCACACCGTTGTTTTCAAAAACATTTGTCATTCTTCTTACTATAATTCTCTCGAACCATTTGGCCAAATTGCTTGTGAGGCTGATCGGTCTGTAGTTTTCTGCTTTCTTGGAGTCTTTGCCCGGTTTAGGGAGCATTACCGTGATCATTCTTCTCCATTTCAGTGGGTAGTAGCCCAGTGTTAGGATGGCGTTGAATATTTTCAAAATGACCACGTGGCAAGATGGTGCTTGTTTTATCTGCTGGGCCGTGATGCCGTCTTCCCCGGGGGCGGTATTCTTCCATGGACGGGCTAATAGCAGGTCGTCTTCATCGATTCTTCCCGTGATTTCATCTTCTGTCGTATCCTCGCTCGTAGGATGCAGTGGAAAGGGTAGGTTGGTCAAATGTTCCTCTACCGTCTGGATCTGGTCCTCCTGGAACAAGTTATCCTCCATGGGTTGGTACACGTCTGCGAGTACCCGGCGGAATTCTTCTGCCTTTTTCCCTGGTTCGGCTATGGGTTCCCCGTCGGTCCCAATGAGGTTGGTGGCTGCTGTCTTTTTCTGTCCCGTTAATATCTTGAATTTGTTCCAAAATTTTCTGCCGTCCTTATAGTCCAGGGTCTTGCAAGCGTTCTCCCAGGCCGTTTCTTTGTATTGTATAGTTTTTCTACGTATTATGGCGTTTGTTCTGTTCCATTCCGTCTTTAATGCAGGGTCTTTTGTTCTAACCCAATCCCGGTAGAGTTTCCTTTTTCCCTTGATGAGGGTTACTATGTGTTGCGGGAGAGGGGGTCGTGAAGGGTTAATTGTTTTTGTAGGAAATTCCTTCCTAGCTTCCCGGAAAGCGTCTGTTAAATCCTCGATGGCATTGTCTACATCTCCCATTGTCGTTGGGCTGGCGATATTCCGTGTGGCGCTCCCGATTTTATTATCGAAGGACTTCCAATCTACCTTGGAGTAGTCTGTTTTGGTGTACGTGTTAGGGTGTGCTCTGTTAGTGATGCGGAATGGGAATGAAAAGGGCAGGTGATCGGATGTTAGGCAGTCATCAACTGAGATGTCTCCGAAAAGGTGTAGTATGTCAGGGGAGACCAATGCATGGTCTGGGAAGGAAAGTCCGTTGCCTACGAAAGTAGGGGTACGGATATCCAATCTGACCATGCCGTGTCTCTGTATGAAGTCCTCGAGTGCCCGTCCTTTGGTGGTTGTGGTGCTGTCTCGAAATGAGTGGCTCCGGGCGTTAAGATCCCCAAGTATAATGTATGGTTGCCGAAGGGAAGTTATGTGTTTCAAGGCCTTAAATGGGAGACTATCGGTCACCCTTGAGTATAGGACTGACACGATAAATTTTCTTCTGCCTATGGTGATCTGGTTGATGACTCCTTCGTTCTTATCTTCCATGGCTTCAGGGAAGTGTAATGCTTTTGTTGCAATGTCACTTCTGATTAGCAGCGATACACCGCCGGATTTCTGTTGTATTCTTGGAGTGCTGAATTCCTGAAATGAAGATATGTTAAGTTTTGAGTTTGGTTTCAGGTAAGTCTCTACCAGCCCCATGATGGAGACTCCCCTAGACCTTATGTGTTCTTTCAGAAGCGGCATTTTCTGCCGCACAGCACCCCGAATATTGACAAAAGACACTCTTGAATACTCATCCATGGCGGGTTATTGCAGCGTAGGAGACGCTGGGGAAGACTCGATTTCCTGAGTACAGCGGTGTCACCGACACGCCCAGGATCGACTCTGCGGCCTCCCTGATGATGCGCGCTGTGATGTCCCTGTGGCCCGACTGTAGGTTCGCGTGTATCACCGTCAGCATCCTGAGCAGATCACCTCGCGTGACGGGTTGTTTCACCTCCGGGTCCTCCTCCGCCGAAGCTACGGAAGTATAGGTATCCGCATAAATAGGGGCTGTTGTGGCGAGCGATGTCGGTTGGGTCGGCCTTTTGGTGCAAACCCAGGCGCCAGAATGATGGCCACCACCACAGTTGGCGCAACGCAGCAGTTCAGCGTTGCAGTCGGCGGAGCGGTGACCAGCACCGCACCGCCCGCATCTCGCGTCCGCAGAGCATTGGCCCGCCGTGTGGCCATAGTCCTGGCAGCGAGGGCACTGCCTCGGTTGGGCCGGGGGGGGATGGGACGCCTCACAGCGATACCAGCTGTTGTTGACGAGTACTCCCTGCAGGGCCAGGATCGTGCGTGCTGCGTGGGCATCCACTGTGATGACCCGGAGCACGGTGGTGTATGTAGACGTCCTTCTACCCTTGATGCGCCAGCTCTTCCTGACGGGGACTCCGGCATTTTCTAAGCCCCCGTTGATATCCTCCAGCGGAGTCTCATGGCCGACACCTTTAATAACGAAGGAGTACGTTACTTCTTTTGGGGGTAACCTCTTGCCTTTGTGGCTTGCCTCACGGCTCCTGTGAATCGCCTCCACATCCATCCTGTGGACTTCTGTGGGTTCCCCCAGGAGGTGGTCAAGCTTGCGCTTGCTGTCACCCCTGAGGTAGCCATAGCAGTCCCTAGGCAGTGGCACCATGGCATATCTCTTCTCGGGGGAGACACGTATGTCTAAGCCCGCAAGTCGAGGATAAGCCCGAGCCCAGGCGGCACGGAAAGCCTTTTGAGTTATTCCCGCTGGCAATTTTGTTATATGGATGAAAGGAGGGGGTCTTTTGGGGGGCGTCGCCGGATGCCCACGTCTAGGGAGGTTTTGGGACTGGGTCGATTTGACAGGGGGCGACGAGGGTTGGGGCTGGGATGGGATTTTTCCTTTCCCCTTCTTTTTCTTCGAAGGGGTCCGGGGAGGGACGGGGAGAAATGGTGAGGTAGGGGAATGATTGGGTACGGAGGTAAACAAGGGAAGAGGAAGGTCTTCAGGGGGAGGGGATTGTGGGATCGGGTTTGGCGTTCTAACGACGCATTCGGTGACGCCTCGTGACGCGGGGCGTCGCCCAAGGGCTGACATCAGTTCGTTCTCTGAGTCGGACGGGGTTGGGGAAGGGGATTGAATGGGCGGAAGCGCGTTTACGCGGGGGATAGATGCAGGACCCGGCGACGTTGGCGTCCGGTGCCGGAGACGCCCAGTGTTCAGCCAACCTCCGGAGGAGGTGCCCTCACCCTGGGCGTCTCTTTTCCTTTCAGCCATTGGGCTAATGGGAATAGTCGTGAGGCGACGGATCGGGGGTGTTTTTCTTAGCCAAGTCCTGGTCCGGTCTGGTCCTGAAGTTCTCCTTAAGCCGCTTCTCTGGGACGGTCTTGTTGCCGCTTTGTCTAGGATCAGTCCTGGTGTTCTAACCCGGGTCCTCAGAGTCTGAAAAAGAGCGGTTAGTTTTGCAGGCTCTTATGCTCTGCAACCCCCCTTCCCAAGTTTACCTATAGGACCGACTGCCCGCGGACAGACGGAGTAGCCCTTTCCCCGCGGGTGAGAACCGGGGACTGCGTTAGCCCGGCCCCGCTCTGTTTGTGTGGGAGTGTAGCCCCAGGCTACCGTTGGGTGCAACGGTGTGCAATGCCTATGGGGAATAGGGACCCTTGCCAGGCCAACGAGTGCGTCGGGGGCGGCGAAGGGGATCTAGTGTACCTGCCGAAGAGTGAGGTCCAGACCCTCGTCTTCTAAGCTTCCAATTAGACCTATTTTCCCCGGTTGGGGAGGTCCCTTCGAAGCACCGGGTGCGTAAGTGAGTTACCACGGGTGGGGCGACTGCCGAACACAGTATCACCCATGACCATAGAATCGACTTTGAAGCCACAAAGAGGCTATGTCATGCCAACGGTTATTGGGACCGCGTGGTAAAAGAAGGAATAGAGATCCGACTGGAGAAAAACAACTTAAACCGAGACACCGGCTTCCAGATACGTAATATTTGGAAGCCGATACTAAAAAAGATGAGAAACACACGGGAACAAGGCCGATTGACCGGAGCGGGCCGAAGAAACTCATCCGACCAATCAGGCCACACCTGACCCACGCAACATGTATAAATACCCGGCAATTTCCATGCTCTGCACTTCAACCCTGAAGACGATGGCAGAGTCAGCCATCGAAACGTCGGTACTCCGAAACCTGACCCGGTTGGAAACCCGAGAAAAATTCCTGAATAACATCCTTATGTGTCCATGTCCTTAACTACATGGCGAACCCTATCCTAAATAATCTCTCCACTGACTGGTAATCTCTCATCATTCGATCATTTGCCTCATTTCTCTTCCTTCCGCTTAATTTAGTTATTCTTACTTTCATTCTGGAACTTGAAGATAGAATTATTGAATGTAGGATGCTGTTTCGTTGAGATTCACTCATTTCACGCCAAAATTCCCTCCCCACTCCTCGGAATCACTTTTGTCTTGCCTTCGGGTCCATCTCAACTATTTTCTTGTGTGCACTCATTTTACTACTTTCGTCAAGGTAAAACCACCCAAACTTCTTCACAGACTTTCCGATATAGAATTGAAAGAGAGAAAAGACCAAGAAAGAAAAAAACCTGGGTATGTGAGCTGCTGTTTTTTATAGTAAGCAAATTTTGTTGAAATGAGCCCTTGTCGAATACGAGTACTTCGGGAATACGACATTTATTGTAGCAGTATGCAGAATTACCGACGGCAATTGGCTTCGCCGAGCAGAGAGGGCGCTATTACGAAGACTGTTTTACCCGGAGACTACTAAAGACTAACCCGTCGTCGATGAAGTCCTGGCATCCGTCGCTCCAAGCCGTCACTTCCCTGTAGCTTTAGTCTGTCGTCTCCAGGTCTCCCATTCCCCAGCGCTTTAACGCTCCACCAAAAACAGAATCGGATTATTTGGCCAACCGCGTTGAGTTAAAATAATTTCAACGGCTTATTGTATCAAAACATAAAGCCAATCTTTTCTATGATGACTATTGCTGCTTGTGAAGTGCCTTTTAACCCGTGAGGCTAGTTGGACGGTTGCTGGTGGCGAAATTAGTGGCCGCCGGCTAAGTTGGTCAGTATGAAATATAGATATCACTCCAAAATTCTATTTTGAACTTATGGCGCTGAGAATTGCGAGAGACTCCTTAACGGAGTCATCCACTAAATATGCATTAAAATGTAGAAATTTTAAAGTGTAAAAGTCATTCGCCTTGACCTGGATTCGGGGTCGTATCCCGGTCAAGGTGAATGATTTTCACGTTTTGAAATTGTTGCATTTTAACTTAGAGCTCCATTAACACATCATTGAAACATAGTTTCAGCATTTGGTCATACGCTCATATCTCTCTAGAGGACGGCAAGTGGTCCAAAGGAGATTACTCAATTTTTAATGACTTGCTGCACACATTTCGGACACACTTACAGCAAAAGATCTCGAAATCGACAAATTGATGGTTGTTTCAATATTGCATTACTGGGACCTTTGGTTGAGCTAGTCATTGAAGAAAACGCCGGTTGCTGTTTTGCCGGTGCGGCGGTGAGCACTATCGATGTTTGGTCCACGTGCGCCGAGGCAAGTTGCCAGTGGGGTGTGACCTCCTTGGTCGGCGGTGCATGCCGTGTTCGTGCCCCGGGTCGGGTGCCCGCCCGCACCCCCACCCCTACACTTGGGATTCACTTTCCTCCGTGAGGCAAGCGGGATCCCTAGTCCTTCTCCGCATCACTTGCACTTAAAATGAGGTGTGCATTTTGTAACTCGGCCGCACAACTTTCAGTCACGTTTCGAACGTTTCAATATCCCCTCCTCCCGCCCACCTCTTCCGGCGCGGGCTCCCCGGGTGCTCATCAGCATCTGCCTCATCCCGGGTCAGATCATCTTCATTAGCGTGGCGAAACCAGAGCGCCGGCCATCTTCATCATCAGAGGCGTTTTGCTTGCATAAAGACCGTATGTGCGTCAAGTATTCATCCGAGCGCAACCTTACACACCCTTTGCCAATATCTGCGAATATACGCCAGCGTTGCTATATTTAGAGTAGCTCAATGACTCAGCCTAGAGAATATTTTACGAAGTGCAGATGCTAACTTCTTTTAGTAGAAGTTGAAATGGCTTTAAGGGACTCGAACGAAAATATAATGAAATACTAGCGATAGTCGTTTCATATAATAAACTTTTGACGGTGTGTAGGCTCTAATGGTATCTAGGGATCTCGTCTCACGTATTGCCGTATAATCGTCACACACGACTGCCTTTCCCTTTTTCTTGAAATATGAGCTTACAATTATATCTCCCACATTTTCCAAAAACCTTAGTTAATCCCGCGGAAATTTTGTCCACCCCAACTGCCTTATTTGATTTCGATTCCCTAAATGCCCTTTATCTCACCATCTAGTGTGCGTAGACTTAAAATATCCCCATCTAAGTCATATTCTTTTTCTGTATCTAAGATTCCTGGCTTAATGTCTTTATCATAAATTTTCTCTGTGGATTCTTTCCATCTCTGTTGAGTCTCCCCTGGTTCAATAAAATTTTTCCTGACTTACCTTTGATTGTTTGCACAAATTTTCTCTTCATAATTTTTGGCAGTGCTTTTACTTTCTTGTACAGGACACCATTTCCTCTCTTACTAGATAAACTTTCCTTATCTTCACACTGTGTCTTCCAATACACTCATTTCGATTTATTAGTTTCCCGTCTCAGTTATTATTTAACTCTATTGCTTCCTTCTATTTACTGACCCTGTGCTTTCATTCTTATTTTCCGTCTCGTGCCCATCATTCTGATCTTCTTGTACGCACTCCCTGGTTTTCTTGTCTTTTTCCTATTTAATTTTTCCTATTTACCTTTCCCTATTCCTTATTTTTACTGTAGGTTTATTTGCGGCTTTTGATATACCTTTTTTGAAATGTTCCCATTTTTCATTTCTAGTATCCAGCTCCCTGTCCTCACCCATAATTTTCTCTAGATCCTGCTGAATCTCATTTCTTTTCGCTCCTGTTAACGCTTCCAAATTTCATTTCCTAGACCATCTGCCCTGTTTTATCTTTTTGAATCCGATGCTACACTTCATTATTAATAAATTATGATCTTAATCCGCATCTACTCCCAGGAAACTGTTCGGATCAACCAAGCTGTTCCTAACTCTATGCCTAAATATAGTATATTCGAACTGATATCTCTCTAAATCCCCGGGCATTTTCTGCGTAAACCCAAGTCTATTGTGATGTTTCAATCAAGAGTTCGTTTTGATTGAACTCTTTTTCGACGAGCTTTATTGATTTCTCTTCGAGGCCATTCGTCGTTTCTAAACCGTTGCCCTGAACACTTAATTTCTTCCTTTGCCCTCCAAGGCGTTCCGATCCCCCGTCACGATAAAATATTTCTTCTCAGGGACAAATGTAATACTTTACTACATTTCTCCCTATTTCCTGTACATTAATTCCACTCTATCGTTACTTGTTGATGTGTTGACTTGAATAGTGGCCAAGTTCGTTGGTTCAGCTTTTACTTCTACTATAACAATCCATCCCTCACTTGATCTACAGGTATGTTTACTACGCTTCTTTCTAAATTTTAATTCAATACTATTGCCGCCCCTCCGCTGTAATTGTATTACTCAATAACAATAACTCCAGCAATTCCCTCAATCCCTCTCCCACTAAGCTCGCACAATCTTAAAATATTTCCTTTCTTCATCTTTCGCTTTATATTTTACAATTTCTCCGTGCTGATCATTGTTCAAATATTTCAAGTCAATCTTCCATCAGGTGCGGTCACCTTCTTTGTCTTTTGCGCTGCTTTTGCGGTCGTTTTCCCTTTGAAAGAATGTCATGAGATGACGACTGCGGAAGCCTTGTCTCTCTCACTGCCAGTCACGACGCGGGCGAATGGGCCGAGCCTCGTGGTACTCATTTTCTCTACGTGTATATTGTCCATCATGGCATTCTTGGGGTGAATAATTGAGTTGGTTTCCCGTTCTTCTCTTCCTCAGTACTACTTTAAACCTGACACCATCACTCAATGGCCGCCCTACTAGGGTCAGATGCCTCTGCAGCCATTTCACTGAGGAAGAAGACGCTGCGCGGACTACCTTTCGTCTGACTCCTTATCTTCGATCTATCCGGCATGTGAACTTAATAGGAGCAATTATCTATGTTTCCGCCAGTACAGCTCTAGGAGTCATCAGAACAAACAAGCCCTTCCAAAACATGAAGTTTGTAGTCTATCGGGTGGGATATTATTAATGCTACCTCGTATAAAAAAGGGCACTGTTAAAGGTTTTTAATTTCGACTTCTTCAATAAATATAGTTTTACCAAAAAAGGTTATATATTTTCTCTATATTGGATGAGATGACAAAGATGTTTGAGGATGAGGTTTTAAGGATGACGTTTGAGGATGAGGTAAGAGGATGAGGTTTTATTTTTGCCCGAAAAGTATTCAGGGTGCTCCTCTCTGTGAAACGCATGACCGAAGTTGGGAAACATGGCTGTGGAGTAAGTTTAAAAAAAGTAGATAATGTATTGATTTTCAGTTAGTCACTCCTTGTATTGTGTTTGTGAAATGCAGAAGGTGGCACAGTTCCTCCATAAGCCATCGGCTAGACACTGTGCCCAACTCCCTCTTATTCTGCCGCCATCGTCCGATCTTGGATTATTTCTTCGACGCCGTGTGCATAAGCTCTCTCGCTCGAATCCTTTTGGGCCATCGAAGTACTACCATCGCAATGGTAATCGCCATCACGGATATTCGATCTGACAACATGGTTTGCAATAGTTCCACAACACGCATATTTAGTTTTCTGGTATTCTTTTCATTTCCTCACGGCTCCTTAGTGACGACTTCCATCACCTCCTCGTCGCTCATCCTCGCCTTTCTCTGTATAATTCTTCCCGAAGTGTTTCACACAGCTACGGTCGGGGGTAAACTATCTTGCCTCATGATGTGCCCAATTTGTTTCCCCCTTCTTCCTACGAATGTCGTCCAATTGCTTCTCTATTCGGTCGCTCTATGCATTACGTATTTACTCCATTCATTGGTTCCCATTTCTATCCATTTTATTTCCATCCACGATTCAACATCATCTTCTCTATGCTGCTTTTGTCCTCCGCGTCTCACATCCGCAGTGAGGTATACTCCATATTAAAGCTGTAATGAATCGCTTCCAGTTTGTACATCATTTGCCATTAGTAGTCATTCCTTCTGACGGAAAGCCTTTTTCGTCATCCGTGTGGTATGTGGCAGTAATCGTGTGTGGAGGCGCTGACGAGTCCACTCATCAGTGGTTTTTTTTATCACCATGGTCGGGAAATTTTCAGTTCGTCGCAATATTGGCGAACGGCAGGGGAGAGAGCTGAGTGCTTTCTTTGATGGATCGATTGGTTTCACGTGGCCGTGGAAGTTTCGTCAACTTGTTTAGCGCGACTTCGGAGACGAGAATCGGACTGTCGTCACTTCGGAAGGGGAAGACAGACGAGAGAGGGGGGCGGGCTTGTGACGGAGGGGCGACGTCACTTTACGTCTCGTAGATTGTGAGGCTTTCTTTTATTCGCCATTTCGATATTCCCGTGGGTTGGCGCCCATGGGATAACTGTTGCGGGATAGGACGGGACCCGTTGAGCTGGACGGTGAGGATGCAGGAGGAGAAAGGTTTGAATTAGCCACGGTCTCTTTTTTTATTTGTTTCCTTTGTGGAGTAGGTCATTGGGTTCTTGCTTCGGCGTGAACTAAGGGGGCGGGATGCAAGGGATGATAGAATCATTGATAGTAGTAGTAACTTTAGTGGAGGCGACCGACGGCTGAGGTAATTAGCGCTATTAGGGATGGGTGGGACTGGAAGAAGGTTAGAGAGAAACCCGGCGTCGGTATTAACCAACTCTTAAGGAAAGGCGCAAAGAGGTCCACAGTTAAACGTCCCATCCGACGGACGGTATACTTAATTAAAGTCTCCGCAAAGCGCCTCAAGAAGGGATCGGGATACAACTGGAGAAGATCTTCCACCAGGATTCAAACCTAGGCCCTCTGGGCGGAAAGGCAATACATTAGTCAACCCACCATCCCAATCCCCCCATTTCTCTTTTCGCTGGGTTTTTTACCTCATGAAAAAAGCGGTAGAGCATTTTGTTTGGAATCCAAGAATCCGTTGAAATATTTTTAAATAATATTTTTTTACTTGACGTAAACAACTATTTAAAGATATTTGGAAAAATACCATTAACGATCGTGACCATACACAAAGGGTTAGGTCATTTTTACCGTTTTAATATGACAATTTTAACGGCAAGAAATTGACATAAATATAAGTTCATGAGTATAGGATGTAATTATTCCTTTTCTTAATAGCTTCTTAGTCCATCTCTTACTCTACGAGGGTATTTCAATAATTCCTTAAGAAATCTAAGATATAGCATTTGTAGAATTTAATGAAGTTCATGGCACATCTACTCCTGTGTTTGCAACTGTTTGCAATTTCGTGAATGAGCTTAAACGTGACCGTAGATCCACAAATGATGAAATTCACTCGGGACGTCCAGTGGAATTGACTTCCTCAGAAATGATTGACTGAATGCACGATATATTTATGAGTAATCGACGAATCAGAGTTCACGAAGTAGTTGAGGCCAGTGTGAAGAAAATCTTGGCAAAATGGGTTTCGCCCTCTGTGGAGAATGAACGCAATCGTCTGGTCGATTCGGAGGCTGGTTTGACGCTTTTCCGTCGCATTCCTGACGAGTTTCTGATTCGATACATAAATGTGGACGAAAAATGGAGTCATTGCCACGTACACGTCAGAGACAAAGTAATAGTCTAAACAGTGGGTTAATTTATGAACAGAATCCGGCTCTGTAGAAGGCGGCGACAGTGAAATCTGCCGAAAAGGTAATATCCACGGTTACATTGGGATACACGCGGAACCATTTACATCGATTACTGGCAAAAAAAGGACAAACGACACATGTATTTCGAGTCGTTATCGAAGCGGTTAAGCGAAGAAATCGATAAAAAAGTCTACATTTGACAAAGGAAAAAATTCTCTTCCAACAAGAAAATGCTCGAGTACACACCTGCACTTTTTTATGACGAAAATAATGGAATTAAGACTCGAATTTATTGCAAAACCCACTGTATCCAAATTGAAAAGATAGCTCGGCGAAAAACGATCCACGTCGAACGAAGAGGGCATTGCCAGCACATATGCCTATTTAGAGGACCTCCCGAAATCCTACATATTAGACGATTTCTAAAAGTTGGAGAAACGCTGGGAAAAGAATGTACTGAGGTAAAAGGAAATTATGTTGAAAAATAAAAGTCTACACAAAATAAGTGTAGTTTATATTTTCCCAAGTACCTATTGAACAACCCCCGTCCCTTGTAAATTCATTGTACTTGGAAAACCTAGCAATCATACCATTTGTCAGTCGGAATTCCTCAGCCCATCATCCTCTTCCGGTATACCTTCACGGCTTGAGGAATCGATTTTCTCGTCGGGATTTATTGGAAAACTTAATGGGTGAATGAGTTCTGGGTATAATTCTAAGTTGTGTTTGATAACTTTTTAGGTATATTATTCATATAAAAATTTCAAAGAAGTACAAACTTCAATAGATGTTGAAATATTTAAAACACTTCTATTTATGTTCTCAGTATATATGGGTCGCTGGGGCAAACGAGCCCATTGCGACCATTGATTTGTGAGGAGTGAAGTTCGGCGTCTTTTATCAGTTCATGTATCAGTTGTCTTGGCGTCTGGAGGCTATTCTTGGAATGGTGACGTTGCGGTGCGCTCCAGTCTGCCTCTTGTTTACCTTTCTCTCTCTCGGGTGCCTTTCCATTCGCCCCTCGATTCCTTCCCTCGATCCCGGCGGATGTGAAAACTCCCTGTTTATCTGGGCTAACCAATGACCCAGCCTCCAGATCTTTTCTCGTGAAACACATGTCGTCCCGTGTGGGCAGCCTTCCGAATCGTTCCAGAAACCTTCCCCGCTCTCTTAAGCCCCTCTCGTCTCCCCCGCCCCCCCCCTAATCCCCATTCCACTCCTCTGTTCCACATACCCCTTCCTCATCGGACGGCAAGTCCCCTTCGCGGTGTCGTCATCGCCAAGTCAGCACGTCATCCATTTAGTGGCGGACACCCCTCCCCTCTGCCATGGCAGGAGAAACGGTTTCCTTTCCTGGAACCGGCCCTCAGCCGCATCCTTCGGCATTTGATGAGTTAGGAAGAAATCGACGCATGCGTGCCACATCGAGACTGAAGGGACAGTTTATTAATTTGTTGGCCTCTGCATTGTTTCTCCAATTCAGCGGACAGACTTTCCATTATTTTCACGGCATTCCTGTTTTCTCATGTTCTGAAGCTGTTCATTTACTTTTTGAAAAATTTGCTCAATATTCGGCGATGTGACTTTTAGTGTAGTGTAATTCGTGACTGATGAATGAAGGGTTTGATCCAGGAAATATTTGGTGATGCATACATATACGACGCTATGAATCGTAGATTAAGAAGAATTTTGACTTTAGGGCGATGGGAATGAACGATTGATTTTTATAAGGTAGCCGACGCTGGGGTGGATTTATTCCAATTTAGAAGAAAGTATCTGGAGAAAGTTTCGTCTTTAATTGTGTTTATTAGTAGTATGTATATGTATCTCAGGATGGGATGATCCATGTTCATATTTGCCTTACGTTGCGATCTGTTACTTGGAGATCAAGAGCGCGTAATGGCTAGGAATTTTATGGTTAATTTTTGAGCCTGATTTTTAGTGAGAATGCCTTTTTTCAATGTTATAACATTTGCTGGGCCGCTGAAAAATCTTGATGCCCATAATTTTCTTAGAACAAAATAAGCCTTGGTAACGCTGCACATGTACGCCAGAATTCTTGAGATCATGAAAATCAATTATAATTGCTTCTATTTGTGAGTTTCATTTCAACTTCATTTGAATGATGTTCGAGATGTCTTTATTGAAGATCCGCTGTTGATTATCGCCTAGTTAAAGCTGTCGTCGTCTCATAACATTGTGATTGGGACTCATTATGTAGCAATGATATTATTCATGTTTTCTTGACAAATTAAATACTGCGGAAATTCTGAGCTTGATTTCACATATGATGTGATTTGAAAGATGTTCTGATTGGCGAGTGATATTTTTTTGGAAGCATCTCACACCATCACATTGTTTTTTATGTATATTTCAAATCAATATTTAATTTATTAAAAACTTAGTGCTTTAATACAAATAGAGTATTTTCAATAATGTAATAATCAATAATGCCATATACATAGAGTTCACTTTCTCACGGCTTTGAGACGTCAATGGAACTGGGAGATATCTCTGTTTCCTATCCAATAGAGGGATGGGTTGCGTTGAGGTCGCTCAACTTTACCCCCAAAAGTCATTTTATGTATTTCGTTTATAATGATGAACAATTTTATCGAGGCAACTTTTAGAGAAGGGATAAAATTTCCATTGATCAATGCTTACACACCCTTATGCTCATAAACTCATTCTGGCGGTTATGTGAATCTTTTGATGCAATTGATCTGTAGACAATATTTTCAAAGCCGTCAGCGAATTTGAAAATTTCTGTTCGAAATGAAAAAAATGGCATTGTTAGATGAAATGAAAAAGATAACATTTGAGAAATATACCTCCAACTCGGTGAAATTCTGTTACAAGCTGATTTAGACCATTTGGTAGCACATAAAAAAAACACAATTGTTTTCAGTTATAGAAAATAATAGCACATGTGACCCTGAAATAGGGTATGTTCTATCAGACTAGCTATCAACTTCAACATATTTTGCGCAGTAATTTAATTATTTTTCTACTCTGCTGGAAAAATTCCGGGAATATTATATCAAAGTGCTCCGATTATATTAAATCTTTCCCATTCTGTTATCAAAATAGTCACAGATCTAACAGTTTATCTTTTATCGAGCAATAAGGATGTCTTAATATTATTCATGAATAAAAAATAGTTTAAAATACAATTTTATTTTGGAACCTACGACGAGTTATGGTATTAAAATCATTGTTAATCTTAGAATGAAAACTATTAAAAATCAACCATGGAACCTTGTAAGGATATAATAATTCCAATGGGACGTTTTTGATTTTACAGGTCTTATAAGTGAGCTTTGTGTCGGAATCCATGATCTATAAATACGAAAGCAAAGCATTGTGGCGAAAGCTTAAAGAATTGTGACTAGAAAGCTATACCTTGCTAGGATTATTTGTGGAACTTCATCCGGGGAGTGTGTGTGTGTGTGTGAAAACGTGCTTTGAAGATTCTCGCAATCCCATCACCAACCTACCTGCTCCGAGACCCGTCCATTAACAAGCAGGATGAAGAGATCCCTAAGGTGTGAGGGCCAGACCCACCGCCATAAGTCACCACACTCGACATCATCCCGAAGAAAAGGTAAAATATTTTCTTTGTTTTATATTTAAAAAATCATAATTTAATAATTTGAATAAAAGTCACCGATATCCAACGAACTGAGTGCCAGTGGCTCTGTCTCGAAAGAAATGTACGTATCTAAAACGTTCTGAGTTTGAAAAATGGAAGAGTTGCGTATCTCACGCGGTTAATCTTCTTCTGTTTGCTTCACCACTTCAGACTGCTTCGCTGTTTTGGTTGTACTCCATTTAATTCACAATCAATTATGAATCATTTCCCAAAAGAACTTTAATGCCATGTAGGTGGTCACTACTTGGTTCATTCGAATAAACCTTGAATTCCAATGAATTACGTCCTACTCTTTTGTAAATACGTTGTGTCGATCAGAAGAAATCTGCAACGCGTTTCTCTAAGATTTCTTCTTTGAAAAAGTGGCACAGTTCTCTATAACGCATATATGTATGTTTTAAATTGTACTCACTCATTTTTGCTGCCAAAAATTGATAACTATAAAAAATTAAAAATATTTCAATAGTTTTCGCAATCTAGATTATCATTAGGTCGGTTACCTAGGTATTTCAATGAATCTGATCATATTAAATTATGAACTTCTGAGAGGTGGATTTAATTTGCTCAGAAGGAGATTGCAAAACATACTTTCAGTAGTTAGACATGTCTCAATGGAAAAATCAAGTAATTAGTCGACACCGCTTTCTTCTCTAAACTAGTTTTAGTGTCTAAGCTAAACTTTTACGCTCGTACAACGCTCCTAAGTCAATCCTAGCAGACCCTATCGTTGAAAAATATTCATCAAAAATAGTGAAACAGTAACATTGTCTCATAAGAAAACAATGATTTGAATTCATTCAACTTGGAAGGCAACAAGCAAACTGAACCTCATGTGCATAGTCTCCTGGGTAAAATCAGTCCAAGGTTTTGCCAACAGAAACCACTCGGAGTGGCTTATACTTTAGGCGGAATATAATGAGCTACTAGGTAATGCAATCTTTCGTGTTGTCATGAAGGGCTCGCGACGAAAGAGGGAGGTTAAGGTCAGTCAGCTTCTGCTATGCCTCTCAGTGTTAGAGCTAAATACTTTATTCTGTTGTAGCCCCCTTGTTTACTTATTGTGAATGCTTCGTTGAGAATGAGTGAGAATATTTCTATTTAACCTATCGCATTAAAATAGTTGAGGAGAGTCTCTCTCTTTCGCACGCATCACCCTATTCATCCATCGCCATTTTTTTCAAGAATAATATTCGAATCGTTGTTCTCCGGCCGCGTTCTCAAGCACTAACCCTCAACCGTGTTTAGCTAGGTATCTCTGTACAGGCGTACGGTTTATTCTTTAATTAGTCGTCTCATTGGCTTAGTACTGTCAAATTTATTCATAAGATTACCCAGCCTAGTCTGCACTTTCATAATAATTTCCATAATTTTAATGTTGTGATTTTAATATCCATTATCCATTCTCTCACCGGAAAATTGAAAATTTAATTGCCAAGTAGAGTTAAACGGAATTGGTTTCGGTGAAAAATCAACTCTCCTATGTAGGAATATGAAAAATCAAATTGCTATGCATATGCTGTAAAGGGCTACAAAAATTGGGTCAAACTATGGGAAACATCCAAATGATTATTTTTAAAGGGAGAAAATATTTAAAAAGCTATAGGCGGTGTATATCAGACCAACATCTATCAGTGATTTTAGCGTTCGATGTTAGTTATAATAGCATTTACTACTTCGTACCAAGTGTAATTACTCCTTCAAAAGTATCCTAAAAGGGTATGAAAGCTAAAAATGTCCCGGAAAGTAGAAGTTTGAACCAAAAGAACGGAGGAATTGATTGGGGGTATAAATTCTCGAATGAGTTCTCGAGAGTAGGAATATAGTCTATCATAGCTAGCATGGGTTTAGTTAAAACATAGATTTAAGCTACTTTTGATATTATGAAATCGGGAGAAAGGAATATACAAGTAGATACTGTGTTTTTCTAATTTTAAGAAAGCCGTCAACCAACGAAATCCCCCTCAAGAATTGATGCACAAACTATTGATGCTACGGTATTAACTAGAAAGTGGACGACTGGATTAGGGACATCGAACCATAAACAAAAAGTATCGGTCGATGGATCGTCCTCATTAGAGGTAGACGTAACAGCAGGAGTACCGCAGAAGGGTGTTATAGGTTGTCTATTCCTCTTGCCATATATATGACGACCTAAGTTCCCACGTTAGCAGTAGCCTTAGACTATTTGCAGATGGTACATTGAGTGGTTTGGTAATTAATAAGCACAATGGAAGATTATGGGCAACCCCATAACTATATAGACCACATTTGAAGTCGTGTAAGGAATTGCGAGTAGAATCAAATATCAGAAATTATGCAGCACTGAAGTTTTGGAATAAAATAGGAGATAAATTAGACGATAATTGTGAAACTATTGAAATCGAGTTGAACTTTCAGAACAGGTCAAGTAGTAGGTTTTTAGACAACTTGCAGGAAATTGTGATGGAGAATTTTGAGAGAGGTGTTCCTCCGCTTCAGCCAGGCCGGAATATGTGGAGAGTGTCTGGGTGAATGATGAAAACGGCAATTGGATAAAGTTAAGAGAAAATCCGCTAGGTTTGTTAAAAATTGCTGCAAATGTTTTTGTGTTATCTGATGCATTATGACTATAGTATAATGACTGTATGATTTAATATTTCTGCCTGAATGACGTGGCTGGATTATATAAGGAATCCTGCGGGAAAAAAACATCGCCAGTGATTCCGAAGAGATGTTAGCAGTAGTAAAAATCAGGCTATTGTTAGAATTCATGAGAAAAAAGCGCAAGCATAATTCTAAAACTAATAAAAAAAATTAGTGCATTTTAATCCCATCTCAGGCCTATCCTCTTGTTCAAATTTCATTAATTCCAGCAAATCACGAAAGTCGAAAAATTCTGAGTAAGGGAAGAATGACAAGGGATTTTGAAACAAAATGAAATAAAAAGGAATTAATATGAAATGAAATGTGCACTTTCGTTGCGTAAAATGGTGCAATGTGTTAACAAGAATCTTTGTAAATGAGTATCATTGGCAAATGCGGACGGTTTCTATCACATTAGACATATTAACCTAGCATTTAATATACGACCTAATCTAGATTTTTTCCTCCTATCAATGCGAAGCCATGCATATAGGTAAATAATTCAGGAATAAAAACTTTTGAAGTGCTGGTAAAAATGTTTATTTTATATATATTTTAGCGTAAAGCATGATTGACCCCGAACTACCGACCGTTATTCGTCCGATCGTCTGTCATCGTCCTGCTTGTAATCAATTCGCCAAACCCTGCCTCTCTCCCGCCCCCTTCCTCCGCCATCCGCTTCCATTAATGATTACCGCTTCTGGATACGGCTTTGATAGCTTCCAGGATGTGCATGTTTATGTATTAACCCTCTTCAGTGTTAGAATTTCATCTCGAGGAGTACGGGTATTGCAAAAAACAAACAAATGTCACGTTTCATAGGGTTGGTGAAAAGCCAGTGTTGACAACTCGGACGGGACCCTGTTGAGTGTGGCAATCATTCGTCGTCGTGGACGAGGGCGTGCGACGTCACCTTTCCCCTTCCCCTGTCCCTTGGTATTCCCCTGCCCACCCAACCACCACTAAGTGACCCAGGTCGACGGTGACCCTTTTGTAGTCTGGTGGTCGCATCCACAAAATGGCGTGGAGTTAACAGTGCCTGCTGCTGCTTAAAAGAGAGATTCGACTATGCATGGGCTCTCCTCTTCACCGAAGTGAAAGCTAATACTTGTTTTAAAGAAGTGATCTTGGGCATTTCGGAGAAACATTTAGATTTTTCCATTTTAGTCATATCATTGAAAGGTTTGTTTTTAAAATTTCGGAGGAATTATGAATGGAGTTGGTCGTCAAATCATCACTGCACGGAATGTGTTGTAATTCAACGGAAAATGGGATACATTGACATGCACACGATACCCCACCTCCATAAGTCATCGAAAAGGTGTGTGGCGGGGGTGTTAGAACACAAGCCTATGAGTTATCAATCATAAATTATGAAAAATAAATAATTATTTGTATTCACGGGTATACTGTATATACATATATACACTCATACGCATATGTATAGATGTATATATACACATGCGTACATATATATATATATATATATATATATATATATATATATATATATATATATATATAATTATAATCATAAACACAGTAATCAACCCGAGGGTCGGTTAGGTAGGTGATGGTAGAGTTGATCCAGTACTAATCCCGACGGCATGTCAAATTCTTACATCAGGGTAGGGGAACTTCCTTTCCCTGTGCCGGTTATGGTTTCCCAGGAAGATCTGGTTCCCGAAAAATCACAGCTTGGGTGGTAAAATAAGTGTACTGATTTTTTCCTGCCGCTCCAGGCGCGCCCAGCACCGCTCTGACGTGCTGCGATTGGAGGGGGGTATGTTGGCAAGCGACGCTGAAAAAGGCAGTCGGCTCTGAGCTGTGGTGTAGTGAGGAGCTCTGTTAACGCGAACCTCCACGCTCGACCCACGTCACGGAATGCGATGCCGAAGTTTTTGGAGCGGCGTTATTCCATCATATTTGCGGTAAAGCTTGGGAAATCGTCTACCGAAACTGTCGGTATGTTTAACCAGGCTTACGGGGAGTCAGCCATGTCCAGAAACATGATCTTTCGGTGGCACAAGATGTTCGTGGAGGGCAGAGAAGAGGTCGACGACGAACCACGGCCTGGACGCCCATCAACGACACTCACCGACGAAAATGTGCGAAAAGTTCGCGATGTACTGAACTCTGATCGTCGTCTTAGTGTTCGTCTTAGTGCATTTTACGTCCAAGTGCTCGACAGGCTTCGAAAACGAGTCGCCCGCGTCCGGCCAGCGATCAAAAACATCTGGCGGCTGCATCACGACAATGCGCCGTCTCACACCGCGCTTGTCGTGTCGGACTTCTTGGCCAAGCACGGCGTGGCAACGCTGCCGCACCCGCCCTACAGCCCGGACTTGGCACCACCGGACTTCTTTCTGTTCCCGAAGATAAAGAGGAGTTTGAAAGGAACGCGATACGGGACTTTGGACGCCGTCAAAGAGGCCGTGAGGACGTGTCTTCGAGAGGTTCCCGATGATGCCTTCGCGGGAGCATTCCAGGAATGGGAACGGCGCTGGAACAAGTGTATCGACTCACAAGGGTCCTATTTTGAGGAATATTAGCTTAAGATATGTAAAAGTGTAATAAATTTTTTTTCCTGAGCTCAGTACACTTATTTTCCGGACGAACCCTGTATAATAAACTAAGGGCACAAAAGGCTCTGTATGGCTTTCGTTAGAGCACGCCTAAAGCACAAGTAACTCGATTATCCTTTGGATTTGGTGCAAGAGAGGACTCTTGTGAAATTGAATACATTTAGAGCACGCATGGCAAAAAGGCGTTTATGTACTGTTTTGTAGGTAATTGTAATGAAATTATAAAAGAGGTTTACAAATATTTCTTCTAGTGTTGTCCGCATCGAGAGTGCGTGCCAAGAACATAAGGTGCATATTACTTTCTTCCCTCTAATCATTCGAGATGGTGACGGAGACAGAGGTACTCAGTCGAACTGAAAATATTGTTGAAAATATTAATGCCGAAGTGTCTTTTATTTTATCTGGAAGATGCGATTTAATGAATACATTTCAGTAATTCTTTTAAATATTGGAACTAATGATGAATGTAGAACTAGGTACAGTTTTGTCCCGCCGCTAACTCGTCATTAACCATAATCGATTCATGGTTTCCCTCTGCAAAACAGTAATAATTCCTCCTTGCCTCGGTGTCACGAAGTTCCCCAAATTTTAGTCATGTGCAATGTAGAAGCAAATTGTAAGTCTAATGGTGGCCATATATGTTTTCACGATGATAATGTGAGAAGGCGGACATAGGGGAATACCCTCAATTTGTGTTTGTTAGCTCATAGTCGAGAATTAATGGAGAAACAACGTGCCTCGTTCAGCCACATCCACTCGAATTGCTAGACCTCGGGTGATAGAGATGATTGCCAGAAGGTCAAAGCAAATGTGCGGTGCAATATTCGAATGTTCCGGCAAGAGATCCTGGGGTCACTGTGCGCGCGACCCCGTCCCACCTGCGCCCTCGATCGGCTCGCACCGGAACGAGAACATTTGGTCGAGATCCTTCAACTCACGCCCTAACCGCACCCCCCTCCCCAATGTTCAGGGCACACATAAGGCCTCGAAGCGACCCCCTGAGAATGGGAGTGAGTGACTCGTGCGTGACCCCTTGAAATCAAAGGGCACGTAAACAAACTTGCTACATCCTCTCTTCCCTTTCCTCGTATTTACCCCTACCCGGACCCCCCCATCTCTCACCCCCAAGCGCCGGTGACCTCCCTGTGCTCCATCTTCATTGCCGCTATTACGGGGGCGGCAAAACCTCACCCACTCTTCGCGCGGGAATGGAAAACTCCGCGTCCTAAAAACACCCGCTGCCCGAAGCTAGATGTGACCGTTAATTCTCCGTAGGCAGATGTCTCCATGACTGTGGGGTTTTTTAAGGGAGACGTACACTGCGAAATGTTCCCAATAATATTCAAGCTGACCTTATATCTTGTATTCATTTATTGAGTTACACGTGTACAGGCAAGTTGCTGTGGATATTGCGCGGATTTGTCTTACCTTATAAAACATGCTAACGTATTCTATTGATGGTGACGTTATAATTCCAAAAGACCAATGGAATATTCCAAAAATTATCTAATTTTCACTCTTTTTCATTTTTTAACTGCAATGTTTTATTATTGTGGACCGTAGGAATGCTTTTTGAGGTTTACTTAAGGTCTTAGAGTGACATCACGGAATAATACAATACCTACAAGTTGCATCTCTATACTTCACCGTCCTTGAATGTGTCTTTAGTAGTACTTTGTTTCGAGTCCGATGCAACCGTCCCATATTGTGCGAAAGGGAGATGAGTAACAATAGCTTACAGCGAGGGATCGAACTTTGGGCTTCTGTGTGCTTACTGTACGCACTCATATAGTCTGATTCGAAGTTAGGTGGCAGACAGAATGATTGGGGTCTCAGAATCTTGGGGTTTGGGTGATCCTCCCTCGAAATTATGACTAACAGGAAAGATATGTTCTGCCAGACGGATATTAACCTCTCATTTGCGCGTTTTACCGCCTTCATCTCGTTCTTTGGACCTGCAATTTTCAATTGAGATTTACAATAGACGAAGGAAATAATATATTTAAATGAAAGAGATCAATAAATGGAATTCTCTCCATGAAAAGAAATATTCGTCGCATAGTGGAAAACTGTTGGCTAATAATTATTTTTTCTCAGTTGATGAGTTTATTTTCGGCGTCAATTTCAACCGAAAAGAAAATTCTTATTACTTCTGATTTCACTTGTACTTCCTGGAGTATCAAGGTGTAAAAAACAGAAAAGGAGAAAAAGTGTAATTTTCCAGTTTCGTAAACTAAAAAGATCGATTAAATGTATGTATGGTGAGTACTGAGTGGTTGGATCGGTTAGATATTTATGGGGGAGGTGAATACTTGAGATTGGTAAGTTGCCTAAATGCCTGCCTGTCAGGGACACAGGCATAGATTCTTAAAGATCTTTCAAAATGAGTGACCGTGACTGCGTGGGAGTTCGACACCTGTTTTTATACCGATTTAAGAACGGAAAAGAACAGATTACCGAAGAACAGCTAATTTAGTTTAGGGACCTATGAACTCTTAGGTTTGAGAATTTGGCATAAATTACTCCACCCACTGGAAGCGCTTCATCTAACGTCTGATTATTGTCACTACTTTCTCAGTCAATAGATCATGGTGCATAGATTTAGGACATGTGGTGTTTAAGGTATTGGTAAGTTTTTACAGTGCAGATTTTGTTTATACAATTTTGACACATGTTTTACTCTCCCGTTAATGGACGAAAATATGCTGCGTGTTGGTCCAATGCATGACAAAATACGTAGGATTAAAAGCCAGAAGAAACACTTAAGACTAGATTTTGGGATGATAAGTTACGCTCGTAATTTCAAAAATAACTTTACTTCATTGAACCAAAGCTTTCCAGCACTTTTTTCACGTTTTAAAGTGTTTTTTATCCTTAAAGGTGTTTTTCAAAATATTTGGTATGTGTTTTAATGAGGTTGGAGATGAGAAGGATATTGAAGTATTCGGGCTCGTTGCAGTCATGCAAATATTTGGGGATTTAGGAATGTATTTTCCTAAAAAACAACTTATAATTACACTCATTAGCCGTTAAAAAGTACTGATACTAATCGCAGTCTCTTTCTTTGAAAATTCTTTACGGAATTAATTGATTATAGGTGAGCTCTCTCAAAGTACCATCCCAGTCAGAAGTGCTTCTCTGTCAATGAAACTTTTCAATATTCAACACTTTAAAAAAATTACAAAATTCGACTTTCGGCTTAAAAATTCACTTCAGGTGCTATATTTAGTCAATTAAGGGGTTAAAATGTTTTTAAAAACCATCCTATGCTCTTAGCCCAATCTGATTTTCTTAAATTTCGGCTGAATTCGTCATAGTTTACCCATATTTTCAATTTTCTTGAATATAGAAGAAATCTGCCTGTAATTACTTGGGTTCTCCCGATCGCCTTCTTTGAGGAGTGGATTATGTTAGCTAGCTGAGTGCCGTGAGGTATTGACCTTCTTCTATCAACTTGAAACAAACAAGTCTCTTGAAATATTCACTTGAGAAAGGACATCGAGATTAATCAGCATATTCAAATCCTCATCAAGTTCATGGTGGAATTCTGTGTACGGGTATGTTATCCTTGTTCAGTTTTCAAAATTTTGTAGTTCAATTTTGAGTGTCCACATTTAGAAGCAAAAGTAGTTGAAATTGGTTTTGCCTATGAAGTTTCCTGCGTTAACATTACCTGTCTGTTTTCACCTCTTATTCGGATTTCACTGTACGGCTAATAGTGCCTAGAATTTAAATATATTTTTTATGAGCATTTCACGTAAATGCACCATTTGCATAAAATGTGCATAAATTCATCAATGGCGAATCGATCGAAATTTTACCATTTGACATTGCCAATGGGCAATTAAAAGTATCAAACCAAGGTAAAATCATTAGAGGGTCAGATTTAAAAAGTGTTTGTTAATTAATTTGAGTTAAGTTTCTTTTTCTCGAGGAGACCGATAGTACCACGAGGTGTAAAGTAATATACCGGTCACGGTAGATTTTGGATGGACAAATACTACCAAATAAATATTTTGTGACTCCCAACAAAACACAACCCAGCAACCTACTCTACATCAAGTCCTTCTTTATCCCTGAGTACTTCCTTTCTCCCTTCATCCCGTCCAACATCCCTATCCTACCCTTTCCTCGTTTGCCTAACATCCTCCCCTCTATCACAGTTTTCAACATCCCACTGCCGATCACTCCTTAGTATTTCTCCCAACAAACCCCCTCCTCGCCCACCATACCTAGTACTTCCTCATCTGTTTTCCATTCCAACCACTTCACCGTCTCCATTCTTCTGCACACCCACATTTCGGAAGCCTCCAGTCTACTTTTATCGTCCCGCTTCAGTGACCACGTTTCCGCGCCGTACATAACTACGCTCCTTATCAAAGTTTTAACAAGTCTTTTCTCAACTTCCTTACTCAATGTCCTTGTCAGCAACTCCCTCCTCCTTGTGAAAGCCTCTTTGCCCAGCGCAGTTCTTCTCTTTACGTCCCGATTACTTTGACCGTGTTGGTCCAAAACACTTCCATAATACGTAAACTGTTCTACCTGCTCTAGTTTTTGCCCTCCTATATAGCCTTTTTCTTTCTGGAAAATCGTAAAACTTTTCTTTTAGTAATATTGATAGTAATCCCATTTCTATTGCACTGAATTTTCAATTCACTCAGCAATGCTGGCAACCCCTTGGCTGACCGAAAAATTAAATCCGGGCCATCCGCAAACCGAACTGATTTTACGTTTCTCCTCCGACTTTAATTTCTACCTCAGATTTTTCCCATTCCTCTTTAATCATATCCTCCACATTTACGTTGAACAGCAACGGTGATAATGGACAACCCTGCCTTACACCTCTTCCTAACTTTGCTCATTCGAACTCTCTGTTCCCCACCCGCACCTGAGCAGTCGGAGACATGTACAGGTTGCGGATTAGCCTCCTATCCCTCCAATCTATTCCTATTTTCTTCAATATACTCATTGGTTTTTCCCAATTTACTCTATCAAACACTTTGTGCAATCTAAGAAACAGGCAAATACGTCCTGATTGTTTTCTATATTCCTCTCGATTAATGATCTCATTACTGCAAAGGCATCACGCGTACCTCTCCCTTTCCTAAACCCAAACTGATCATCCCATCCCCAAGTAATCATTTGCCCTAATCTCTATCCTTTTATTGATAATCCTGAGAACAACTTTAGCTGCGTGGGAAATCAAACTAATTGTTCTGTAGTCCCCACTTGATGTAGCATGCCTGGACCTGAGCTATCACCCTCTACGTCATGTTCTCCTTCAATGTCTAACCTTGTTTGCCTAAGTTCTTTGCCGTACAGTTCTTCTATATAGTCCTTCCATATCTCTTGGATCTTTCAATACACTTAGCCTTGTTTACTGAGTTTATTTTGTATAACACAATGAAGACCGCAGCGCCTAGTCTACTTAGCCGTATTTACTGAAATTAGTTTGTATATGCAGAGCCTAGTGTAAAATTAAAAAGTGGAAATTTTAATTATTATTCTAAACTGTACAATTAAAACAAAGAAAGGCTTGCAGACACATATTTGGACTTTTTCAGCGCACATTATTTGCGAATTACCTGCAAATTCATATTCTTCAAGTAGAACTTGGTTCTTTTTAGTTTTAGAATTCCTCCTGGACCTTGCTGTAGACATTAGTAAAGTGCAAGAAATTTTCATAAATAAATAAATAATGGGATAATTTTCACTTAAACACTGTTTCAAGGCGAGCTCATTTTTTGCGGCCACTTCGGTGCTTGCTAATTTCATCCTTTAGATATTTAGTTCAGTCAACTCTTATGACCTTACTCCGAGATAAAATTGCTGAACTACTGTTTTCTGTATGTATTTAAATTGCAATAAAAGAAAACAAGAACATGAAGTCCTCAAGAATACCCTTGTTTTAGGCTACTCTTTTCCCTTGATTCCTTCGAACTGTGTTCCCCAATCATCTTCAAGTGTATTTTAAATGTATGACCCAGGAGGATCATCCGTCTGCACTTGCTCCATCCTCTTGTCATAAAGGGAACTGATTGAATCTTGGCCATTACTGGGAGTTTTGATGATAAATCATTAAGTATTTGATTCAAGCGGTTCAATTACTCAGATAAGTAGAATGAATGCATTTTATTCCTAAATAATAATTTCAAAACGTTTATCTTGGCCTCAACTGGCATTCAAGCAGTAAAGTTCGGGCCAAAGGGAATTTAACCCCGAGCTCTATCGGAAAAGGTGCCCATCATTAATCTGTTTCGCATTCATTTTAATATGCCATGTCGCACACACGAGGTCTGTCCAGTAAATATGCGAACTGAGGCCATACGAACGTTTTTTTGCAAACTGTAGTCTACATCGATTTTGTCTCCTCCAAATTACTCTCCATCCGTTGCTGGTGACTCATTCCACTTCTTTTCCACTGTTTAACGCATTCTTTGAAGTCCTCGGCAGTTAGGCTTTTTGGTTTTCTCGTCGTTTCTTGCTTTATTGTGCCCATACCTTCCCAGTGATGTCCCTTGATCACATTTCAACATTTTGCAAATAGGAAAAGTCACGAAATGCGAGATCAGGGGAATTAGGAGAATGATCAAGGATGGTGATTGAATTTTTTGCCAGAAACTGGTGAACAATCAATGCGGTAAGGAAAAGGAACAGCACACGATCAATTTTGTCGTTAACACAGGTGGTTGAAGGTCACCCCGGCCTTGCATTATCCGTGGCGTCTTGTCCGCCATCTTTAAACGCTTAATCCACTTGAAAACGGATGTTTTTTTTCAAAGCATTATCATTGTAAGCAGCTGTCAAAATTTCAGTAATTTCTTGCTAACTTTTACCACACTTCTCCAGAAAACTAGATGTTGATTCGTTTCTCCATGATTTCGTCAGTTTCCATTTTTGACCAGCAGTAAAAACAAGGATAACAGGAACTAAAATAACTGGCACCATACGCATAGCTCGACGATATGCCAAGCACAGACGGTTCATTGAGTCTCAAGCAACTAGCGCCGCTAGTGGACGGGCCTATAGATCGCGCTATGACCACCAGATTGCACCAGTTCGCGTATTTATTGGATAGATCTCGTATGGTTTCATTCGCGTCATCTGGATCTCCTTTCACGACTAAATCTGCACGTGACGTGCATTTGTTCCCCTAATTTTCCACCGGAATGTCTTTTTTTTCCACAGACGCATTCTCGCGCTGCTTCCGAGGTGAATCCTCGCAGGGGAAGAGCGGAGCAATTACTGTGAACGGACTGGTTTCCCGGAAGTTCTGGCTTGAGCCGACAAGAGTCATTGCCCTCTTTTACTCTTAATACGAGAACTGTACATTTGATTTCTAGTCAGAGGGGGTCGTTATGATGCCAATCGAAGTTTTCTGTATTTAAAGGAGTATCTCTTCGTGACTTTAGTATTAGTCATTCTCTATTGCCATCGCATTCCTCTTTGCAGATCTTCTCCAACGCTCACTCACCTCCGCTTATTTGACCTCTTGCTCTTTTTCAAAGTGTCTGTCATTTTTTCCCCTTAGTGTCCTCGGCTTCCCTTCCACTACGTCTCTTTTGGCAGGTATTCCCTCTACATTTACTCTCTCTTTCATCTTTGTGTCGTGATGATGAACTTTATTCCCTCAACAGTTTCATTTGAATTCAAATCATACTTAAGGCCTGTTTCCCAACGTGCAGCTTGTACCCTGCAGGGAGTTAATTTTAATATTTTGGGAGAAATTGAAAATTGATGTTCCTCTTATTACCCCGTCAATGATGCATCATTTTCATTCAATGTATCTTCGGGCAGCCTCCACTACTGTATTTACTTCTTAATTTTGTGAGAAATTCCTATTTCTTTGCCCTTTGTTATTTATTCTATCATTCCGTCCGTATCTTCACATTCTCTGTAAAGTCTACTCTCTTCGTCCCTCTTCCCTACTAACGCGACGTTCTCCCTTCTATCACGGATTTTAACATCTCACTGCCTTTCAATACTCCCTCCATCCAATTTTACTGCCTTTTTTGGACTACCTTCCCCATTACTTCCTCTCTTTACCCGCCCCATTGTAAAACTCAGGGTTTGTCATTCCCTTTGTTTGATTTATTTTTTCCATTCTTTGCTTCCATACCCACATCTCAAAAGCCTCAAATATATGTAAATCCTCATTGTTTCATGGACCAAACTCATAACATAGCTTTCTCACATCTTGAAAATCTAATTACCTTTTCTTTGTTTCATTAATCCTAATTCCATACCTTTCGCGGCATTCCTGCGAAGCATTCAATCGTAATTACAAACACTTGGCTATCTGACTCACTATTACTTGATTATCTGTAAACATAACTAAATTAATCTACTCACCGCCCACTTTTATCTTCAGCTCAAGCTCTTCCAGTCTACTACCAATGCACCCTATTGCTACTTTTAAAATTTTCTTCAGCGTAGTGCATCTGAAAACGTACCGGCGATAACAAGCAACCCTGCTTCACCTCCTTGCTGATAACCACCTATCCCGATTCTGTGTATTGGTATTATTCTTTGTCATAACTTGTTTGGGAAAAAACATAATCCAAAAAAGGTTGGGAAACAGTAAATAGGACAAAGGCGCTTTTATTTAAAGGAAGTGTGTCTACCTGAAAGAAGAACCTCACGCTTCGTGCACGCCGTCATTGTATGGCGACTTACCACCTCCTGCCATACCTCGCCGTCCCCTCTCGTGGCAGGGAAGGGAGGCCCATTTGATTCAATTTGAGAGCACTTAATTTCCCTCACAAGTTTCTTCCATACTGCCCAGTATGCCCACTTATGTCTTCGTCATATTCATACATTGTTGCACACATGCTTATTTTGAGACTACTAATATTGCTGGTTTTGAAAATCTCTTCCTCCTCATTCAACCACGACATTCTTGGTTTATCCTTCCCTCTCTCTCTCTAATCATTCACTCTTCTCTCATGCATTCTCTCACGCACTCTCTCTCCCTCTTATGGTGACCACTTAAACATCCCTCAAGGACCCCACGTATATGCAACTATATCCATGAGTGATATACAATGCGGCGTCGTCGATGGAGGAGCTGATCTGGTGGAAGATCCAAGCGCCTCTTACACAGCAGTTCTCTAAGAAAGCACAAAATTACATATCCATTTGAGTTTTCGACATTTTCTGCGAATTCTGGTGCTTCCAACTTTCGCTTACGCTCAATAATTTTGGAGTGGAGTACACTTTCATAAAATACTAATTTTGCTCTCTGAGACTTTTTTTCATTTTTCATGCACTGCCACATATTACCAACAATCTCCTTGCTGGAATTTAGAAGTATATTGGTCTCTTCATCTTCAGCAGAATTTATGCAAAAGTATAAAAGAAATCATCTACTTATTTAGTTATTTCATTTAAATTCACATTGCTGCTCATTATTGCATTTCTTCTTATCAAACCAATATACTCTCTTTTAAGATTCATTCGTCTTCCATTATGTTTTATGTCTCTCTCTCTTACCCCATCGGTGCTCACTGTGGCGCCTATATATCTTTGGTTCCTCAACCCGCAATACTGCACCGTGGACGTACGATATGCATGAATTCGGGCATTCAAATCTCCAATTATTAGAGCCACCATACCCTGGTATTCCTCTGCCGCGCATTTATCAATAAACGCATTAATCAGCCTCGGCGAGTGACATTACTCATTTTTATTTCACACAATGACTTATGTCAAACCAGACCCTCAAGGTCCCATTCTTTCTCCAGTGAAATCCGCCATAAGGTTGTCATGCATCCCTTGCGTGGAATATCCTCTCAATATTCCCTCTGGAACCTTCCACAACTGTCCTTGGGATACACAATCATAACTGTTCTCTATGATGAATGAAGATAGCACTAATAACTCGTTTGTACGCTCATAAATGTTTCTTGTAGTTTCAAAAGTACACGTCGAAGATCCCAAAATTACGTAGCTTACTTCGGACCATCTTGAAATCTCCTGAGTATATCCCTTACCTTGTCTAAGTTTTCATTTTACCTGATGTGAGTACTTTAATGATTTCCCCGGCAAATCTTTCTGATAAATTCTGCTAACGTTGAATCTTCGATCTATGTATTCCCTTCATCCCAGAGTATGATTTTATTTTGTGTGGCTGCCCTCCTCTCTCGTGTTACTCTTTCACGAGCGGAACAGCATTTTAATCTCATTTTTCTTTCAGATAAAGATTATATAAATATTTAGAGGAGATAAATGTAGACATCTATATTATGCATAAGCTGATCTTGGCCAGTATTAAAAAAACGAATGGTCTAATTATTTTTCATGTTCTACCCATCCATAGTAATGAGCGGTTGAAACGGGAACTGTAACTTAGTTTGAGACTAAATACATTACCTATAGGAAAACGGATATGAATTGTGGAATAAAGATGCATATGTGAGTGCGTTTGCGCGATTGTGTATTTTCTCCATAATAACTCATATTGGCTCATAAACTGGTAATTAGCACAGTGAAATGCGTAACGGTTATAAATCATGTAAAAATATTTTACTAATCAAACATCTTTTCTTTTTGAAAGATATTTATCAATTTTAATTGGTTTTCACGTGAAATTTATTTTCTGTTCTTGTAATATAATTCGGCCTCTGTAAAGTATATAATTCATACGAGTATAACCCTTTCTGTGTATTTTTCAATAGTTTGAATGATGTTTTTAAAACTTTGAATTGCCATAGGCTGAGTGAAGGTGGTGTTTTTGTGCTATTGATAATTTATATTACTGGCTACTTATTTTTCTCAATGTCTCTTAGAATGTAAAATGTTAGCCAATGTTAAACCCTTTGTGCCGTTTTTGGTTTCTTTGTTCAATGAATAAAATAAATAAAAATTGGTTTTGAAACCATTGACTATATAACCGAATAATCAGTCACTAGCTAGACACGCAATTTATATTTTTAGAATAAAAAGTACTGACCAAGTCAACAGAAAATGGTGAAAAATGAATAAAGGAGAGAGAATTTTGGGGATAGATTAGAAGTGCAGGTGTGAGGTAGACTATTAATTTGGTCATTTGACCACTCTTATTCCTTCGTGATCAAGGGCTGCGCTCTTTTGGGCATTTGAGACCCAAAACGCGTTCGAAATCACCAATTAAGTAGGCCCCTTCGTGGGAGGAAGCTGTCCTGTAGGGCGTATGGATCCAAGAAGGGATCGATTGACTACCGGCTTCCTTTTTCACTGTCGCGTCTGAGAAGGGGCAAGGGTCACATATCCATCTTGGATAAGATTTATATTCGATAATAATTTCCAAAACTTCCCGAGTTATTCCTGAAGTTGGAAAAGCGAAGTTGTTTCGTTTGCGATTGAGTCGTGAAAATTCATAATTACACAAAGTTTGTTCAATTTACAGATTTTTGATTTCCAAATACATACCTGCCACCTCTAAATAAATTTTCCGTTATTCGTTTACACAGCGATTAAAGCCATCCTCACGTTAAGTCGTCGTTCAAATACTCCCTATCTCCCTCCATGGAGTATTTAGATAGCTTCATTGGGAAACGGACTGGGCTTATTTCCTAATGCATAAGTGACTCCAAATCAAGCCGAAATCATGCTGGTAATCTGAAAATCCGTACTCAGACTGGTGGGCCCGGGGTTCAAAACCCGGACGATGCCTCTGATTAAATCGGGTGATATTATGTATCTCCGAGGTGATGCTGTAAGTGAGCTCAACTCTCGTCTACCAGTTCAACCTTCATTTCATGAGTTCATAACGGTTTCACGCCTTACCGTAACTGGTCCATTCAATGAGTAATCAACTCATTCCCGAATTTCAGAAAATGGACATCAGCTTGACCAGAAATCATACATATGTAGGTATGCATCATGTAATATTTTGGCAACTAATTGGACAATTAATAAGTAATTATTATCAATAATATATTATAAACGAAGAAAATAAATAAAACAATACATAAACAAGTGAATTCATCAAAATATTGTAGAGCTGTGATATCGCTTACTATTCATAGATCCTTGGTTCCAAGCCATGCGCCGTCTTTTTAGCAGTGTGATGCAACGCAAGGCGTGTGATTGGTCACCGATCGTTTGTAGAGTTTATGCACGTTTATCCACGGCTGAATCCTTAGGCGTTCATGTTCTGAAGGTTCTGTGTATGCTTCCCGGTTCACTCGGACGCTCGCATTGCATTCTTTGACGCAGGGTAAGGTGCACGTATTTTTTATGCGTATATGAAATGCTACGCATTGTAGGCCACCAAACCCTCGTGTTTTGTGTAATTGCGCAGAATCAGATATTTTTATTTGCCCCAAACAATTTTGCTCTCATCAATCCGTGGAAGTTGTATTTACCATGGAAAAACATATCCTTCATTTGGCTGCCTACAGTAGTGAGTTATAATCATTTTATGAAATGGTTATATCATTAAAGATTTAGAATGAAGAATAATTTTCCATTCCAAAAATACGCTCGAACTCACAAACTCATGTCCCGTTAGGAAATGGTAACCTGGTGACTCACTAGGAGTTTAATTGCTGAGGTTTGTGCTAGTTCTCGTTCTTCTACTTACTTAGTTTTATTCAAGTTAAAATCTCTATTTATAGGGATTTTTTTCTTTATAAAGCTCCTATTACTCTAAATGTAACTTTTTCGAAACATAACTGACTGCGTCTTCTCCTACTACAAATTGTAGGCATTGGCGTCTATCTTTGTAATGCCTCATTCACCTTTCGTTGTATATTAAAACTCACGCTTGGAGTCGTCTGCTTGGGGCTCAGGTTTTCAATTCTGACTGGAGACTGACTAAAACTCATTCTGCGTTTATTTTTGGGTACCAGAAATTTCTGAGAAATCCCAGGCGGTGGCACAGGGAACGGCAGTGGTCCTTACGATCACCCTTTTTATGTGTGGATTTCACAAATCTCTGGGTTCGGTAGGAGGCAAGCTTCACAGTGGCATGCCGAACCAACTTTTGCTTGATTACTTTGCTAGGATGATGATGGAGATGGGCTCATAGCCAAATTTACTGCAGATGTGTCACATTATGATTCGCGGCGTGCGTTGAATATGCGATCGTTGGAAGAGGGGGGGAGCCATTTGCATGCGCCGGCGCTTCCCTAGATGTTGCTCTCTGCACCTTTTGATGTTCTGTAGCTATCACCTGGGTGACGCATATATATATATATATATATATATATATATATATATATATATATATATATATATATATATAAAATATGAAAATTATATAAGGACGTTATCGAAAGAAAACCGGGAAAACCTTAATATATATGACGCGGACCCCTTGGCGCCTTTCGTAAAGAGTAGGCTAATGCCGACGCCGGGTTTCTCTCCACCCTTCATCCTTTCCTATCCATCCCCTATGGCGCAAATGACCTCAGCTGTCGGTCGCCTCCCCTCAAAACTACTACTCCCCGGGTGGGATAAACTCAGATTGAAGTTGGGAAATAACTCTCATCTATTTGAATTCATTGAATAATATGTTTATTGTTTCCTTAACAAATACTAGGGCTTCTAGACCCATACCCTATTAAGACGTGCCACTGAGCTGGTATCACCGCAAGTCAAATATAATAGTAATAACAAAAATAATTGTTTCCCTAGGCAAGAACGAACGGTAAATTAGGAATGATTTCTTTCGAGCGTCGAGGCACGACGTTACTGAACAAAGTTTGGAAGCCTTCCTCCAAAAACAGAATATGGAGAAAAGTGACGAACTACTCAACTTTCGGTTTTTGCGTTGCTCAGTAGCCTGGTCTAAATAGCGCTCTTCTCTTTTTGATCATGCAGTAGGGCAACTGCAAATACAGGTGGACTGTTTATTATCGTCTCCTTTAACTATTCGGTAATTTCCCATGTCACTGTTATCCCACGCTTTCTTTCCATGAGCATTATAGCTTTTCCATTAACTTCAATTTCTCTGTTTCTGAGTGTGATTTCGCAATATCCGCACGAGTTGAAGAAATGAAAAATGTTAATCGTTTCGTGGCATAACGTATTCTTTGTATAGGAGAAATTTTCCCAATAAAATTACAATTAATATAAATTGTACTTACCTATTTAAATGGACTGTTACTTATTGATTTTACGTTCTGAAATTTATTAGAGAGCGAGATGGTTTCAAGAGATGACTGTGATCATCAAGGTGGAACACCTACTTGTCTCACGCGTATATATACTTCAATAGAGCGGGGGAGAGGAAATAGGGAGGGAAGTTAGGTAGCTATCCGGGGAAAGGATGAAGAGGGACAAGGGAAAGGGGTAGAAAAGAGTAAGGGAAAAGGGAAAGGGAACGGGGTAAGGGTAAAGCGAAATGAGCATGCGAAAAGGGAAAGGGGTAAGCGAATGGGAATGGGGTGAGGGGAACGGGAAAAGGAGTGGGAAGTTTCGGAAAGAAAATTCTTCAAAAGGGATAGCAGGTGTCCAAGATTGTGCCATGCGGGTCAGTGACTCAACCGCCTTGTACTTCGGGAAGGAGAAAGCGGAGAGAGAGAGAGAGAGTGATAGGGAAGCAGTTGAGAAGGGATGCAAGTGACACTTGAGGCGATTATTTTATTTGCCTACCTGCTTTTGGATTCCATAGGTTAATTTCGTTCCACTTTTACTTGTCGCTATGTGTGCTATAAAGAAAACCTTTGGTTTCTCGGCAACCCTCGCTGTTCAAGAAGTACAGAATAAATTAATGATTGGGCCATTATATGATATATATACATACACATTATATACAGCATATGTATATATACACACACACACACACATATATATATATATATATATATATACCGCGACCCACATATATGTGGGGGTGGGTGTATATATATGTGTATATATATATATATATATATATATATATATATATATATATATATATATATATATAATGTATAACACTTAGCACTAGTGGACACAGACAAAAACACAGAAACACACAAAAAAAGAGACTCACTATTTTTCAAATTTTCGGTGGTCGTTGCCACCTTTATCAAGGAAGAGAGGGACAGAACTGAGTTGAGTTGAGTTCCGTCCCTCTCTTCCTTGATAAAGGTGGCAACGACCACCGAAAATTTGAAAAATAGTGAGTCTCTTTTTTTGTGTGTTTCTGTGTTTTTGTCTGTGTCCACTAGTGCTAAGTGTTATACATTATTATTCACGTCCGTGAGACTTTCAAAAAGTTTTATATATATATATATACATATATATATATATATATATATATATATATATATATATATATATATATATATATATATATATATATATATATATATGGGTCGCAGTAGTCCAGGGGGTAGAGCTGGACTGCTGGACAGGGGGGAGAGTTGGACTGCTGACCGGAGGCGCCCGGGCTCGATTCCCGGGCAAGGCACTCTGGGCACCTGCAGCTCCACTCAAGCTATGTGATTTTTTGGGTACTAAGATCTTCCTGGGAAACCCATACCGGCACAGGGAAAGGAACTGGCCCCCCTACCGTGATGTGTGAATTTCACACGCCGTCGGGCTTAGTACTGGGTGAACTCTATCATCACCTACCAAACCGACCTTCGGGTTGATTACTGTGTTTGTGGTTATATATATATATATATATATATATATATATATACATATACATATATATATGATATATATATATATATATATATATATATATATATATATATATATATATATATTTTTTTTTAAGGTAATCTACCGGTTAAGGTAGGTTTTTGGATGGACACAACTACCAAACAAATATTTTCTTACTCCTAACAAAACACAAAATCCATCATCCTACTCTATATCAGGTCCCCCTTCATCTCTGAATACTTTCTTCCTCCCTTCATCCCGTCCAACATCCCTATCCTGTTCCTTCCCTTACCTCTTTTGCCCAACATTCTACCCTCTATCACAGTCTTCAACATCCCACTGCCGGTCAACACCCCCTTCATCCAGTTTTCCTGCCTCCATAGGATTGCTCCCAACAAACCCCTCTCTTCGCCCACCATACCAAGTACTTCCTCATTTGTTTTCTTCTCTGTCCATTTCACCTTCTCCATTCTTCTCCACACCCACATTTCAAAAGCCTCCAATCTACGTCTATCCTCCTGCTTCAATGACCACGTTTCCGCACCGTACACAGCTACGCTCCATATCAAAGTTTTTACGAGTCTTTTCTTAACATCCTTACTCAAAGTCCCTGTCATCAACTCCCTCCTCCTTGTGAAAGCCTCTTTGCCTAGCGCAATTCTTCTCCTTACGTCCCTACTACTTTGACCGTGTTGGTCCAAAACACTACCGAGATACGTAAACTGTTCTACCTGCTCTATTTTTTGCCCACCTATTTTAATGTTAAGCTTGGCATTTTTCTTTCTAGAAAATCGCATAACCTTTGTTTTATTAATATTGATTCTCCTCCCATACCTATCGCACTGAATTTCCAATTCACTAAGCAATACTTGCAGCCCCTTGGCTGACTGACAAACTAAAGCTTGGTCATCAGCAAACCTAACTGATTTTACGAATTCCCCGCCCACCTTCATTCCTACCTCCAGTTCTTCCCATGCCTCTTTAATCATTTCCTCTGCATACAGGTTGAACAGCAACGGTGATAATGGGCAACCCTGCCTTACACCCCTTCCCAACGCTACCAATCCTGACTCCCCGTTTCCCACCCGCACCTGAGCAGTCTGAGACATGTACAGGTTGCGGATTAGCCTCCTTTCCCTCCAATCTATTCCTATTTTCTGCAATATACTCATTAGTTTTTCCCAATTCACTCTATCAAACGCTTTTTCGAAATCTACGAAACAGGCAAATATCTGCTGGTTGTATTCTATATTCCTCTCGATTAATAATCTCATTACTGCAATGGCATCACGCGTACCTCTCCCCTTCCTAAACCCAAACTGATCATCCCCTAAGAAATCATTTGCCCTACTCTCTATCCTTTTGTTTATGATCCTGAGAACAACTTTAGCTGCGTGGGATATCAAACTAATCGTCCTATAGTCCTCACATGATATATATATATATATATATATATATATATATATATATATATATATGTACATACATACATACATACACATATATACTGATATTGACGGCCGTACCATCGAAACGTCAAAACTTGGTATGTGAGTGTCCTTTCTTTGTGTTTCTATGTATAAATGCTTTAATCAAAGTATATACATATATATATATATATATAAAGATATATACTTTGTATTAATTATTATATGCATCCGGGTGATTTCATTCGTCTAAGAAGTGACTGGTTTCCCTAGCTACCTGCTCCATTTGGCCTCCGCCTCCAAACATTGCACTGTTTAGGACACCGCTGGCGTCTAACAAACATTTTAGGATAACTCGATTGTATGTCACAGTTATACATGCCCAATATTGTGAAAAAATGAAATATATTTTGGGATTTGGAGAATAAGACCCTAACACCATATATGTTGACAGGGTAACTTAGTGGCTCTATCATCCTGTTATCGATTGAAGCAATTAAAATGTTAACAAGCATTCCTGACATTTCTGTCTTACAAAAGCTCCCAAAAGTAGAAACTTTGTCAGCATTTTAATATCATTCTTCCACGGCCTTCTAATGTAAATTCAATCAATGTGGAAAAGTTTTCCTCTTATGCCATATTATTTTTAATACTGCTAATGAAAATATTTTTCCAGGGCTAATGTATTTATTGGAATAAAGATGCTTTCGTTAATTTCCCGCGAATCATTTTTAGCATGCATAAAATATGTATACGCAGATAATAACAAAAGGAATCTTTTTTACAACAACTTACTCCTGTGAATAATTAAGTTGAACATTTTGTTCGGCCTGTATTAAAATTCTAATTATTTATCTCACAAAATGCATCGGCTCAGGTGCAATATATTTTTCTAACCAATGAAGATTTTGCATCTTGAGTATAGGCGTTGTCAGTGTTTGTCAGTCCCGCGTCCTTAAAGATATCCGCGTGATATCGCCGAGGGTCCCCTTCCGATAGCCCTCTTTGTCAGGGTTCTCCGCCCAGCCCAAATGGCAAACATCGTCTCTGTCGTACCCTTCTTCTTCCCCTTTCCATGCGTATGGTAAGGAGTGATCGAGCATTACTTACGGGATTCTTGGGACTTAATCAGGTGTTCGTTAAAGCAATGGCAGATCAGTCTCTTTATAAATTGTTTCTGTTGTGATTGAGATTTTTTGGGACAAATATTTGAATATGTCGGCTTTTAGACCCCTTCAGTGATGAGAATTTGTTTATTACCTTAAATAAATAGTGTAAAAAATCTAGGATACTTGAGTTCTACGGCCACGTAAATACGAAGTTCGCCGATTTAGAAGTCTCATACGAACAGTATAGACTGCTTGTAGTGAGTGACGTCTTAATTCTCTTGGCATTAAAATTCGACTCATGTTGTACGTACTTTTTTGAAGGAACGAAACTACTACCTTGATCAAAAATTTCCCGGAATTTATTCAGAAAATTAAAAATACAAGTTTATTCATCTAAATCTATATTGTCCCCTTCAAAGTAATCCCCATCGACTGCAACACACTTATGCCAGCGCTTGATCCAATCCTCGAAACATTTTTTATATTCGGTTTTCGGTATGTCCATCAGTGCTTCCTGCGATTTTTCCATTACTTCCTCTCGGCTGCTAAAACGAGTTCCCCGTAATGGTTTTTTAACTCGATTGAACAGAAAGAAGTCACAGGGAGCCAAATCAGGTGAATTCGGTGGCTGTTGGATGGTATTTGTTGCATTTTTCATCAAAAAATTACGAATAATGATAGCACTGTGCGACGGTGCGTTATCATGGTGCAAAATCCACGAGTTTTCTGCCCACATTTCTGGTCTCTTTCGGCGAATTGCTTCACGCAAACGTCTCATAACGCCCAAATAATACTCTTTGTTTACTGTCTGGCCTTCTGGCAAAAATTCATGATGCACTACACCGTTGTAATCCATGAAAACCGTCAGCATTGCCTTCTTTTTTGACTGAAAACGACGTGGTTTTTTTGGTCTCGGCTCATTTGGTGAACGCCATTCACTTGCCTGATGTCTGGATTGCGTGTCGTACTCATAAACCCACGTCTCGTCTCCAGTAATGATCCTTTTGATGAATGTGGGATCGGATTCAGCCTCGCAAATCATGTCTTTTGCGACGTCAACACGGTCTCTTTTTTGCATGAAATTGAGGTCTTTTGGCATGCTACACGACGGAAACCCAAATCATTAACCACAATGTCTTGGGCGGATCCATAGGCAATGTTCAAGTCCTCCGCTATTTCTCTGATGGTTAATTTGCGGTTATTGACCAACATTTCTTTTACTTTATCAATTTTTTCACCGACTTTCGATGTCGATGGTCTGCCACTGCGTTCATCATCTTCGATTGACTCACGACCACTTCTGAACCGCTCGTGCCACTGGTAAACGACCGTTTTTTTTAGAGAATCGTTGCCGAAACACTTTTCCAACATTTCCAACGTCCGTGCGCCACTAAATCCGTTTTTTACGCAAAATTTAATACAAGTTCGTTGTTGCAAATTTAAATCCATTTCTGCAATTGTAAAAAATCGCCAACACACACAGAGATAGATGTACTCTTGGCTACGTAACTTTTGCAAATGTCAAGTTATGACACTAAGATTTAAAGGGAATATCAACAACAGATGTACCAATTTAACAAAAAAAACAGAACTCAAATCGGAACGATGGGAGCGCCACACGGTGGTTATTCCGGGAACCTTTTGATCAAGGTAGTATGAAAATGCTAGTTAGAAGGGGCAACACTCCACCGGCCATCTTCTATTCTCAAGCACTATTATGGACAGAACCCGCTGGAGTAAAAAATCCAGAGCGTCTAACTTTTCTGAATAAATTAAACCTCTGCCATGATCACATTTAAAAATATCAACGCTGTTTGTTGTATGGTCAGCGTTTGATTTGCCAGTGAATATTCAATTCACAGATATGAAATTTTTGTAAAATTACCTGTTTAAAATGCAGAAGAATTAAGCTGTATGAAATGTCGCCGTTAATCACTTTCTATTATTAGGCAAATAAGAGTGCTAATTAATGAAGCAATGCAAATTTGGGTGATAACTCAAATATCTCCCGAAAACAGAAAGTGTGATCCAAAATGGACAATTTTTACAAAGTTATATAATATTAATATCGTATTTCTTGGAAGCTGTTTTTGGTACTTATGAAAGAAAATGACAGAACTTGTCTAATATTTACTGAGATAAGTAGCAATCGAATGATGACGGATATGCATGAAAGAAAACAGTGGATAGCCATGTGAGATTGAAATACGGTGGTAGGTGAAAGGAGAGACGAGAGTAAGGTAGCAGAATATAGGTTTAGGAGAAAGGAATAAGCGTGGAAAGAAAATAAAGTAGTTTGAAAGAGAAATATCTAAGTGGAGGAAAATTGAATGTAAAAGACTTAACTGAAGAGAAAAAGAAGTACGAGGAGTTAGATCATAACATTTTTAGGGAGGATAAAGGGACGGATGCGGTAAAATAAACATGAGAAAATCTCAAACAATGAATAAAGAAATCGGCGGACGAACCTATGGGAACAAATTGTCGAAAAAGTTTAGGAAGTAATGTATTCCAGGAGATATGAAGGGAAGGAGGGAACACAGAATTAGGGAGGAGAAAGTACGAAAAGCCAAATAACGTACTAAAATGAGAAACTAATGTTGCAATAAGAGAATAGTGAATATGGCAGTGCGAGCACATGGAGAGCTTGTAGAAACACGGCGAAATGGGCGCGCTATACAGAAAGGTGAAGGAACTTTCAGGATATAAAAAAAAGGCAACTCCATTCACAATACTGGAGGCGAAAGGGGGAAAATATTACCTCATCGAAGCAGAAGAGGCTCTCACACGATGGAAAGATTGCATAAAGAAATTATACGGTAGTGATAGTAGGCCATTGAGTTTGGATTTATACATGGAATATGAATTCGATAGAGGGATAGCTTTGGACTTAATACGTAACTCCGAGGATGAAATGGCAATATAGGAAATGAAATCGAATAAGGCAGTCGATATAGTTAACATCTTTACTTGAAAAGAGACTCAAGAATTTAGGAAAGCAAAGCAAGAAGAGCTGCTATGTGCGTCGCATTTTCTAGGGAGGATTTTGGCCGGGAGATTTTGTAATGTCAGTATGTATACCATTCGAAAAAAAGAAAAAGCTGAATAAATGAGGACTACAGACTGTAATTTAGATTTGTAACGCGACGAGGGCATTGCCGCATCAAACAACAACAGGGTCATCAAAATTAAGATGGAGGGAACAAATGGATACTTATGGGAAGATTGACAATTTGGGCTTATAAAGTGAATGGGTACGCCTGTTGCCATAGCAGTAATGAAGTTACAAATAGAAAAGAACACGGAGTGAAGACACGATGTATCTGTATGCTTTATTAATTTTTAAAGGCGTTTGACAGAAAAATGGCCCGTTCAATCAATGAACGATTTGTGGAGGAAAGGAGGTATCGGAAAAGTCAAAGGCAACCTGTTGACGTATCGTGCCTATGCACAGCCATTGTTTTCATCGAAGTCGCTCGGTCATTGAATAGGAGTTCCTGCATTCGGCGAAGAGTCCTTTTTCATGCTATTCCTTGTCCGCCATCGAACCCCTAGTGTCACCCTCTACATTCATTTATTTCTTTCTTTGACTAAGGGGTACGGGTTGATGGCTACGGCGGGCGGAATGCGGGGGTCTGTAGTGGTCCGTACTCCACTGCTCGTCGCTCACACTTTCCCTCCCCGAAAGCACGGCGGGTACCTTCGACGGATGCCGACCAGAGTGCGGGAGAAGGGGAGAGGGAGGAAATGGAAAAACCACCCTTTCGACACATCGATTGTCGAATCAGACCGCGTGCTGGGTAGAGGAGATAAATTTTTAAGAAGGTTGCAACGACAGACTGAGTTGTGTATCATAATTATTAGAGGAGTTTGGTTGGGAATCACTCATGGAGTGAAGGTTAAATTAAAGATTAAATCTCGGGCATAAATTGGACTAATGTCCCTGAGCCTCTATCTCTACGGAGTCGTGCCACGCATGTCATGCGATTGATTGTGTTATCATTTACATTACAGTACATATTATCCAGCAAAACTCCGCTAGGATGTGTAGTAGAGGTTAGTGATGTGGTAATAACACACACTCTACTTATGACACAGAATACTTCCCCCCATAGCGCGGTCGGACAATCCAATTCTGATCCCTTACCGTTCGTGGGTAAATGTTATCTTAAGTCTATTCATTCTACACTTAATTTTTATAATTTTACTGGTATGATCTCTTCTCTCGTAGCACTACGGAATTAATAATATATTTTCAACATCATTGCTAAAGAGACATCCTTCCAATTTATGCAAGAGGTTTTTCATCTGTAATTTAAATTTCGCTTCATTGAGTGATTCCCAACCTTGCTCATCTAATAATTTTGATACGCTACTCCTTCTGTCGTAAAAGTACATTGGAAATCGCCTCCTATTTATGCAGCACGCGATCTAATTAGGCTACAATACAACTTCATGAGGATTCCATATTCTAAATGAGGCTAAACTACGAAATAAAACATTGCTTTTTAATTTTCAAAACTTTTCCCAATGGTATTGTAAAAAGTCCTAATTTGTTTTTAGCTTGTTTGCATATTTCCAATATTTGTTTTTCCTAGCAGAGGTCGTGAGTTAGGGTTAACGCCTAAGTATTTAATTGCACATACACTTTTTATGTCGGTATTTTTAATGCAGTTGGCTTTCGGGAGGAAATTGCTCTAATTCCAAAAATTCATCACTACGCACTATTTTATTCTTAGCAACTAGTAAGTTCCTTTATTCTTGTTATACTCTTTATTCTGTGGTCGTTGTAGCCATAGAATCTCGTCAAATCCCAGATCTCCACCTTTTCCGGATCTTTAACTACACCATAGAATGTTTAAAACCTACATTTGCGAAAGTATTAATGAGTATTAATGACGGAATTATGGCTTTCCCTTAGTTGGAGAGAGGAAGATCAAAATATACCTCAATTTCAAATTTTCGCGGGATTTTGAATATCGAGGGTGTGTGAAAGAAAATTTTAGAGGGGCTTAAGAAATTTGAAAACAGCTGGCAAAGGTTCAGTAACATGCATGCAAGGAAGTTTGCAAATCGGTGCTTTATTATAGAACACACAAGTACATTTCTCTTCCGTTTTAGGGAAGTCGTCATGTCACTATTAATTTTCTATAGCCTTCCACTTAGCCTAGAGCAAGCCAAGTGTGAAACAGATATCGATCTCTGACCCATAACTTTGCATCCACGAATATTCTGGCGTAACAAAAAGTGTTATCGTTGCTTCGTGCAAACCAGAGCACCGTGAGTCTTCGAAAGAAAGACAGCATCATTGAAATTATTTAGACAGTATTACTGAATCCTGTTTATTCAATCTGGCGTGAATGTGTGGATCCGTAATTACTAAAGCAGGGTTGTAATGAATTGATTCAGGCTTAACCTTGTGGAAACCTCCATATTCTCGAAATTAACAAACACTGCTTAATGTTCCTCCACACCAATCAGAACTCTGTTTCACAAGCAGCGATCAATCTGATGCTATCAGATCGTCAATGATCTGGTTTCATCATGGTATGAGTTTCACTGACAAAAATAAACAGTAGAAAACATTTCACAATTTCAGGTTTAACTTTGTGGAATTCCTTCATAATGAGGGTAAAAAAAAGAAACTGCAATTCCACAAAAAGATTTAATATTTCGCGACCATAGTTTTAATGCTGCGCATCATCATTATCATGATTATGCGCAACACCGGAACCATGGTCGTGAAATGTTAAATCTTTTTGTGGAATTGCAAATTTTTCTTTTTTTACCCTCAGTAGAAAAATTACTAAGGAAATGATTATTAAAATATCAAAAAAGGCAACAATCGAAGAACGATGGTGGTTTTTAGGACCAGTGATAAATAATAATAAATTGCTTACCGGTGTTAATTATTGATTAAGTGATCAAAAATCACCCAAAGGTTTTGCCGAATCAGGTCACGAGTAGCGTAGAAAAGCTACATTCGTAACACGTTGTCGTGAAAAACTTAGTAGTGAATCAAAATTATTAGAGGAGCTAGGCTGGGAATCACTCACGGAATGAAGGCTGCATTGTTACTTAAATCTCTTGCATTGATTGAAAGGATGTCTCTTTGGCGGTAATGTTGAAAATGTATCATTAGCTCCATGATACTGCGGCAGGAGGGTCATATGGATAACATTGGGTAGATTAAGTGTACATAGATTAAAGATGAAATTTTCCCACAAACAATAAGGTATCAGAGTAACGTTGTCCAACCACGCTAGGTAGAAAGTATTTTTGGATCAAAAATAGTCTGGTGTGTAATCTCCCCCTCCCACGCACCCTAAAGTGGCTTGCAAGGCCCTATGTTAATAAGAAAATAAAAAAAGAGATTCTGTGTTCTTTCAAGAAGCTACATCTGAAGGCGAAGGCGTGTCGGAGTAGAGTAAAGCGGCTCATTTAAACTAACCATCTGCAGCATCGTGCCTATCATTGACAGCCGAATGCTCATTTGAAGTCTTATAGAGGGTATAAATCGAAGAATGGGACCTTTCTGACGGGAGAAGTTAGCAAGTAGACTGCACTGTGTTGAGGCCTGCCCCTCTATTCGGCTTAACATTTCAATCGATCTAGGGTCCATTGCATGGCAGAGGTTTCGGAGTTATCAGCGCCCAGGATACAGAAGAACGTTCAGACATTTTAGAATAGATGGTATTGAAGTTTTGGTTTATAAGGTTGGTAAGATCTAGGAAAATTGAAGATTCATGAAAAATAAATCTTTTCGAAGCAAATTTTTTCCTAAAGGCTTCATCATCTACAAAAATGATGAACCTAATGGCCAAGGTGTAAAGGAAGAAGTTGAATGTATCACTGATAACTGAACGTTAGATATCCCTAAAATGCTGTGTCACTCGTAATACTCAAGATTTTGTCCCTTTTTTCGTCCGTGGGGACACCCGAGCTGACTCGCACGATGTGACATATGTCGTATAGTCCTTTCAAGAGATAAGCAATCAACTTCGAGAAAATCGCACTCGATATCAACTTGAAAGAGCTTATATGTTAAGAGTTTTATAATTTTTTCTGTTGCGTAAAAGAAGCGATAGTCCGGTTACATTGTGACAAAACTTTCCGCCTCTTTTTTATTCCAACTAGCGATGTTTTCACTGCGACACTGTCGCCCTTTGCCATTTTGTTTGTTGCTCGCGCAGCAGCATTATTTTATCAAAAATCACCCTTGGACGTTACGATTGAATCTGATTTGTAGTTGTGTGCAACCTGTGGGGGAAAATAAGTCTACCCTTAACTGTTTATCGCACAATTTCTTGCACGATTCTTGCAGGCCTTTAATGCAACTCCTCATAAAGGTTGTATAGAACTCGTCAAGATTATCATGGCTGATAAGTGGCAGGTGAAAACTTGATGGTGAGGGGGCGCTCTCTTCTCAGACAAGGGGGTTGTGGGGGGAGCGTGCGGCCCTGTGGCCGGGCCACGCCCCTCCTCCCCCTCGCCCCGTCGGCGTACTCCCGTTAGGGGCGTTGGCACCTAGTCCGCCACCCTCCGCCCTCCATGTTTACGCACCTTCGACTTCCGCGTATGGCGAATAAGCGACGGATGGAGAGCTCCGATATCGAGTGACCTCGTTGCCTCGTCGTGTCGAAGGCATAGTAAATGAACGGAGTTTTCCACCTGCCGTTCCAAGTCCGCTTGTACAAAATCCTCATCCGTGGTATTTACTTCTCTTGCACTAAGGGAATACGTGCCCTTAAATATTCCAAAAACAAACAATATCGGTGACAGTGAAAGTGGATTTAGGGTATAGGATTTAACTCGGGCAGCGGTCAGGTCCTTCCGATTGCTCTTGTTGGAAATGTCATGTAGAGCATGCGCTCAAGCATACGCTTTCAGGATCTATTCAAGGTTGTTTTGAATGCAGCAGTCATTACTGCGAATATGAAGATTCAAAGTGAAGTATGTATGAAAATATTTGAATATTTTGAGGTGTAAAATGTAAAAACAATTTATTGCTACACATTGTTACGTTGACAATGGGATTGCATTTATTTGAAAGCGATGATCATTGTAATATACATGTATATTGTCGGGGAATCGTGGGAAACATAAAATGCTTGTTTCAGTAATAACATTCGTGTTGTTATGTCGACGAAATGCGCTGAAAAATTTATATAATCTACCTTAAGTCTAATATAGGTAAAATTATTATTTTTAAGTACATTACATGTGTCAAAGTTTGGCTAAAAATTGTACGTGAAGCAATATCATCAACGTGGATACCGATCGCGGTAATAAAATTAAGAAGATATATTTAAATATTTTTGGGCTAAAATATCTTTATATCGCTGGAAAACTTTTAAAAAACCACGTCTTAAAGTCACTTACAGCCCTGTTATCCATCGATTGGCATAATCATCTGGTGCAGCATGGAGACAACAACTCTAATATATACACCCAGGAGGGAGGGGGGGGGATGAAGAGGCTGGGGATGGGAGGGAAAAATGGTAAGTGGAGGGACCCTTATTGTGTGACTGCCGCCTGATAGGTTGGGAAAAACGGCAAGACACAATCATTCAACAACAATTGTCACCTCAGTGTTACTGAATCCTTTGAAATTCCAGTTGCTGCGATGCGTTTAGCTCACGTCAGTCACTTGCATGTGGCAAAATGTTCACAATGAAGTCCCTGGTGTGGTCACAGTTTAAAAGGTTTAAGGGAAATTTACTTTTAAGTCTAGAATTATTTCTTAAGCACTTATAATACTCTTGGAAATTAGCATTAAACTATCGATAAATCTGTCCGACAAACGCCTAGTCATATTTACCACACCCGAACTCATATCATCCGATTTGTTGTGATCTTGAAATCCAGTGTGTCTTTAGGTTTTACAAACAGAATGCATCAATTGAATATGATCTTAAACCCTACTCAGGAGTCTTCTTTCTGGATCCTTTCAACAATGTGGTTGAATACTGTCCAGAGACGGGATCGAGCACCGTTTTCTCTTCAACTCAGAGGTGCAGCCTCTAGATTAAGAGAGTTAATTAAATCAACTGCAATTTACTATATTTTTTGGATATTAATGAAAGTGTTAAAATTGATGCATAAGCATTTTTACGTGTATTTTGTTTACTTGCTAACATTAAAGAGGCTATTAAAAAATGCTATTAGAGAAGCAATCAATGAAAGACCGAAAGTTTATCGTGATAATAATGTCTCTAGCCTGTAGGAAAAACATACTCAGCAATGCATAAGGCTCACAGAATATGGAGCAGATATGTAGATTCTCGACAAGGGTAATAGTTAAATCTAGAAAATGTCAAAAACAGTCAGAGCCTCGCTCATAAGTATAGAGATGAGGTTATGACCATAAAAGTGTAAATAGACCGCCTTGCACGTGATTTTTGATAGTATTGGGTATTTGTTTTCTTCCAACCCCCTTAAAAGCCCTTCTTCTCCATTAACCGTTGCCCAATTTTTTCTTGTGCTTTCAACTCTCGCCATCCTCCTTTTTGATGAGTCGCGGGGTAATTATGTAGATGTAAAAATGAGAGACTATACTCAGCTCTATAATGGTAATGGATAAGGGTAAATTTCAAATGATTAATACATATAAATAGCCATTTTTAACGGCATTAGTGGGTTTTTTAATGCCTTAGACAACGTCGAGTGGAACAAAATGTTTCAGATACTAGAAGCGCTTACAATAAAATAAAGTGAAAGGAGAGTAACCCATTATCTTTGAAAGAAGCAGGTAAAAAGTATGCATATTGAAAGCGAAAGGAAAATAGAAGCCAAAATAAACGAAGGACTTAGACAAGGATGAAACCTCTCGCAAAAACTATTCAATGTACATCAAAAAAAAGACAAAGAGGCAGAAACAAGCGCAAGAGTTGGACATCAAAGGAGTCAAGATGAATGACGAAGAAATTAGCATGCTCCGGTTCGCAGATGCCATGGTAGTTGTTGCGGATGCGAAAGAGAACCTGCTAGCAGCTCTAAATACAATGGATCAAGTACGTTGGGAATATGTGCATCGACAAGAAGAAAACTGATATCTTTTTGTGATGAAGAGAGAAACTGAAGGCAAATATCACAACCTGAGGAGGAAAACTAGAGCAAATGGACTCCTTCATCTACCTGGGCAGGAGTATAACTTGCGATGTAAGAATTTCGACCGATATCAAGCTGAAAAGGCGTTCATGGCGATGAGGCAACTGCTGTGTTTAAAGAACCTAAGTATGTAAGCAATAAAGCACTAAATCAAAATGTTCGTATAAAGCATGGCACACTAAGAATAACAGACAGTGACTTTTAGAAAGGTAAATCAGCGGAGAAACATGATGCTAGAGGAGAACGCTGAAGATTAAACGAACAGACAAGGTAAAGAACGAAGAAGTATATGGAAGGACTAATGAAAGAAGGACCAAATGGAGAACTCTGCGGCAAAGAAGGGGTAGATGGATTGGAAGCACACATTTAGGCAGAATGGATTAGTTAGAAACCTAATAGAAGGGAAAATTGAAGGAAAGATCCTGTGAGGATAACTAAGAGACAAGTGTACAGGAAAAATTTAGGACATAAAACAGAGAAGCTAGCGAGGTGTGTAAAAAATAATTAACCAGTATTGACAATGGATAGAGAAGAATGGAGGGCTGTATTGAACCAATTCTAGGATTGACATAATGAATAACTAAGGTGTGGTCTACGCTATCGATATACGATCTCCTTCTTCATGCAGCAATTTTTCATACCCAGTGGTATGAGATTCTCTTTTAAACGCACTGTGATAGATGAACGAAAGGAATTAGGTGTCGAAACTTCCCAGGCTGCGAATGCATGAGCTTCTGTCATATTCACCGAAGCAGGCTGGTCCACGTCAAGCATTCTGCCGTGTTTTATATTTCACAGAAAAAGCTAATATCTCTAATCCCAAATTGCGTAGTTTCAGGCGTGATGTTGTGGAATTTGAACATAATAATGTACAACTAGTAGCACTGTTCCACCGGATATCTAATGAGAAAGTAATACTATTGGTTCATTATCCCTTAAACCCTTTGCCTGTACCACGACATCTGGCGTATTAGGAGAATATCTGCATACGATGTTAGCAGTCGTGACCGCTCAGTGCGGCGATAACTAATGATCCTGTGCTGTACTCGTAAGTTGTCATTAAAAAATGGCGTATAACCCTGGGCTCGAACGCAGCCGTGTCTCGGGGACTGTGCTGTGGGGCGTAAGTGGATTCAATGTCTCTGTTTTGCGTGTTAATCATCCTAAATGTGTCCAAGTGTCGAAGCCACGGCTTGGCACATCACTCTTGTCTGTGTTAAGTGGCGGGTCCTTTCGTCGGGCCGTTGCTATTTCGGTAACGTCATTAGTTATTCATTTTATATACTCGAATTTCCGTAACATTGGTCCCTACAAAATTAAATCTGTCATTGCAATTCTTAACAATTTTTTTGTGGACGATTCCAGCAGAGGAGATCACATGGGACTCCCAAACGGCCCAAATGTCATGGCGGCTATGCACTTACAGATCAGACTGCGTGTAATGACTTGGGCACTCGACCACAAGGCTGCGTGGTAATCAATTTCGAGTAAGAATTATCACACACCTAGTGTATCAACAGGTAAATGCAATGTTAGCGCCGTGTTTACACATTCATAACAAAACCCCTAGCAATAGAGCTTCCTAGTTCAATGTGGTTTATAATGCAACTGCTACCCTAAAAAAAGAAAAAAATGGATCCTTTTGAAGGGTTAAGGAATATTTTCAGATATTTCATTGGGACATAACGTAACGCTCATCTTTTTAACTAATCAAGCATGAGCAATTTTCAATAAAAATGCCATAACTCAGTCACATTCCTTAAAATTAGCGGTTTTCCTCTCGCTAAATCAAAATTCTCAAACTGTGTAAATCTGTGTCGTTCATTCTTAGCGGATTCCTGTAGCGTGTTTAATATCCCGAAACATGGGTATAAAAGGCGAATGCCCTTGCGTAATATTTTACTCCCAACCATTAACTTCAATCCGTATAGTTTCTTTTTTCTTATTCAGTGCATAATATGCAAGCACTACCTACGACGGTAGAAGGGAATGTTTTTTCTTCTTTGAAAAAAATCTCAGAAAGGCGGCAAGCCATTCTGCACTCAGTTGATATACCTACAATTATTTCACTCGCATCTGGAATATGTAAGGGCCCAAGTACCTTGAAGGCCTGACTATCATCCACCAATTAGGCAGACTGAATCTCATAGATTTGAGCCGCTGACGGACAGTTTGGTGTCTCTGTGGGACTGATGTGGCGAATCGGATAATTCAGCATTGTTGTTGGTGAGTAATATTTCTCCCTCTTCTTCCCGGATATGCTAGGGTTGACTGACGATATTGGTTCATTACTCCAGATTTTATGGGAAATCCTCTCGTGTTTGGATAGCTATCGCGTGGCTTGAACGTCGCAGGGATCCTGGTGCACATATATTCCGGTATTCCCAAAAACTTTTTATTTTTTAGTCATGTTTGCGATTGGCAAATTCACTCCTCGCCTCGAATGGTACAAATTTTCAGGTAATTGCATTGAATTAAATAGAGGCATTTTTGGATGTTAATTACTTCAGCTCATTAAAACAAAAACCCAGAAAGAGATTCAAAACTGTGGCTCACAGTGAGGGGAATGGGAAAGCGTAGTATTTTGGGGGTGTTCAGGGATATTTCCAGTTATTTTCTCAGTCTACAGAGAGGACAAAATTATCCTATTTGTTCACTGTTTTCCATTGTGTAATTTATATGTCACTAATGTGTTTAATGAAATTTTCGTGAGTCAGCGTTGTGCTCATTTTTTAAGGTGGCTGCAGTTAGAATGACCCTAATTAAAAACTCTATTCAGTGAAAATTGATAAAACGTGGCATGAAAATCGTGATTACTTGTTGTTCCGTAACTTTTAGGCATCGGTGAGTTTTAGAAGGAACGTTCGCATTTATGATGGTGTAAATTTTCTGAATTGTTGATTGGATTTGGTTGAATCAATATACTGTAATAATAAGAATTCCCCTACCTTGGGATTTAATTATAATTTAGCATACATTCATACATACATGTTACACACATATACTCTCTAACATGTGTATATTGCGAGTGTAAATGAGCCTAAGTTGGTGCGTATAGCGCATTGGAAATGACTCCTGAAGTCGAAACAGGGTCAGATTAAAAAAAGTAAATTGGATATCAATGTGTAAACTAGTATTTGTTTCAATTTCATGAATATGAAAATCTTCCGCTTCGTGAAAAACTGTTATGAAAGAGAACCACCCATTCAGTGCGGCAACGCGTGTCCGTGGACGTTTGTCCCGTGAGATTGGACGTGACAAGATTGGCCCATTACAGCTCCCGAATCTGTCTACTCATGCTCGGTAAGTCAAGAGAGTAATTAAAATCTTACGATATGAATAATCAGACAGTGATGGCGGGTTTGGAGAGTTGAGATTCTGAAGGAAAGGATTAGAGAGAGGAGAGTCCGAGGGCCCTCGTAAAACTCAGGGCCACAGCACAAAAGAAGAGGAGAAAAAAATATGCAATAAAACTTAAAACTTTCACAATGTTCCTTACCTTTTCCTTGTTTAAAATCCTTCCATTTGCATTCGCGTTGGCTAGCGTTGCATTGTGATGACGTAAATTTAACATACAAAATATCTGACAAAAACAACTGTTCATCTCCAATTACTGAAGTTGAAAGGACTACTTTGCGAATAGATAATTCATTACAGACTAAAACAGGCCGATGACATATAAAAAAACGTAATTCCAAAGCGGCAACAATTCTGGGTGTTTTACCTATCACGACCGCATACGACCGACTACTTTTGTGGCCGACATTTATTGACCTACTTATGATAGGAGGACAGAATACAAGCTCGACATTTCATATCCGCTGAGATGGCATAACCAGAGGTCACACATCAGCATATTTTCTACCAGCGAACATTACATAACCGGGGAGATAAGTCTATGGAGACGGTCATCTCTACTCTTTACCCGTATCAATTGAGTTGGGTTGAACTAAGGTCGATCGGAGCGTGAACGCAGTGGGTTTTGTATTGTTTGTCCTAAAAACATTTGGATGCTGATTCAGTGGTGTTATGTTTGATTTTTATTGTTTGTTCAAATTAAAGACAACTAACCATAACTTTTGGGAGCATTATTGAATACTAAAATAATATACATGAGATGTAAAAAAATTTTAGCCACCCTAATATAGTTGTGGAATTCCACTTAAACTTTTATTAAATGATACTTTGTCACTTTGCCCTGCACTTTGCCCTGCACTTTGTCTTTGTACCTCCGGATCAATTCCTGTCTGCGGCATAGGGCATCGAAGAAATGCAAAGTCTCCATGGAACTGTGCTTATACTCCTGCGATTTGAGTCACTAGAATATAATAAGAAATTATGACATATTAGCAATATTTTGAATATGAGTTGGCACTCAGATTTTTAAATGTACAAATGTATCAGTTCAAGGGTAGAGCGCTCTACGTAGAAATCCAAATTCAATTTTTTTATATAAATTAACTTTTTGCTTAGTATTTTACACAGTTTTTCAAAGAGAATGTGTATGCATTTATCGCGATAAGATTAATTTTATGCGAAATTAAGCCAACTTCGGAATCGCTAAAAACAAAGAGTTATTCCATTACACGGCAATAGTCTAATGCTACCAATGCAAAATAAGGTGGCGAAATAATGGGATTCAGCCGTAATCTCCTAATTAACCTGGAATTTTTACTTGCGTATTTTACGCATAAGGAATTTGTAAAGCAGAAAAAAGGGTTTTTTGAAAGAAAGAGATGAACACGTAAAAAATTGTCAGGGCGAATTTTTCCTACACCAGAGGAAAATCGGGTCTCGATTAATTTTATTTTCTGTTCTTCTAACATCCAATACTATAGTGTATGGGACACAGAAACAACACATGGTGATACTACTCATTATAATCAAAGGCACGCCTGACATGAATAGTCGAGAGAAATATGCACAGCGACTTAAATTTGTATAGGTTGTAATTTCAACCGATTTAAAGGTTTTTTCTTCCTCTCTGTAAATTTCCGTGCTCACTTGTGCGTCCTAATCATCTTGAGGATACTTCTTTCTAACATTCGATCTTATGACACTCTTGAAAATATTAGTTTCAGGTAAAATTTAGTTTGAAAACATCACTGATTGATTGGTAATGAATGATATTTAAAACTTTTTGAACTGAATCACTTTTATTTCCTATGTGAACTTTTCATTGTGACTTTTATGGTCATTAATAATTCAAATATAGATAGTGATATAAATAGAAGTTGTATTTCATAATTTTCCGTGAATTTTAGTCACAACGTTATTGGCAATGGTGCTCTTTGCTGATAACATTAAGTGATATATGGAACTGCGTATTTAATTAAAATGTAAATAATTACTCATTTCTCAAAAACATACCCATAGTTTTGTCCTATGAGCAAATTTATGATAAAATGATATTACTGTAAATTTAAGAAGAAAAGAGCGAAAGAAAAACGCGGATAATTGAAAGCGGTGTTTCAAAATGAAGAGTTATGCATTTAAATACAAAAATACACCCAATGGTAATATTTACAATATTATGTATTTAAATTTGATACTTTCGTATGCATAAATAATTTAAAAAATATAAGCTTTTGCAGGATACCAAACTCAAGACAAGTTTTGATACATAATCATGCATTGATAAATTGTAATACTTATAATAAGATTTTGATTAATTATGATGAGTCCTCTTTAAACAAAAAAACATGTTTTAAAGAAAGCGGCGATTAAAAATAAAAGAAATAATTTATAATAAAAAGTCTGTAAAAATGATTTCATCATTTGCCAAGTATGCTTGCACTGGAAAATTATATAAAGAAAATACGTATTTTAGGGCAAATAGTGTGTTGTGATCTGATATGCCATCTCTCTCTCCTTCAATCATCCCCGAAGAACTAAATCAGTTGTCCGGTACGATTTAATACAAGATTAGTTTTACCATGGAGTAGGCACTATTTTATTATGTATAAATTATACATGCATACATATATGCATATACATACACTTACACATATATATGTGTGTGTGTATATATATATGTGTGTGTGTATATATATATATATATATATATATATATATATATATATATATATATATTCAATCACGAAGCACGAAAACCCGCCAAAGGGTGAACACATCCATTCACATGGAAATGGATATTAGGAAAAGGGAGAGGAACACACATTTGTCTTCCTATCCCATTTCCTTATATCTATTTCTATTTCCTTGTGAATAAATAAATAAATAAATAGAAATACACACATATATAAATATATATATATATAAGTATATAAAAATATAAATATATATATATTAATACATATATATACATATATATATATATATATATATATATATATATATATATATATATTTAAATATTTATATAAATACATATATAAATATATATATTTTCAATATATATATAAATATAAATTATATATATATATATATATATAACATTAAATCGTACACTTGTATGGAACAATTCAATTAATAAGTAGTGAGCGATGATGATTCATTGTAATTCATAAGAATATTTATTGATATTGCAAGAACTACTGTTATTATTACTGCAAACAACAATTATTTATGTCCTTTCATTCTTATATAAATCTAAGAATTTTTTTTCCATAAGGGACCAACTTTCTATCCACGCTGTCTACATTATTATGCTTGTTAGAGAATGTCAGTAAACTCGAGCGGCCTATTCCCCCTGTTGTGTTTGTGTTTGCTTGCTTGTATAAGGGGCCTTATTCGCGGCCCGCGGGCTCCTCCCCTCACCCCCGAATGAGGGGAACGCCCCCGATTTTCGGGGGAGGAAGGAGCTTTAGTGGGTAGATGGGAGGGGGGTATGGGGTTCTGGGGTCGGCCATTCGCCTTTACCTGGCGCCCCCAGGGAGACTCACTCCCGCTGCTCTCAATACCCACTCTACAATAGTTTATCTGCTGATCTTTCCGGAATTCTCGATGGCCGAGGCGATCCCCGTGGTAATCCGCATAAATGTATCGGTGCCTATAACCTGGGAGACTCCTCGTAGTCAGACGGTCATGCATCTCGATTCCCGCCGCCAGTGTTTATGCGACGCTCCCAGGTGAGCGTGAACCTTCTTATCGTACGCCTAACCTCGCGGCGGTGCTTTGCTGGCCGAGGGTAGCTGTTTATGCCAAGCATGAACCGATTGACGCATGAACTCCTTAACCCACCTCAACTCGAACTCAAGTATATGAACCCTGTGTGAACTCATGGCAGGGCAATGTTTTTAACACCTAACGAGGAGCATCCGAATACCTTCTGTGTATTTTTTTAAACTGATTTTATCGAAGTTTTCTGCAAAAGTATATGTTAAACCTTTGTTTATTTTTGAAAATATGTTAAAAGTATGAAACAGTCCAATCTGTGAGTCATATTTATGTAAAATAAATAATAATCGATTATTATCACTCCGCCGATATTAAATGTTACACGGGGTGATTAATCATCTGCTTATCTAATGGTGGCGCAAATTAAATGAAATAGCACCTTTAGTATTTAAGAGCCTGCGTATATTTTTTATGTGCTGTTTATCTTATATTATCGTTTTATTTGTAGGAGTTATGATGAATGGAAAATTGTATTCTAGGAACTATCAAGGGTGGCTGCTATTCTTTATGAAATTGCAATCTTGCAATATAAAATCATTTTAATCGCTATTTTTACAAAAAAATAAATGCATAGAAAAAGCGGCCAATTTCTCAATAATACCTAATTTCGCGGTCGCAGCTTCATTCTGAAATACGAATATTGCTATTGTATAACACATAAGATTCCGCATCCACAATACATATGCAAATGTAGCCCAAGGAACATATTGGCTCTATTAATTTTTCACTGCTGTGAGCGTCCCTAGTACCAGTTTAATAATATGCAGAATAATTGAGAATTCGCCAAATAAAAGGACTGTAGAGGTATGCCATTGTGGCTGACTATTAATTCAAAGATTGACTGATTTGCAAATGTACGAGAAAATGAAAGAATAAATTGTTTGCTAAAAAAATAACATGATAATAAATAGCGGTGTAGCCTTGTGTTGATGATTTACATTAAATGAGTAACGTCAGGGATTGACCTATTATTTTATCTCATAATCATTTTTGCTTGCAGTTAATAATGGGTCTATGCATCGTCAGGTGCTTGAATCCTTCCTGAATTAAAGTACGAGGTTGATTATGTTGGCGTACGTTTGAGTAAAGTTATCGCCTCTGGGGAGTTTAGCTCGTCTAGATGGTACAGCTATTGGCGTAAACACTCTGGCAACTGAATAGTCTAATTAAAGAAACTCTAGAAAGAAAAAAAACTGAACGGGCATCGGCAACCCTTGCCACAACATGTTTTGCCGGTCTGATCTATCCTGTATGCATTCTCCTGATTTTCACTCGCATTTTTGTTTGACTTTTTCTTGTTCTTCGCTTACGTAACCACTGCCATGCCATATTTTACAGAGTGGCGAAATCTGAGTGTCTGTCATGAAAGATAAAGTACACATAGTTGTTTCGACTTATGCCTAATTCCCTAAAATTATTTCACTTGTATGGATAACAGAAACACAGCTATTCCACAATTACACACCTGATGATGCCACACAGTGGCGTAGCTATGATCATCAATAAATATTAACTGTGGAATTTCTATGTTTCTGTCATCTGTACAATGTAGAAATTCCGCCGAGTAACGGTGAACACGGGGTCATACGATATTATATCGTATATTTTAACACTTGTGAGAACCTATCAAATGAAAGAGAAAACTTACTTTTCCACAGTGATACGCATTTCACCGTGATAGATATACAAAGCCTCCACGAAGTGAAGCCTGATCCTGTATGGTTTACTTGTAAGGACGCTTGCCGAAGCGTTCAATCAAATTTCTGCGTTCCAATGGGTCATTGAGAAAACTTTCCTGAGCCACCTGCGCACTGAAAAAAAGTTTTTACAGATCACTCTCACTGCTCATTTTGGATATAGAAACGATACTCTTGCAAATGCGACTATGCTGCGCTTCAACTTCTCGATCGTTTACGGGGTGGCTGACTACCCCGGGCTTGGGAGAGTGAGTGAGACTGCAGCCGTTCGGGGACCCTTTCCTGGCCTGGAGATCGCGTTTTCGGGGAACGTTCGTGCTGGCGATGGAGTCGGTAGCATTTCGGTTGCTTGCATGGGCCTTTTAAGGGAACCGTACCGGCTTTATTGGTCCGCCAGGGGTCCATCCCCCACCCCCAATTCCTCCTCCCCCGTAGAAATGAGGGATGAAATGGGGGTGGAGAGGAAAGAAGAGATGGCAGCGCGAGGTGGAAGGAGTCATGAGGGCACTTCCCCAAAACCAAGGGAACAGAAGAGAAAGTCGGTCAAATGTCGAGGAAATGCTAAACGAATTTATTCCTCTTTGAGATAAGTTACCTAAAGTTAAGGATATTTCTCTGAGTATCTTACCGACGTGACTGCCTTCAATTTTCCCACTCTCTCACTCTGCTAATTCAAGATCCACCGTTGAGATAAATCTTACGTCCATTGTTACGAGCGGAGAGACAAAAATAACTCGTGGGATTCACGAAAAGCTTTAACGTATACGGATGCTTCACACTCTATGTATAAACGAGCCTTTGTAAATTGGTAAGGTAGACATCAAATTTCTGGATGAGAAGAGGAAATAAATTCGGGCGTCCTTTTTATGTCATACGGAATTTTTGAGTGTTACCGTCTTTGACAATAATTCTTGAGAAACTAATTATTTTAACTACTTGACTTGAATGGAGATTTTCTCTGCCATTCGTTAAAGTTGAAGTTTAAGATCTATTATCTCCTTGTGAAGATGTCGGATAATGAGAAATTAATATAACATTGTGTCTTTTTTGAAATTTGTTACATGTGTATGGTGTATCTGTGTGTAACACGATTTTAAATATTTATTTTCATACTTAGTTTTCGTATGAATTGAGTCGGAACACAGAAAGGACTTCGGACCCAAGTTTTTCTTCTGTTATCTCTTGGAGCGCCTGCACGAGGAAACTTTTCTCTTTCAAGTGTATTTTTTGTATTGTCCGAGAATATGTGATAGAAAGTCTCGTGGGGGTGGTGTACCTCATTACTTGTGCCACGGTTGGACTATCCAGTAGATATTTGGGAGAACTTTGACAACGTAATTAAATAAAGCCAAAGATAAAGAAAAATCATAGTAAATTCGTCGGAAGTTAGAATACTGTCTCGAACAGGAGCGAGTATGATAGTTATTGGAGGCGTTTTCTCATCAAACTAGTGGATTATTGGGCGAGCAAGGTCTATATTATACTTAGCGTAGTAAACAATATCACCTGCTGAAAATCCCGTTTGAAGCAATACATCCTGAAAGTGGTTTAAGAAACAAAATTGGATTTTATAGTAATGATTGGAAATAAGAATTTAGGACTAACAGTGAGGTTCAGTATTGTTAATTACATTTCAGTTAACGAAGTAATAATATGTGTTCCTTCTTATAGGAGCTGATTTGACCTCCCAGATAAAATAATAAATGCTCACATCAGTACTGTTAAATGTAAATGTTTCTTCTTACCGGTAGCAATTCACAATCATAATAAAGTGTAATAAATTTATCTGAAATTACGTGTCAGAGGTTTTCCTTCGTCGCAGATTGCAGGCTATCTCTTAGATGTCAATATTGTTGACTGAAAATAGAGATAACATCCAAACAGGAATACTCAATTGTTTCTTAGCGAATTATTTCTCTCGTCGGCAAAGTATTACGTGTTATTTTGAATGAATTGCGTGAATCAAAACGTAAGGGGACACACCAACTGTAAATTAGCATACGGGGGAGGGGATGAGCGCGATACCATCGCTACTCTGTCACACACACATGGCCCTTGGATGACCGCGGCGCTTCTTCAGCACCCCCCCACCCTAACTCGTCCCTCGTCGTCCCTCCCGTCCCGCGCCACGGGGGGAGCCGAGTAAGCCAGTCGGTCAACCTCCCGTCCCCTCGGTCGCCCCGGTGGAAATTTCCGCACCAAGCATTGCCGACCCCCCCGCCAGGCAAAAAACCATCACCACCTCCTCCTCCGGCATGCTCCAGATGCACGCAGATTCTCCCCACCTCTCCTTCACTCTCTTTCATCACAAGCCATCCCCCCCCCTTCCACCCTCAGCCCTCCCCGTCCTCTAGGGATCATCGCCTCTCGGCGGATTAACCATTGAAGGTCGGGATTGGAGAATACCGAAGGCACGTCGACTCTGCTCATTTGCCGACACCCCATGGGGAATTATTAAATGTGTAAATTTACCTTCCTGCTTCTTGAGTATCTATTACATTCTTTATCTTACGATTAATCTTTTTTTCATCCTTACTCGCATTCTCGCTGTAAAGCACTCGACAATAACTCTAATCCATTGTTTTTTGATTAAATTGTGATTATTATAAGTATATTTATGTGTATGCACACATACATACACAATGACACACACACGCAAATAGGTTTGCGTCAGTCTGAGTGCGTGTGCATGGATTTGGTGTGATCACACTACGTGATCCCACCCACATTTGTCTGTGTAACAATACAACTCAAATGTGCAGCCATATTTATGTTTACCAAGATTGAATTAAATTGTTTTATTAATTCATATTATTTTTAGTATTTTTTTTCAATGAAAAAGAAGGGAAAAGAAGTGTCATATTCAGTTGTGTAACCCGACAATGCGGTAGTTTTAAAATATTTTACCCGGGGGAAGTAACGACTAAACTCTGCACTTAGTATCCGGGAGAGTGCATGATTAACTTTTAATAGGCAATTCATTACGAAGTTTGGATGCTGTTTGGATATTGTGCGCAAATACATATGCCCTGGTCGTGGTGAGGGAGGTCTAACTGCCTTCCCCATATGACCTCTCTGACTCACTCCAGATGCCGTCTCCTTCCACAGCGAGGCCCTTCTCCTCTCCAATCATCACCCCCACCATCTCGGAGGTTGCAATTGACATCAGTGCCCGTGTGCTCGTTCTCCGCTTGCCAACGATCATTGACATTAGTGACTGGGCGGGGCGTGGGTTGTGAATTCCTTAGTGTAGTGTGGGTTGCGGTGTTCCTAGATACCTTGCAGGTCGCCTATCAGAACTGCAATTCATTTGTCCTAGAAGTTCTTAAAATTACGACTGAGGATTGAAATAAATGGAACAGAACTTGTTATTTAACAAATGTACAGAAAATTTGAATTTGAAGGTTTTAGGTTGATTGTAAAGTGGGTCGTTCAATAAGTCCTTAGGATAAAATAGAGAAACAAATTATTTTAGGTAGATTTTTTTCATTTTTCAACCTTATCAGTTTAGTACGAGCTCATTGACTTGAGCAGGTGGAACAGTTTGCCCATCACACAAGTGTTTTCGACAATAATAGTTAAAGTAATGGTGACATATGAGTAAGAAGAAGGATTGCGTTAGACGAAGACGTTTTCACAGGGAGGGTATTGTTGACATGGACATAGAGTAAGAACGTATATAAAAGAATCCTCAAACTTTTATTATAGAGCGTGGTTATTCACGGCGTGGTACCTGAGATCTGGTGTATCATAGAAACAGGGGTCTCCTCGAAATTTAGCCGTAAAGTTAATAATGTTAATGAAGTTTTTTTGAAGGTAATTATGATTTCACTCGTTAAATATACGAGGGTCATCCGGAAAGTAGTACCCGTTCGTGCCGCATGAAGTGCTGACGACGCGAGTAGCCGCTGGACGAGGTCAGATAGCTTCAGTGGCTTGTCTGCCTTCTCTGAGCCAAGTTGCGTGACGCTAGCATTGCCTGTGTTGTTTCTGTGATTGTTTACAATGTTTAAAAAAATTGAGAACGCCGCCAGTTGTGAAGTGAGGGCAGTGATTAAATTCCTCAATGCTAGAAACGTTCGCCCATGTGATATTCATCGCCAATTAAAGGAGGTGTATGGAGACAATGTAATGGACGAGTCGTCTGTTCGGCGGTGGTGTCGCAACTTCAACATGGGGAGGGGGAACACACACGACGATGAGCGTTCGGAGAGACCGTCTGTCATTACAGACCAACTGGTGAGCTCAGTTGACGAATTCGTGAGGAACGATCGGCGCGTCACAATTGATGACATCTGTGAGCATTTTCCCAATGTTTCTCGAACAATTGTTCATGAAATTGTTAAACACCATCTGCATTATGCAAAAATTTGTGCAAGATGGGTCCCTCGCGTATCTCAATGAGCTGGCGGCGAAGGACTATGCAGCAGGAATACAGAAACTTGTCACACGTTATGACAAATGCCTTAATTTGCTTGGAGATTATGTTGAGAAGTAGTTTAAAGTATCCTCTTTCAAATAAAGTTTTTTATGTTTGTTAATATTTACTTTTGTGTCTTTATTTCACGAACGGGTACTACTTTCCGGATGACCCTCGTATGTCCTTATTATTATTAGGGGTACAATGTGAAGATAATGGAACTCAATTTGGAATCTCACCATTTGGAATCTTACACTAAGGAAGGTCACCCTTACAAGATTTTTTACATTATTTTTTCATACCAGTACATAATTATTGTACTGTTTCAATAATTAATCCCGATTTTTGTAGCTCTAGTGAGCTGTGAGGTGCACCTCACAGTTAATAGCGACGTATTTGGTTAATTAAAACAGATTCCAGGTCATTGAAAGCCTAGTCTGTGGTTTATACGACGAATATCGGTTTATCTCATTGTATTAACTCGGTGATTTAAAAAAATCTTGAGGAATATGGAATACGAAAGAAACAAGTAGCGTTGGCATTGGTCGAAAGGCTTTTTGTGCGTCGTTTTTCAGTGTGAAAACTGAGGCTGGGCAAGTGCGGTGTTAAGAAGGTGAGAATAGTTTAAATGGACGGAAAGAAAAACTAACGAAGTATTAAGTATTAGTGGAGATGTGAACGAGATAGGGAAAAATCCAATGGATGCAGGAAAGGTGGTTGCGGATCATTTTGTTAGGCGATGGAATGTTGAACACTGTTATAGGGGAGGACGTTGGGCAGGTGAGGTAGGTGAAAAGAGAATATGCATATTAGAGGGAATGGATGAAGGTAGAAAATATACGAAATTGTACGGCGGATTATAATGTGGGATGCAAGGCGTTTTATCTTCTTTGGGCATGCTTAGAAAAGCAGCGGTGGTATTACTCGGTGTCCATCCAAAAACTTATTTAAGTGGTAAGACTAAAACGTCAAATGAAATTTTTAATTTTTTTCAGGAGCATAATTGTTTAGGAAATATTTTAGTTCGTCACTCATTTATTTGCTAAAATATGTTCGAATATATACATGACTAATGTTGATAAATTTTTTTAGAACGAAAGTTCTGTGATTTTTCGAATTTCATATCTGTTCCAATTATAATTCGATTCACCATGATCCAATTTTATGAGGAGAATGGTCACCGAATCACCATTAAGTATCGATTTAAGGTCTTTATGTCATTAAATTTAATTTATCCCTAAGGTTGAAATAACAAAACAATTCAGAGATTCAGTTGTAATTCACGCACCGTGTTGCGGACTGAGACAATTGTTGTGTTCCAAAATTGTTTCGTATATTGATTGAATGTATCTCTCCGTTCCTTCTTGTTTCAAAATCTAAGTATTGCGACGGAGAAGACAAAACCACTGCCTTTTTTTTCTTATATTTATAAGCGGGTGGCGTGGTAACTTTTGGCCATACTCCTACTTAAGTTCTGGCCATCAAGTCTAAGATCCAAATGAGGGGGACTTCTCGGGAAACCTCGAGCTACGTTCCATTTATGTGATTTTGTGGGAAACTTAAGTATTTCTGGGAAAACACTGGGCACGCAGGGAAAAAACTACCTTTCCATATCTAAATGTGGGGTTAAATCAGCCCCCACAGGGCTGAATCAGCCCTGTGGGGGCTGATTAATACTGACTTGTTAGGTGCTATATATTTTTGAGCCTAGGCAAGGAAGATGTTTGAACCTCACAAGCTTGAGAAATCCAATTGAATTTGTCCTCATGAATCCGGAGCTACAACTGAATTGTATAGGACCAAAAATTTGGAGACCATACCTAACACTACCTCATTTTCCTCAATAACAAAAGTCTGCTTACAAGCCCTTTAACTTGCGGATACAGCGTTCGGTGATCGTCCTAAATGGTGTAGCAGTCCACATTTGGCCATATTTCTGTCTAGAAAATTAAAATTTATAAGTAACTTTTTTTTTTGATCTGACTGATTTCAGAGAATATAAAATACACTTTTACCTTCGGAAAACGGCCCCCAGAACGTACCACCAGAACGATATTTGAGTTGAATATTTTTAAAAATGTTTCTGGGAATATCTTTTGATTCAGAATAATTTTGCCGAGTGCACATATATCGTACTTTAAGTTTTATCGGAAGTATGCCGGAAAAATAATTATTCTCAATTCTCGCGGTCGCAGAATCAAAATGGATCGCTGCGGAAATATACTCACTGACATTCTTGCCCGACTAAATCAGATCCATGCCATAAAGTTCACAACTTCTTCCTGGTCAGAACGAAAATTTAGCACCCAGGGGTCATTTGTGGCAAATTCTTTCTCCCGTGTCTTCATTTTCCTTAGCATTTCGGTGACCCAATGGGGTTCTTATCCACCCCCAAACGCCAAAAATCAACGCCCTCATGGATAATTGATGTCTTGTCACACTTACGGAACAAAAACCTCTCTTGGGCCCCACCGCCCGTAAATTTTCGCTGCCTTATATACGTCCTGCAACGTATTTCGGCGCTATAAAAGAGAAGATTCTCGACCGGACTGGAATCACACGGCTGCTGAAGCGACAGAGGGGAGATCTTTCTTTTCACTTGTTGAAGGGTGGGCGGGTGGTAGGGAAGGGTGGATGAAGGAGGGCCAATAGCTCTGAAAGAAACAATCACGCATACACCCACTAAGTTCAAATAACGTGTGGACGCACGTGCCTCGGAGTCACACCTACGCTATCCAGCAGCAAGGGAGATTCGCGAGGGAAGAGAAGTATGCCTGAACTATAAGGCCACCTTCAGGGCACATTCTACAAATCTACTTTTTTGTTTTTAAAATTTCTCTGAAATCAGGTTTGAATTTGTAGTAAATATTTCAAATTTAAATATTGCCTAATGTAGGGAAGTTAACAGTTGGGCACAATTTATTACCGTCAGTAAAATTTATTTATACAAATTGCAGGGACTTATAGTTTCAAGAAAGTGGTTTTGGCTGCAGGAAAGATCAATCAGCTACGTTGAGTTGTATGCGTGTGGGCTTGTGAAAATCTTTGGGATCTGAAATCCGTCCGGGGTGCGAGGCGGTTGCGATGGGGCATTCAATACTTTCGTTCGGGTCATTTCCTCTTGACATTTCCATATATGCAGGGCGATTGAACTTTCGTCTAATCTTTTATTATATATATATGTATATATATATGTATATAAACATGTTATTATATACATTAACATTTTATACTTACTACTAGGAACGATTTGAACATTTTCACTATCCAGAAATGACAACACATATACTCCTCCTAACCACACACTCGGTCACGCGCGGTGTCCCACACCTACACTGGATAAAATCATCTCAGGATTTCCATTCAGCTTTTACCGATGCTTCTATGTCTTCCTCATTTATTACCATCAGCATTTCTGACAACGTTGACATTGACAACCTTGGGCACCTTCAGCTTCCTCTAAACTGTGTGATTTTTGATGTTCAAGTTATTCAAGGGAAAACGAAGGTGGCCGGTGGATTAAGGAACTTGGCTACCTAATTAATACCCTGTCAATACGTGCATATCTCTGGAAGCAGGGCTGAGTATTCGATGATCTTTACAGTCATCATGCAAGGAGTCTTTGGGTGGAACGCTGTTTGATTTGAAACACATCTCACCTTTATGTGGACTCGCAAAGCGTATCAAATATCCGAGTCCTGATCCTGGTCAAGGCAGGGGATTTTTACACTTTGATATATTTGCATTTTAATGTATATTTGCGAATGACGTCGTTAAAAGTTACTGTCGCGGACCCTTTAGCAGTTCTTTGAGTTTTATTTTAACGTTTAGCATAGCTTTTCTATTTCTCAGAGACCACATAACCGTTGTTTTGTTAACTTTTATTCTCCTACCATATCTATTTTACCGGCTGTCCAATCCAACTAAAGCTTGTTCATTAGCAAATTTACCTAATTTTATGAATACCCCACCGATTTATATTCCTATTTTCAGGTCCCCCTATGCCTTTTTATAATTTCCTCCATATATATATTTACATAATAAATATAACAAATACAACAAACGGTACGTTAGAAATCGCATGCTACTATGTGAACTACTCTTTTATAGCACAGCCCAGCTCGACTCTCCTACCGCTTGATCAGAATGAGTCCTGCACAGATTGTGGATAACTCCTATCTTTCCAATTAACATCAATTTTCTGCAACATTAATTCTACTCTTTTCACTCTATTGAACGTCGACAAATATATCGTCGTTGTATTCTTTCCATTATGTAAGAATATTGTACGAGATCAAAAGAGGAAATGATCTTAGGGAGAACTTTACGACATAAAAAAATTAGATGAATAGGACTCACTTTTAGACATACCTAATTAGCTAGAAACATAATCTAAGAGTTAATTGAAGGGAAGATTCCGCGGTTAAGATCAATAAACAATGACATACGACACATTAAAAGGTATGTAAAGGGATTATATTATATATGATAAGAGGGAATTTACACTAGATAGAGAACAATGGAGGGCTAAATTTAACCAATCCTAGGATTTAAACAATGTAGATGGTATATGTGTGTATGTATACATATTTATGAGTAAATATACATATATAGTATATATCCATGTGAATGGATATGTGTTCGCCATTTTGGTTTTATTTGTATATATATATATACACATATATATATATATATATATATATATATATATATATATATATATATATATATATAACATCAAGGTAGGGGGGCAGTTACTTTCCCTGGGCCTTTTATGGTTTCCCAGGAAGACCTGGTACCCGAAAAATCACCCTGGACTTCCGCGACCCATATATATATATATATATATATATATATATATATATATATATATATATATATATATATATATATATGTGGGTCGCGGTAGTCCAGGGGGTAGAGCGTTGGACTGCTGACCGGATTCAATTCCCGGGCAAGGCACTCTGGGCACCTTCAGCTCCACCCAAGCTTTGTGATTTTTCGGGTACCAGATCTTCCTGGGAAACCATAACCGGCACAGGGAAAGGAACTGGCCCCCCTACCCTGATGTGTGAATTTCACACGCCGTCGGGCTTAGTCCTGGGTGAACTCAACCATCACCTACCAAACCGACCTTCGGGTTGATTACTGTGTTTATGTTTTATATATATTTATATAAAATAATAATAGTACACACACAAACATATATATATATATATATATATATATATATATATATATATGTGTGTGTGTGTATCTTTGTGGGCTACATATATATATATATATATATATATATATATATATATATATATATATATATATATATATATGTAGCCCACAGCACAGCCACATAACAAGCCCACATCTGACGCAGGACTCAACCTTTGAACCACCTATTTCCCCGGATCACACAGACTGAAAACCCTCCTTAAAGAACTGTTTCCAATTTTACATGACAATGAAGCGACCTCATCCTTACTACCCCAATGCCCATCTATCGCATACAGATGACCCGCCAATCTCAAAAACCTTCTGAAATCCACCAACCCTTTGGCGCCCCCCCGTGACAAATTTCCCAATATTTCCCCAACTTGCAACCGTCCCCGATGTAAAATCTGTCCTCTTATTATGCCTACTCCCCTCTCCCTACATCCCCTCATTGCCCCCTCACCTTATTCCCACGCTAATTGCCTCTCAAAAAAATATTATTTATCTTTTATCATGCAAACATTGCACTTCCTTTTACATAGGCGAATGCATTATCCCCTTATCCATCCGAATGAATAATCACCGGTCCTCCTGCAATTCTGCCTCACTCTCTTCTCTTCCTATCCCTTCACACGCCAATTCCCACAACCTTTCATTCGACCAGTGTTTTGCTCTCAGCATCCTAGAATCCCTACCTGATTCAGCCACCAATTTAGAGGTGAGAACTCGTGAATCCGCTTACATATTAGCTTTCCGTTCTTTCAAAATTCCCACCCTTAACCGCCACCTTTAATTTCCCTCCCAGCATTCCCTCCACACCTCCCCTCCCCGCCCATACCTGTTTCCCCTCTCCGTAGCAACAGCATATTTTCAGTCTCTCTTGAAGAAGGCCTCTGAGAGGGCCGAAAGCTCGAACAATTTACCGTGTGAGTGTCCTTTTAAATGTTGCTATTCTATTCTATTTGTGTTATATCGTTTCAGCCCATTATATATATATATATAATATATATATATATATATATATATATATATATATATATATATAATATGCATATAATATACACATATCAAATGTACACATATCAAATGTATACACACATGCACGAAAACCTATTGAATACATAAACTAAAAAAACACATTAAATGCGAACACTGCGTTTCGTGGCACGCGTAGACAGAGGAAAGAGACGAGCCACATTGGCCAAATACACATATAAACACGAAGTCCCGTCATATGGTATACACATGTTCATTCACATGGATATAGATATAAGGAAAAGGGGTAGAAATACATATGAAGGCAAACAAAAACGGTGGGTAGGTGAAATCGGGCAGATCATAAGCGTAAAAATGTTTTATCAACCGGATTTTGAAACTCGGGTCTTCCGACTTGCCGGGCGGATGCTTTTAGAAACTGTAGCTATCAAAAAACGTTAACGATATTGACATTTGCGGAGGACTTAGAAAAACAAAGTACTCCGAACCTTTGGCCAGGGACAGCGTTCGGGAGCTGTTTTATCCACCACAGGAGAAATGGAAGAGGAGAAAATAGTAGGGAAAGAAATCATACAACGTCATTGAGAAGAGGAACATTACATTTCGGGGCACGTATAGCCAAAAGGAAACGGGGTACATTGGCCAAATACACACACACACGCACACATATGCATATATATGCTGAATGCACACGCATTTATAGTTCAAAGATAAGTAAAATGATTACCCAACATCAATTGAAAACAACTCACATTAATATTTTGGTGTTCCTAAGAGACGAGACGAGGGAATACCCAGTAAGGAAGGTTAAGGATACTAGAGAATACTCTTATTTATATTACTCAAGATTAAGAGACGAGGGTAATCCCTGGGATAGAACTGGGGGGAATACGAGGGCTGGAACGATGGATGGAAAGGGCAGGTGGGGAGAGATTTCCGAAGGGAAGAGTTGGGAGGGGAGGAGTTAGGAGGGGGATTGTTAGAAGGGTGGGGAAAATATGGAAGGTGATGTGGGTGGAGGGAGGATGAAAATATGTGCAGATCAGGGTAATTAATGCCTAATATTAATTCCTGGGCAATTCCAGGACTGCAAGAGCCAGATGAAGGATTGCTCTATTGTTTTGAGTTTCAGTGGAGGATCAGGGGGTGGGAGTGATGCTAAGATGGATACACTACAGCATTTATCCAAGCGAGTGTTATGTTCGGAGGCATGTCCGGGAATAGGAAGCAATCCTATCAGGGTAGAATTCTTGCATGAGGCTCGATGCTTACTAATTCTAATATTTAGGGGTGTGGTGCATTGTCCAATATAAAAGGCAGGGCAAAGTTGGCACTTCAGAAGGTAAACCACATTGCTGGAGGTACATGAGAAGTAGGGAATTGGTGGGAGAGAGTCAAAGAGCGGGTGGGAGAGGAATAGTATTCTGGTTTTGAAAATAGGACATGCTTTGCATCTTGGTTAATTGTAGGGCCTGGGAGTGGTTTTGTGACGGGGCGGGGATTTTAAGAGTGGTCGATTTCAGAGTTTTTGATAAATTGGCGGGGCGTCTGAAAGTAACAGAGGGACATTTGGGAAAAATGTTGGCGGTGGAATTATGGTTTTTGGGGATAGGGTAGAGGTCTTTTAGGATTGATCGCAGAGATTCTAGGCCAGGGAAGTATGTGGTACAAATTGAAAGAGGGTTGGCGTCCATGGTGGAGGAAGGTTTGGTGGTTTAGGAGGAATTCAGCATAACCTCTTTTGAGGAGAGAAAAGCCTAGATTTGAGAGGAAATTATCTCAATAGTTTCAGCCTCAACTTTGTGGAAGTTCATTTTAATAAATGAAAAAGAAAAACTTTGTTCCAATCCACCACTTCATTTCAGGTACGACTAGTTTCGACGCTACGGCGTCATCCTCAGGTTCCTGGATCGTCAGGTTCTTTTTCATTTATTGAGAGGAAATTATCAAGGGAGTCGAGGTCATTGCAGATTCTGTGTCCTCTTATGGACAGAAAATAAGAAAATGGAGCGTATGGTGTGATATGGGTCACAACTGTAATGTATGTATTATTGTTTATTGGTCGGTTTTATATGTACAGAAGTGTAAAATATTTGGTCTATTTTTTCTGTACGTATAAAAACGACCAAATCGTCAAAAACAATGGTGAGGAGTTCCTAGGAGAGCATATGAGCAAAGAGGAATATATGGAGAGAAATCTAAGGTAAAGAACTATATGGGTTGGACACTCATTGAGACGGAATGATTTTATTAGAGATATAATGGGTGGGAAAATTGAAGGAAAGGCCTAGCGAGGAAGAAACAAAGAGTCAAGTGCATAGGATAAGTTAAGACGGACATAAAACAGAGAAGCTATCAGAGGATGTGAGGGAATTAGCACTGATTAGTGAAGAATTGAGGGATACAGGGAACCAATCGTAATTATAAAAAAAACTGTTAATGATGAGATTTAATAAGAGGGTACCGAAAAACGAATGAAAATGTACTAATTTTTGGTTGGCAAAGTGATCAGTCGCTATAAGTTTCACGATTGCTCACCTCTCAAACCACCATGAATGCACATCAAATAAAATTACGCCATGATAATCAGCAATATTAACAATAATGATTACGGTGATTATTATGAACTGAATACTTAGTCGGTGATTTTTTTCAGTTTTGGAGAAATTTTTAACATCAACGTTATTAATTCACGTAAACACTCAAAAACCACCCATGAAATGCTTCATCTTCGTTCGTTTATCTTCACAAAGGTCATTTATAAACTTTTTTCTTAATCGCAAGCTTCATCCATAAAAAAATAAATAACTAATCGAATTATGCATGCCATTGTAGGAACAAGTTCTATTGAAAAATATTTTGTACCCTTTTGTGTGTTTTTGGGAATTGAAACTTGAAATATATCGGACCATAGTTTAAAAAAAATAAATAATAGACAAAGAATGAAACCATTCTTTCATAAGAGTTTCATCTAATTTTCTAGGAAAATTGGGCTAATTCTAAGGTGATTGTCTTCTTTAAACGATCGTGTTACCTCGTTGAAAATCCAGACCTCCGTGTAGGGGAGTAGTTAGTAAACTATGAGTGCAAAATTCCGTGGACGTTCGGAAATACGAGTTTATATTTTATATCAACCGCCATTGTTCTAGCGAATACGAAAGTTTTAAATATCTTTCATGTACCGGTAAAACATTGTATCTGGAACAGCATATGTGCATGTTAAAAAAATAAGCAAAATATACCTGTATTTCTTTGCGGTTAATCAATGCATTATTTTATTTATCATAATGGAATTAAAGATTAATCTATTTTTAAGTTATGCATCATATTTTCAATTCCTGGTAATTTTCTTCAATATAAATAATAAAATTTTGCAAACAAATCATATTAAATTGAAGTTGTTCTATTGAGGCACGGTATAAATGCCGGGAATGGTAAATTGGAAATAGATTCATTTGAGTGGAACCACAAGGGTTTCTACTTATGAAAATCACGTCTTCCGAAAGTTGAAAAACGAAAAAGGAAATCAATGGGAAAAGGATGAAGTGAGCGATATAATATGAGATGGGAAGTATTTTATCTCCGATACCAACTATTATTGGCTCCAAACTATCCCCGGAAGTAAGAAAAATACACTGACGTTCAAAGCTAAGTTTTTGTAATATCGGTTGCCGAGCAATAGGGATTATTGTGTGCCTCACGATCTTCCCAGTGACATGCTCCGTGCGAAAAACACAGCAAGATACACCATCTTCCACTGAAATCAACGATAGTGAAATATTTAAAGACAGCACCGCTTTTGATGCACGCTCGGCTTAGTCGTTCTTAGTCGCGTATCTCTGGATGGATCTAGCCTAGTAAGTAGAGTGCCCGGGATCTGACTGGGTAACTCCCGGCTGTCGAGGTTAAAAGTTTCAAATGGAGTCGAGCATTCCTCTTCATCCCCGGTAGAACTACAAGCAACGAGTTAAACCGGCCACCAGATTTTCTGGAGAAACCGCGTCCTACCCAGGAAAACAACTGACCTCAGTTAGCAATTCAGAATTTGGTGACTTCATTTGCCTTGGGGTTGTAAGTAAGTAGAGTGCCCGGGATCTGACTGGGTAACTCACGGCTGTCGAGGTTAAAAGTTTCAAATGGAGTCGAGCATTCCTCTTCATCCCCGGTAGAACTACAAGCAACGAGTTAAACCGGCCACCAGATTTTCTGGAGAAACCGCGTCCTACCCAGGAAAACAACTGACCTCAGTTAGCAATTCAGAATTTGGTGACTTCATTTGCCTTGGGGTTGCCGAATACAAAGCAATATGATGGCGAGGCGAGTTCTACTCCCACTCACCAAATAAAACACACTCTCTTTCTGAGCGAAAACGTTGGCCTTAAAGATTAGTTTTCATCTCCAGTCCTCGTCCGATCCTGAGTTTAGATTCTACCTCCTACCTAATTATTTCAAAACTTTCGCTTGGTTTGAACAGCACGTCGATGGTGGTGGCTGTGCGTGTAACTGTGATGTCGTATTAACTCGTATAAAATTAGCAATTTGGTGGCTAAGAAACAACAAAAGGCCGTTTATACGAGTCTCTCGTATAATTGTTTGGAATTAAAAAATGTTCATAGCGGCAGGTAGGGAAAATATATGGAAGGAAACAACATTTATTCGTTGAAGGAATCTATAGCGTACTTAGAGTATTCATTCAAATGGACGTAGGTGGCCTTGGAGGATCCATTAACGAAGAAAAGTTAGGGCAATAATTGTTGTTTACATTATAATTTTATAGAAACACAAATGAATAATAAAATTGAAAGCAAGTTGCTAGCTACAGTGATTTTTACAGTAGTTTTATGGTGTTTTTAAAGGTTTTACGCATAAATTTACGGTAGTTAATGTGTTTAGCAAAGCAAATCGTGTTTCTGCTCGCTGTTTGCTTACGCACGACCATTTGATACTAAGTTTTTATACCTATTTTCATTGATACTCTTCTCTTTTCACAAAAGTGGCTGAAACACTTCACGGATAACCAACAAAATCTCATCACCAAATTCTGCATACGGAATTGCTTCCGCATAATTCAACCATCTTCTGATAACAGAGGATGGATCGTGTTAATTGCTGTTTGATTTCGTGATGAGTCTGCACATGTAGGCCTGATTTCACCACGTGAGAATCCGTAGATGGTGGAACTTTACGCTTGTCCTCGGAGAGCTTTGTTAATGATCGACACACTGTGCGACAAGGTGACACGTGAGTCGAAATATCCAATTTGTGTTAATCCCATGGGAAATTCTCTCCGAGCGAAAATGACTTGGTGATGTAAACTGTATGATACATCTGAGTGGGACTTGAAAGATATTACCTCGATTTTTAACTCCCAGCGATTTTCAACACCTTATTTCATGGCAAATAATAACTACTTAAATGACATTTATTTTCCGATAAGACCATCGTTTGAAAATGCAAAGTGATGTGCTTAACGAGCAGAAATTGCAATTAGTTTGGGTTCTCTTTCGGTCTGCTCCATGCCCATACTCCAACAGTAAAGCGATAACTTCTCCAGTTAATACGGTAAAAATGAGTTCAAATAATTAGCGGAAATGCGGTTACAGAATATTCTATATTTAAAACGTAAAAATTTTAATTATCAACTCGTGATAAGAAAGGTTGAAGGCAAATTGTATGTGGACTAAAGAGAGATGGGCTTAACTGGATTATATTGACTGAACAGCATTGCCAATGCATGAAACCATGCGCATAACTTTGTTTGAAGACGAAAATAGCACATAAAGTGTCACTTCTTTGTGATTTAATTAAGCCCATTTGGTATCAAACTAATGAACTAAACGGTAACCACCCTAACCGGGTATTAATTCTCAATTGGCGCTTTGACGTGACCAGTTGCTATATTGGCCCGGTGGACACCCGTTTCTAGTCAGCCATCCATTGGAGACCTGGGCACGTAGGAATAGACCCCGTGGCGTGCCGCCCACCTACACGTCAAACGGCCCCTCTCCTCCCCCTGCCCCATCCCTCTTCACCATTCCCCTGCTGCTGCACGGCCACAATTTTTATTACCCACACATCCACCCACAAGGTCACCTTATCCATTATACAGACACACCTCTACCGCTCGTCCCTTTCAGTACTTTTTTACGAGTGGCGGGGGAGGGTGAAAGGAAGCGAGGGAGGGAGGGAAGGACGTGAAAGGTGAGACGCGCCAGGAGGGTGAATTCCTCTCGGAATTAAATCTATTCGGATAGAATACCCCTTTTCCACCCCCCCGCCTCCTGTGCCTCGGGAGATGGAGAGAGATCAATCCGAATCCCTACCCCCCTCCCCCACCTCAGCCCCTCTTATCTCTTCCTCCCCCTACCAACGCAACAATGTGGAGGGAGCTGTTGGGGTGGGGTGATACCAAGGGGGATGAGGGGGTGGGGGAGGCAGCGTGACAGGCTCGGTTGGAGAGCTTGTCACGTGATACGTATAATTTCGAAGGCCTTCAAGAATTTCAGGTGTAGTTGGCAGATGCAGGGAAAGGGGGGGGTTGGGTGGCAAGGGAAAGGGGTGCGAGTGCGAACAAACCCACTCTTTCAATCTACTCCGTGAATGTCATGTGTGTGAGTGCGTTTGTGAGTGAGAAGGAGAGATGGTGAGAGAGAGCAATTAGGTACTCTCTGTTTTACCTACAACGGTGCTGTGATGACAATATCCCCATCGAGGGCACCCTCCCTCCAAAAAAAGAATAAATTTGTCAAAGATTGGGTCACATTAAAAAAAATGATTCTAATTTACTCAATCGGGCGATTAAAATGTTTAAATGGTGCATTAATAATGCACTAGCACGGGATAATGATACATTAATAGGAGGAGCATTGAGAAAATGGAGGAAATAAATAATTTATAAACACGAGAAGGACTTGTTCTTAATTACGTAAACATAGCTGAAATTAATGATGAATAGAGTAGTATAGCATGATTTCGAGAGTTGAGAAAAGAGTGCCAGTTTCAGTTTGGGAAGCTTTAGGTGTTAGACGACGCTTGTAATACAGATATTTTATTATTGCAGTAGAGAACTCCTTCCAATTTAGGCAAGCGATTAAATCTGCAATGTAAGCTTCGCTTCGTTAGTGATTCCTAACCTATATTCCTTTTAAGGGTGTAGTTAATGTACTAAGTTTACCATTACAGCGTTTCACAAATATGAATCCATTTCGATGCATAGAAATCTGGCAATCAAACCGACTTAGTAAGGCTTACATACACTAGCAGCATATTCTAAATGAGGTGTACGAGTTAAATATAGCGTCACTTTTTTGCCTTTTCTATAAATTTTCCCAGTATTCTTTTAATAAATCTTAATTTTGCATTAGCTTTCCTCCTCTTATTTCACGCACATATTTTCCCCAAGAAAGGGGGCGAGCCAGAGTAGCTACCAAGTATTTTATCGGGTCTGACCTTGATAGTTCGGTATTTTTGCTGTTGTAGACTCTCAGAGAATATAATTTCGAGTTCTAAAAATGCATTTGTTTGAATATCTTTAAAGTTAACTCTTAATTCTATGTATCGTATATCACCAGAGCTGCGTTGCATTAAGGTAATCACGACTATATGCACGGTAATCGAGACTACGAATATTTATGCTTTTTATTAGTTAGTAGTAATAAGAAATTCAATAAGATTTCACTAATAAATTCTACTATGTAGAATATTTCTGAGTTTAATGATCTTTTACCCATTTGATCCCTTTATGTCAAAGTGACTACGTGCTTTCCATATTTCCTCCTTAATTTCATTACCATAGTTTTAATTTTTATTAAATTTCTTATCATTTACGCCATTCGAAAATATCATAATCACTCAAAGAAAAGGATAGCAAGCTACCAGCTTTGTATTGAAATTACCAAATGGACTGCCGTAAATAGGTAAAAATGGGGTTTTACTCAGGTCCAGTGTTTGATCGCTTAAGAGTGCTTTGAAAAATACACATTAAATTGTCAAAATAAAAAAAAAATGATTTTCTACCTTTAATGACCTTTGAAATATTTTACTATCATAGATACACTGGAATACATGCCGCGGGTGTGTGCTTTTGAAAGAAATACTTACGGCATATGTCTAACCCCTTCCCCCCGCCCCTCTGGACCCTGCCTCCCCAGGAAGCGGAAGAATAGGCGCGAGCCTCAAACTCTTTAAAACATAGTACCTCTGAAAATAAGTCAAACGTTGTTCTCCCATTCGATTTTCATTGCAAATTTGACAAACTTAACTTGTTGTATAAGCAATAGGAAGGCAAACAAATGTGACCAATTCAAATAACCCAGGTCGCGGAGGCGCGAGGACTGACGAGATAATTGGGGCATCGGATGGTGAGCCGAAGCTAATGAATTTAAGCATCGATTTCTTGAGTCTGTTTCATAATGATGCTGATTTGCTTGTCATATCATTGATTTGAAAATATTTTGCGCACGATTTTCAAAGGAGTTCTTTACTGCTAACAAACGTATTAAGTGCCGGGAGAGTTCGATTTTAGTGGGAAATTTTAAATCATAAATAAAATATTCTGATGATATTTACATCTTTTGACCTTAATGTGGATAGTTTGAATCCCGAAAGTTGCACCTACCTTCGAGTCACATTTTAAGGTTCCTTATCCGTCTCAAAATGAATGCCTCCCTCTCCCTTTTTCGATATATTCATTTTCTGTCGGGGGATCGGTATGGTGCGGCGGCTAACGCACTGTTTTCTCACACAGAGATCCCTAATTGATGTGCTTCGTGGACAGGACTTTAAATGAGTACGCCGTCCGTCGGATGGGACGTTAAGCTGTTGAACCCATGGCGCCTTTCGTTAAGAGTAGGTTAATGCCGACGCCGGGTTTCTCCCTACCCTTCTTCCTTTCCCATTCATCCCTAATGACAAAAATGACCTCAGCTGTCGGTCTTCTCCCCTAAATGTACTACTAATTGTCTGCCTTCATTATCGGTAGCCTACCGGCTTGAGATTGAGTTTGGATATTCCCCAAGCAACTATTACGTACAGTATTTTTCGTTAATTTACTCTTTATACTCGTATGCATATTGCCTCCTTCAGTTGATTGACTTATTGCCTCCTTCAGTTGCCTCTCAATACTGCTTGCCTTCCTGCCGTCTCATAAACTGCCCTTTCTTCCTTTACTTTCCTTCCTCTCCCCTGCTAACCTCACATTCTCCCCTCAATTATGCTTTTCAGCATCTCTCCACCTCTCCAATATTTCATCCACTCACTTGCTTTCTCTTATTTGGTTTTCACTTAGCCCCTTCCTCTCTTTTCTAATAGCGTTTAGAACTTATTTATTATTGGCCTTACACTCTGTCAAACTTATTTTTTCAACCTTTTCCACGCCTGCATCTCGTAAATCTCTAATGTTTCCCCATAGACCGGGATTCGGATCAATATAAGTTCTACACTCCATATAAATGTGCTTGCTGAATGTTTCATATCGTGCTTTTTAGTGTACTTTACAAAAATTACCTTTTTATTCACAATCTTACTTCCACTGACGCATTCTTCCAATGGTTTCATATTCATACCCGTGTTTCTCCAAAGAAATACTGAAATACGTGGACAGCTCAGTCTACTCCAGTTGAATTCCTTTTCATAAAATAAATTAGGCTCTAAATCCCACAAGGATCCCTTCGCTTTCACTTTTCATCGAAGACAAATCTCTTTCAGCAGAATGGCAAAATAGTCTAAATGTATGTACGTATTTGCCTAAAATACCCCATACTAATGTGACTCCTAAGCTGTCTTAACTCCTCTGATAAGCCCCCTGTTTTAAGTAATGAGAATACATGATTGGTCACTTTGATAAGTGATTCTCCTTCTCTTTTTTGTCCCTCCAATCGATGAAAATTGACGGGTCTGCACCCTCAATTCCTGCAAAAACGGGTGCGATGTATTTTTAGATTAGTTAAAATTTTAGTATTCGTTCGTAAAATAGTGGACTCGTCCATCGAGCATCGACTGTTACCTTTTTTTTATCTTTGTGTTGCTGAAGAACACTCCGTTCGAGTCATTTTCTCAAAAAAGGTCTACTCGAAGGCTTTCTTTTTTCAAGCTGTTTGGTTCGCAAAAAAATATTTCCTTCCAGACACTCGAGCAAGGAAAGGTGGAATCTCAGTGGATGCAAAGTTTTATGTATTCTATCTCTCAGCCATTTCCGTTCATTCCGGTGCTATTTGCGTGATGCCATGAAAATTCATTCAGGCCGACATCCCCACGTCATCTACCAACTGCCTCCTCCTGACTTCGCCAATTCCTCAAATGATCGCTCTTGAAACTTAAAATTCGGCTCCCTCCCTCTATATATGTATTTGAGGAGCGTCTCTACCGTTAGGGAAGGAGGGAGGGAGGATATGCCAAAGATGGCGGCACGAAAGTCGCCTTCTTCCGCATGGATACAAGGGGGGGAGCGAGGGGGAGGACGCCGTGGGAGATAGCCATTTCCTTTGGGCCATCGGCGTGACTTGCATAAGGGCATTTCACTTTAGCGAGTATCTGTCGTGGATTTTGACATCATCTTATTGTTGTCACTAACATTATTGAGGCAAGTTGGCTGCACAACAGGAAAATCTCGGAATGAAACTTCAGAAAAATTAAATTTGATGAAAGAAATTATGAATAATCCCAAGATTAGACTACTTAAGTCACACCCAGCTTAAGAAATGTTTTGAAAATGTGCATTTGCTTAATGGACATAAAGGGATTCAAAAATTTCCTTGATGAATAGGGAAATAATGGAGAATTTGTTTAGTTA